>NC_062966.1:34536262-34830262 GCF_023119035.1 Salvia hispanica | reverse complement strand
ACAAGGTCCAAACAATCCTCCAAAATCAATAAAGCGCCTCTCACCATCAGATCCGCCCCCGCGGCAATTCAACGATCTCGTTTTCCCCCTCCAGCTGTGAACTCCTCCCCAGCATTGAAATTATCCAATAAAATCCCGCCCAATCCAAGCACCCCTAGGGTTCCCGATTGCTTCCCCGATTTCCGTGTCTAGTTTAATTTAATCAAATCAAGGAATGAAATAACGTAAATGTGAGAGCAATGCATCGACTAAATCATCACAGCAAAGCAAGTAATCAATTCTCCCCACCTCTCTCTAGATTTAGCCGTTAATGGCTGATGTCGGAATCTCTCCCTCTGGATCGGGAGTCGGAAGAGTGAATGTAGAGAGAGAAACTATTGTTGTTGTTCGTTTTAAGTCTTTATAATCATTTTCTCGTAATTAATTGTATTTGATTTCTCGTTATTAATTGTAATAACATCTAAGTAACAGAAATTATATCTTCTTTGGTCGACAATTCAAACCGTGTTGTCCAAAAAAGAAAAATAAAACAATAAAAGAAGAATAGACCGATTTGACTTTCGTAATTACTCAGAAAGGAAAATTTAAATCGCATTTTTTAGTATATTAGGATTTGGGGAATTTGTCGGTTGGCTTAGCCTATGTATATAATTAACCGTGCCATTATTAAAAAGAAGTTATAATTAATTATGGCGTAAAATGATAGGTTACCAGATTAGGGGAATTAAGTCCAGAATTAATAGGTGTCATTAATCAATTGTCTACTATGATAGGCGTATGTCACAGGCTCACATAGTATACCGACTTTGATTATAATAGTATGAAATGTAGATAGGATAATAGGATGTAGCTAAATTAATTTATAGGATTAATAGGAGTTCATTTTTAGTGATGAGTACATTTTTTATTGTATAAAATTTCTGAATTTGTGTGTAATTTAATGCTCGGTTGGTAACTGTGGAGTATTAAAGTAAGATTAATTTCAAGACTAAATTAATATGGACTCGATAAATAAATAAAAAGAAGTAAAATTAAAGTTATTATTGATTTTATAATGTTATTTGGTTAGATTAAATTAATAACATAAAATATGGAGGGTTTGATGAATAACATGTTGATATAGTATTAAATTATAAAATGATATCTTGCCCTAGAATTGTGAATATATTTATCTCGATTGATTAATTAAATGCTAACGTCTAAATTAATTAGTTAATGACAAAGTCTAACTAATTAATTATAAAGTATACTAAATTAATAGTAATACTGATTAAATAAGTGAAGTTGTGATTAATTAATTGTCTGGTGGAACTTCCACCCATCTTTAAACAAATCATGAAATGTGGCAAATCGCCCGCAGGGGCGTAGCGCAGTTGGCAACGGAGGGGCAGATCTTGCTGCAATGAGCCTGGGTTCGAATCCAACTGCTGTCGTGTAGTTGCTTCCATCTCTCAGGCATAAGTGTGAGGCCTTGGGAGATGGGCTTTAGGCAGCCAGTGGGTTAAGGTCTCCCTCTTAACGGGTTACTGCGTAACCTGATTTAACCCTCGCATGATGTCGGGCCGGAGTGTGGAGGCCGCTAAGGCGACGGCATCTGCCACAATGAAATGTGGCAAATTGAAAGAGAATTGTGTGGGGATCTAAACCTGTTAATTGTGGGATAGGTTTTTCCCATTGGCTGATCGATTTAGTTCTCTATTCGCTTAAAAGAAGAAAAAAAACTTCGAGCAATTGTTCTCTTTGTGTGTAAGATAAGGGTTTGATTGGTTGCCTTGAAACAATAGATTAGGGGAATGTTTTCTTGCATTTTCCTCTGTTTGGTTCACTTTTGGGAAAAGCTTTTTGACCCGGAAAAATATCCTGACCCGTCTCAGTTTTTTGGATAGTTAACCAAGTTTTTGAGCTATCTCTAACCCCCCACCACCCCTGCGATACAGTTGTATCTATGGATGCAAAAATTGATGCTAAATTAGATTTTACCAATTTACCTTTCATCTACTTCAGCAAAATTGCAATCTGATTTAATTGTGAGGGAGACGAAATCTAACGCCCAATTAGGGCGAACATAAATTGGGCAAACAGAAATTGGGAAAAAAGAAACCACGCGCAACTCATTGTGCTCCCTTGACGAGGACGACGCGATAGGCTTCAAACATGTCTGATACGGACTTGATTCGGAAGGTATTGATTTCTTCACAATCCTAATTAAATCGACTCTCACCGGTAAACGTTTTAGATCTACTTGGATGGACCCAAGTTTGTGCTTAGAGCTCGAACTCACACGCAGAGATTGATAGGAGGCTTTCCAATAGTTCTACGTTGTCAATGAAAATGAGAGAGGGGAGACTGAAATTTTAATATTTGTTGAATGGATGAAAAATATGGTGGTGGGATTCTGAAATTTTCGCCTTTTTTACCGCTAAATTAGGGTTCAAGGGTAACGTGGGGTTTACAAATTAATTCAAGGGATATAGTGGTCTTTTTTGTTGCATATTCTATTATTTGCCTATTTGAAAAAAAGAAACAAAAATGTGGCGGAAGAATTTCTAACCTGCAACCAAACAATGAATAGGGTTAGTTATCTCTATCATGAAAAGTTGGAAAGGATTGTAAAGTAGTGAGCATGTATTGATCTAGAACTTTACATTAAAGATAATATAATGAAGAAAGGTAAAAAAAGTCTTTTTCAATAATGAGAAGAAATCGCAATTCATAATTTTTGGATTTCCTGATTTAATCCCCTTATATAATGTCGGGCCGGAGTGTTGGGGCTGCTAAGGCGACGACATCTGCCACAATGAAATGTGGTAAATTGAAAGAGAATTGTGTGGGGATCTAAACCTGTTAATTGTGGGATAGGTTTTTCTCATTAGCTGATCGATTTAGTTCTCTATTCGCTTAATAGAAAAAAAAAAAAAAAAAAAAAAAAAAAAACTTCGAGCAATTGTTCTCTTTGTGTGTAAGATAATAGTAATGAGTATGTATTGATCTAGAACTTTGCATTAAAGATAATATGACGAAGAAAGATAAAAAAAAAAGTATTTTTCAATAATGAGAAGAAATCGCAATTCATAATTTCTGGATTTTGTATGTAGTGATATATGTTTTGGGTACAACTTTCAAGTACAACCAATTGTATGTGATACTCAAACTATGTATATTGTTCTGAAATTAGCTCATATTGATTTCTTAAATATACATTACGTTCCTTACTCTATTCCATCTCAGGGAAATAACCCTAATAAAAACAATTCAGACAAGTATAAAACACAAAATCAACTCCAAAAAGGAAAAACAAGATGAGATGGAATGGAGGGACACTCGCCTGAGCCATGTTCCTTTGTTCTTAAATCAGCAATTAAGGATATATGGCATGATATGAAATAATATTAAATATATGAAAAATGGATCACTCCTCCCCTTAAATGACCACTAAGGAGGGAGGGTTGACCATTTTCATATAGATGAGTCACGAGTTGACCCGAGACAAAATTAAGATATTTTAACATGCTTCCGCACGCGTAGCTCAAAATGATACATCGGACTTTCATCATAAACAAGACAAGAGATAATAATAAAAAAAATCATCATTGACTTAGGTTCACTCTGATACCATATTAGAAATGAGTCACTCAATTCCTTAAAAGGCTCATTCAAGGAGTGAATAATTCATTTATAATAAAATATTAGTAATAAAACTATTGCACCTCATATTCTTGACGTGCTAATTGCACGTCAAGAAAAAAGAAGTCTAAGGTCATCGACAAGGATTACTATAGATATTTTTAAACTTCAGGAACTATTAACGAGATAAACTCATAATTCAAGGAACATTTTTATAGTTCATCATATATAAAATAGAGTTAACTACAAAAATAGTCCATGGACTATGCGTTTATCTCGCCAATGAACCCTGGACTTTAAAAATATCCCCAGACAACCCTGGACTAAGCGTTTATCTCGAAAATGGTATTTTTTCACTGTTTCGTGATGAAAATACCCTTTTGGAGGGTTTTGGGGGGTTTGGGCAATTTGGTCTTTTTACATTTTAAATCTGATATTATTTCAGTGATGTATTAAATCTGATATTATTTCAAAATTATCATTCTTCATCCCTTTTGGCATCCTTCACTTTGTTTCTTTATTTCAATATTATATTTAATTTTATAAAATTAAATTTTAAATTTTGATTTTTAAATATCAATAAAAAATTTTAATTATTAAAATTACTATTAATTTGTTAATTAATAGTAATTTTAATAAATAAAAAAATTTATTGATATGATATTTAAAAATATTGATTACAACTATTAATTTGTTATTTAATAGTAATTTTAATAAATAAAAAAATTTATTGATATGATATTTAAAAATCAAAATTTAAAATTTAATTTTATAAAATTAAATCTAACATTGAAATTAAGAAACAAAGTGAAGGATGGCAAAAGAGACGAAGAATGATAATTTTGAAATAATATTAGATTTAGTACATCACTGAAATAATATTAGATTTAAAATGTAAAAAGACTAAATTGCACAAACCCCCTAAAACCCTCCAAAAGGGTATTTTCGTCACGAAACAGTGAAAAATGATCATTTTCGAGATAAACGTTTAGTTCAGGGTTGTCTGGGGATATTTCTAAAGTCCGGAATTCATTGGCGAGATAAACGCATAGTCGAGGGACTATTTTTGTAGTTTCAATACAATATGAAATTAGTTAAAATAGCAAATGGATTACATATTTTCGTCATTAAGTCACACCGTAGTCAACAAGTAGAAGCATGAGTTGGGTGATTATCAATTAAATTTGGGTGCTCCGAAAGCAATGGCAACCCGACGCCGATGAACGAGGCACGAGGAAGAGGACATGCTGCTAAAACTAAACGACAACCAACTCCATCATTCAATGCCCCCCAAATATCTATCTTTTCCACATGCTTCCCATTTCTCACCTCACGAGATTTCACAGAGAGAGGAATTAATTGAGTGTGCATTTCAGATATAGGAAGAGAGAGAGAGAGAGAGGAATTGACAATTGAGTGTGAGGAGACACTGTAGCAATGGCGACTTCCTCGACCGGAGGAACGGCGATCGCGTGCTCTAGGCTGATTCATGTCACCTCCAGATGCCGCAGCTCCAAGGTGTTGCTGCTCAAGAGGGGAAATCCGTCCTTCTGCATCCGCTGCGTCTCCAGCGAACCGAAGCCGAGGCTGCTCGATCCAATCACTGAAGAAGGTGGTGTCTCCTTTTTAGGCTGTTGATTTTAAAATGCGTTGGTGTGGTGATTCATTCATGTTTTCCTGATTAACAAATTTGTGATGATATTAGGAGTGGGGAGCAATTTGAAGGCTTCACCTGCCGATGCTGCGTCAATTGCATCGAACATCAAATATCACGCAGAGTTCACACCGTTGTTTTCCCCTGAGAACTTTGCTCCGTCGAAAGCTTTCTTTGCCACTGCGCAAAGCGTGCGTGATGCGCTTATTGTTAATTGGAACGCAACGTATGATCACTGCGAAAAAATGAATGTGAAGCAAGCCTACTATTTGTCTATGGAATTTCTACAGGTTCAGCTTACCACTGCCTGTTTATACAGCACGAAGCGCAGTACTAAGAATTTATATGCAATTGGCAACGTATTTATTGCAATTTGTGATATCCTGCAGGGTAGAGCCTTGCTGAATGCGATTGGTAATTTGGAGCTCACTGGTGAATATGCAGAGGCTCTGCAAAAGCTTGGTCATACTTTGGAAACTGTAGCTTCTCAGGTGAGCACGTTGAGTACTTTTTAAGTTCTCATGATAAATAGTGTTCTACAAGTAGGAGTTTGTCCCTGTGTTTCAAAACAAACTCCCTCTTTACCTTCAAGTTTTATTAGCATCCAAATCATACATCGTGATTCGTGACACAGTATCATTTTCTGCCAGTTACGTGAATATATTCATTCTTACTTTTGTTGCAACCAGTAAATATCTGATTTCTCCTCTAATCCGAAATATGAATTTCAACTGAATCAATTATCATACTCATACATATTCTATAAGACTCCTTTTGTGTATATAGAAGAAACATTAATCACGATAATTGCCCCTTTATAACTTTTTCGGACTTTGAGTTTGCAACGAGCTAGTATATTCTTCTTTAATACTCACAAGTCACAAGTGCCAATTATGTGGATTTTTTGTGGCCGTAGCTAATTTTTCATTCTCACAGGAACCAGATGCTGCTCTTGGAAATGGTGGTCTAGGCCGGCTTGCTTCCTGTTTTCTGGACTCTTTGGCAACCTTGAATTATCCAGCATCAGGCTATGGCCTGAGGTACAAGTATGGCCTATTTAAGCAGCTAATTACTAAGGATGGCCAAGAGGAGGTTGCTGAAAATTGGCTTGAAGTATGCTTTCTCAAAGTTCACAATTATATTATTTCTTTTTAAGAAAAAAATCTAAATATTTCCTGAGCATTTAATTATGGTCAGTAGACAGGAGCCTAAACAAAGTCAGTTATTCATTTGTTCTTGCTCTTTTCATTTTGGTAGCAGCAAGTGCTTATTTTACGGTCATCACAATTTACAGCCACATATGCTTCTAATTTCAGATTGGAAATCCTTGGGAAATTGTTAGAAATGATATCGCCTATCCAGTCAAATTTTTTGGAAAAGTCGTGACTGGTTCGGATGGGAATAAGAACTGGACTGGTGGGGAAGATATACTGGCTGTTGCATATGATGTGCCAATACCAGGATATAAGACCAAAACAACTATCAGTCTCAGGTTGTGGTCCACTAAAGTTCCTTCTGACCAACTGGATTTATGCGCCTTCAATGCTGGAGAACACACTAAAGCATGTCAGGCCAAAGCTAATGCAGAGAAAGTAAGTTATCTGATTTTCTCACAAAATCTGTTATGGTGTTTTTCCTTTGATCATTATGTGGAGCCAGTATGCTTGATTTATGCTTTTGGGAATTGGGATCTCCAGTAAGATTTGTTGTTATTCATTTCTATTGTAGCAACACCAAATTCACAAATGGTTTGATACTATGCATGTGCACTACATCCTTTTGCATTATTTCCTGATAGAATAAAAAAAATTCACAAAAATAAAATAATTCATTTCATACAGTATGCATTGTCTGAACCATTCTTTTGCTGTTCACTCTTTCCTTCTTCAGTCCATTTCAACGTGCTATTGATATATACTACTTTCTTTGATAATAATGTTAGTACTTTCTTTGATATCAGATCTGTTATATACTTTACCCTGGGGATGAATCTGAAGAAGGAAAGATTCTTCGACTAAAACAACAATATACACTATGCTCGGCTTCTCTCCAAGACATTATTGCCCGGTTTGAGAGGAGATCTGGTGGAAATGTGAGATGGGAAGAGCTTCCTGATAAAGTTGCTGTTCAGATGAATGACACACATCCAACACTATGTATCCCAGAGCTTGTGAGAATTTTGATGGACTTGAAGGGCTTGAATTGGGAGACTGCTTGGAGGATTACTCAGAGGTACCTTCATGTTAAGCATTTTTCTTGAAAGTTTACATCCAACTATTTGATCAAGATATGCATTGGGCACATTGAGTCATTTTTCTTTTGAAATCTCTTGTTTCATGGTGCACTCTTAAAAGTGATGCCCCAATATTTTGTCTCCAACACTTAGTAGGCTAAGCATTCTATCACCATCCTGACAACTCTGCCGTACATTTGCCAAAATGCCAAGCAATATGTTGGTAGTCCAACAAGTGTTTTTGTGATGGAAGTCTCATGTAGCTAAATTTACTAACCCGATGAGGTATGATTTCCAGAACTGTGGCGTATACGAACCACACTGTTTTGCCTGAGGCCCTGGAGAAATGGAGTTATGATTTAATGCAAAGACTGCTTCCAAGGCATGTAGAGATCATAGAGATGATTGATGAACAGGTAGGGAAGAAGTAATACTTTGAGAAAAGTAAAAGCTTGCATTTCATCATTTACATTGCTTGACTGTTGTATCCCTGTGCATATCTTTCAGCTAATTGGAGAAATAATATCAGAATACGGAACATCAACTCCAGAAATTTTGAAAAAGAAATTGGAAGCAATGAGAATTTTGGAAAATCTTGATCTGCCTGCTTCTGTTGTCGAATTATTTGCCAAACAAAATGTAAGCCGTATGGATGAGACAGTTGAGGAAGTGGAATCTATTGTTGAAGTCAAAACTACTGAAAAAGATGAGAAGCAAACACCAAAGAAGAAAAAGGTTGTAAAAAAGGAACCTGCTCCTCTACCACCAAAAATGGTCCGGATGGCTAACCTTAGTGTTGTTGGTGGTCATGCTGTGAATGGGGTGGCTGAGATCCACAGTGAAATAGTTAAAGGAGAAGTATTTAATGACTTTTTCCAGGTGGAAATCTCTCCCTACTTTTAAATTAATCTCTTTTTGAGCAAGAATTTTATCTTGATGTTAAGCATTATCTTTCCCTTTTGTAGTTGTGGCCTAAGAAGTTTCAGAATAAAACAAATGGGGTAACCCCCAGGAGATGGATCCATTTCTGCAACCCAGATCTAAGCACTGTAATAACTAAGTGGATTGGAACTGACGACTGGGTTCTGAAAACTGCAAAATTGGCAGAACTGCGGAAGGTACTCCATAGTGCTAAGCACAATTTTTGTGCTGATGTATGTAATGGACCATTGTTGATGTTACTAACTCCCCTTAATGATTTCTGTACGTCAGCTAAATGTTTGCCAGTTTTTAACTTTTCGTAATCAAGTGAGATGCATTCTGACTTGAATGGTGAAATCTTTGACAGTTCGCAGATAATAAGGATCTCCATATTGAATGGACTGCTGCAAAAAAATCCAACAAAAATAAGGTTGCATCATTCATCAAACAAAGAACTGGATATTCAGTTAACCCTGATGCAATGTTTGACATCCAGGTCTCTTTCTCCCCTTTACCCTTCCTCCTTGCATTTTCTATTTATTATTTTTAATTTAAATCTAGTTTCTGTTTTAATAAGCCATGAGGCTATTGCCCAGATTATATATTGTAATTATGGACTTTTCTTGCTACTCTTATTCATTTTAATTTCGCTGTTTATCCTCTGAAGATATAATGTTGTATGGACTAATGATGCATTCCTTTATCAGGTGAAACGTATTCATGAATATAAGCGACAACTATTAAACATTTTGGGAATTGTTTATCGTTATAAAAAAATGAAAGAAATGACTGCAGCTGAAAGAGAAGCAAAGTTTGTTCCCCGAGTATGTATGTTTGGAGGAAAAGCATTTGCAACATACGTACAAGCCAAGAGAATTGTAAAATTTATAACAGATGTTGGGGCCACCATAAATCATGATCCAGATATTGGCGACTTGTTGAAGGTATGAGTTGAACCAACATAAAAATCAAGATAAGTTTATGGTCAGTGTTGATCATACTTGTGTTACAAAGACAATGAGCTTTCTTCTTCCAAATCTTTAGTAGCATTGCTAAATATATGATGGTCACATACCATTGCTTAAAAGCGTGACACTGCAGTTTTCTTTCTTTTCTGATTCATTCAATTTCTCTTCTAGGTCATATTCGTTCCAGATTACAATGTGAGTGTTGCTGAATTGTTAATTCCAGCAAGTGAGCTTTCACAACATATCAGGTAATGAAGCTAATATATAAAATTACAATCATAAATGCACCTGATCCTAGATGGAGTAATGATTCTTCTTAAGCAAAGTTGTAAGTTCTTTCTGGTGTCTGCCTCCCCTACCCCTTTCAGTACTGCTGGAATGGAAGCCAGTGGAACCAGCAATATGAAGTTTGCAATGAATGGCTGTGTCTTGATTGGGACGTTGGATGGTGCCAATGTGGAAATTAGGCAGGAAGTAGGAGATGACAACTTTTTCCTCTTCGGTGCTCAAGCCCCTGAGATAGCAGGACTTCGAAAGGAAAGAGCAGAGGGCAAGGTATGGTGCACACACTCCCTGACTCGGTTCTTTTGCCTCATTTTAAATTAACAAACCAAAGTACATGTTATTGCATGATTTTGTGGATATCCAAACATTATAAATCACTGGTAAGATCACATTTATGCGATTAGACAAGAAACATGAGTTTGAATCTGAACTCAACTGGATCTTGATCCATCGGACCGTCTTACACAAGATTCTGTCGTCCATATCAAACGGTTCTTATTTTGGCTCTAAATGTAATGTCCATTGCAGTTTGTACCAGATCCACGCTTCGAAGAAGTGAAAAAGTTTGTGAGAAGTGGTGCTTTTGGCGCCTACAACTACGACGAACTGCTAGGTTCTCTGGAAGGCAACGAAGGATTCGGACGTGGGGACTACTTTCTGGTGGGCAAGGATTTCCCTAGCTATATCGAATGCCAAGAGAGAGTGGATGAAGCTTATCGAGATCAAAAGGTAAGTGGTGCTACTACTACAAAGCAAGTTGTGTATCTTCTTAAATTTATTATGCGGAAATATAAGGGTTGGATGTTATTTATTTGGCAGAGATGGACGAAGATGTCGATATTGAATACGGCAGGCTCCTACAAGTTCAGCAGCGACAGAACTATTCACGAGTATGCGAGGGACATTTGGAACATCAACCCCTTGCAAATAAATTAGATATGAGACTACTTTCAAGCTACCCAACACTTTGACTCAAAATTTATTATGCATCAAAATTTATTATGCATCAGGCACTCCAGTTTAATATTTTTAATCTATTAATCTCTACACCCACTATTTAGAGTCCTATTTTGACTAAAGGTGAATGAAATTAGGTAAGAAAAACTTAGTGGAATATTCTCCCTTTACTACAATGTGAGGAAAGTATAAAAATGTGAATTTGTACCAAATCCATATGCATATAGTAGCATGGGTATGGGTGCCTTGAAATGACAACACTTTTTAAAATAACACTATACTACCATTCCTAGTCAATCATTTGTACACGTGGATAAATAATAAGCTGTCATGTGACAATAAAAAAAATGCACAAGTGTAAAAATCTTGGCCAACAATATACAACACTATATACAACAATTTTTTCTAATAACAACACCTCTTAAAATAACGTCATACCACCATTCCTAACCAATCATTTGTATACGTGGACGAATAATAAGCTGTCATGTGGCAATAAAAAAATGCAAGTGTAAAAATCTCGGCCAACAATATATAACACTGTATATAATAATTTTTTCTCGGCCAGCAATATCCAACAAGCGATTGTTGTATAGCATTTATAATATTGTTGTATACGTGGTGTCACGGTGCTCGTTATTTTAACGCAAACTTACAGTAGCATCTTTATACAAGTTGAGTAAATACGTTGAAACTTGAAACCCAATTGTTGTTCAGTTAATGAATGGCCAATCCCCACCTCTGTCTCGCACGCTCAAACACCTATTCTCCGCCACCGCGCCGCAATGCGAGTACCTACTACACCGCTGCGCCACCACCGCCGAATCCCTTCCCACCACCAAGAAGCTGCACGCCCACATCACTACCTCCGGCCTCCTCTCCTCCCATTTCCTGTCCCTACTCACCTCCGCATACGCCCTCTGCGCCCATCTCCACTACGCCTGCAAACTGTTCGACCAAATGCCCAAACCAACCATCATCGCCTACAAAGCCATCATTAGAATGCACACCGAAACCGGCCACCCTCGCCGCGCCCTCCAACTGTTCGTCGATATGCACGGCTCGGGCCGTCACCGCGCCGACGAGTACACCTACCCATTTGTGATCCGGGCTTGTAGGGATTTAGTGCTGCTTGAGCTAGGAATGGTGGTTCACGGCCTCACAGTTAAGACCAGCTTCGTGTTGAACACTTTTGTGGGGAATTCTCTGATTGCAATGTACCTGAGCTGTGGGGATAGGGATAGAGCTACGGCCGTGTTTGATTCGATGGAGGACAGAACTGTCGTTTCATGGAACACGATGATTAGTGGTAGCTTTCGGAATGGCAGAGCGAAGGAAGCTCTGGCGCTTTTATGGAGAATGGTTGATGATGGCGATGGAGAAAACGACGTGGAGGTTGATTCTGCTACGATTCTCTCGGTTTTGCCTGCGTGTAGCTCGCTCAAGGACTTGGAGCAGGGAAGGAAAGTTCATCGGCTGATAATGGATAGAGGCATTGGTAAAAGATTGGCTGTTCAGAATGCTTTGGTTGATATGTATGTCAAGTGCGGGAGCATGGAGGAAGCTCGTCGTGCCTTCGATGGTATGGTGGAGAAGGACGTTGTGACGTGGACTACTATGATCAACGGGTACACGTTGCATGCGGATGTGGATCTTGCGTTGGAAATGTGCAGATTGATGCAGTGTGAAGGTGTGAGGCCTAATGAGGTGACACTGGCTTCACTTCTGGCGATGTGCGCCGCTTTGCCTGATTTGAAGCTCGGGAAATGCTTGCACGGATGGGCGATCCGTCACCATGTTGATTGTGCTGAGAATGTGGAGACTGCGTTGATCGATCTTTACGCCAAGTGCAATTCTTTTGGATTGAGTTTAAGGGTGTTCTCTAGGACTTCTCAGAGAATAACTGTGCCATGGAATGCGATTCTCTCCGGTTGCATTCACAACAAGATGGGTGGAGAAGCTATCAGCCTTTTTAACCGGATGATGCAGGTGGGGGTGAAGCTCGATGCAGCGACATGGAAGAGCCTCCTCCCTGCGTACGCAGCTGAGGCAGATCTCCGCCAGGCGAGCAACATACACAGCTACCTGGTGAAGTCGGGGTTTCTGGGGAAACCGGACATTATCACCGGCATGATTGACATTTACTCTAAATGTGGGAGCTTAGGGCATGCTCATGAGCTCTTTGATGGGCTCTGTTCGAGGAACAGAGACATTGTGTCGTGGAGTGCGATAATAGCTGGCTACGGGAAGCACGGGCGTGGGGAGATGGCTGTTTCGATGTTCAATGAGATGGTGCAGTCAGGGATCAGACCTAATGAAGTCACTTTTACCTGCGTGCTGCACGCCTGTGGCCATGCCGGATTGGTTGATGAAGGTTTGAATCTGTTTAACTTCATGAAGCAGAATTGTCAGGAATGTGTGAGAACATATCACTATACTTGCATTGTGGATCTACTTGGGCGTGCTGCTCGGCTTGATGAGGCGTATCAGTTGATTAAGGCCTCGCCGTGTGGGGGGAGCCACTCCGTCTGGGGGGCGTTGCTTGGCGCCTGCGTGATACACGTGAACGTGCAGCTCGGGGAGATTGCGGCACGGAGGTTGTTTGAGTTGGAAGCGGAGAACACTGGGAATTATGTGTTGTTGGGGAATATTTACTCTGCAGTTGGGAGGTTTGATGATGCTGAGAGAGTGAGACAGATGATGAATAGTATTGGATTAGTTAAAGCTCCTGCTAATAGTAGTGTCATCTAAGTTGTGAGATACTACTTCCATTTTCTTTCTCTAACTTGCAAATTTGCAAATATATTATCACATAATATTCGTGTTCTGTTGTCATATTAATGTTATTGGTGTTTTAATTTGTGTAAGAAAAAAGCAATTTGGAAAACAAAGCATCTCTATATTAATAATATTTCGGCTAATCGTACAGAGTGGAGAAAGGAAGTGAGAATTTGTTCGATTCAAAATTGAGGAACAAATCCTAAAATCGACTGTAGTCTATGAATAATCAAGAGCTACGATTCGAATGAGAAAATGGTATGTACAATTAAATTAGTTCATCAAACAGATCTTCAGAGGCTAAACCAAGCTACCTCAGGTGGCAGAAGCACCAACTCCAGCTCCCAAGCCATGCTTCTTGGCCATTGAAGCATGTTTCTGACCAGCAATGTGATAGTTGAAAACCGTGTCGCTGTTGCAGATCACGTTGCATATGTTGCATGCACGCACGGCAGTAGCTTCCGCTCCTCCTTCCAAAACTTTCCTTCTTTTTGTTTCCAGATCTTCAGTTCGAGCAACTGCTTTCTTCCGAGATTTTGTGGGTTTGGTTATTGCTGGATTCTCTGGTGGTCCGATGATTGGTTCACCTGTAGAAGTTGAAGGTAGAACGTGACTGGAAACGGGAGCCGGAGCTGGTGCTGGGACAGGCAGAGATGTGGTAGTAGCTATAGTGGCAGGAGGAGGGCCTGCAGTGCTAGTAATTGCGGAGATGGGGGCTGCTATGACAGGTGCGTATATAGTTTGAGCTGCTGCTCCTAATTTTTTAAGATTTTTGAGGTGCTTCCTCCCCAATTTATGCTGGTCAAGAACACCTTTGCTGTTACAGTCGACTTTGCACACCTCACACCAAGCAGACTGCACGACCGTCGTCGTCTTCTTAGGGGCTTTTTTCCTGATTTGTCCTCTTTGTACTTGAATTGCTGGATTAGGCGTGCTTACACCCTACAACCACAAAACGAACTGATTGATTCTAATTTGAAGTAGAAAGGGTAGGAATTAAACATTATAGAGATACATCATTTAGCATAATGAGAGTGATTTAAGAAATGCATGAAGACGATAACAAACTTGATTCACAGAAACAGCTCACCACTACGGTCACTGATAATTATGTATTTACAAGTTAACACAGATTCATCGCATTTTATTTGTCCCCCTCTGCCAATCTAAGTGTTCTCAAACACAATCTATACCTTCCCAAAGTATAGCAGTCGGGAACTAGTATAACTTTTCTATATGTCCGACATTTTCTTTTTTAATATGGAGATCTTTGAGGATCATATTCAAGCATCATCCAGCAATTTATCTAAAGCTCATATGATTGACACTATTTCAGAACATTCAACATAGTAGGATGCAATCTGTATGTTTTGATAAGAATTACAGTTGCTCTGAAGCAAATATACCACCCTACCTCATCTTCAAAATCCAATGTGGGAAGTGCATTACAATAAGACACATCCAATAGTAAATCTAGTATTTAGGGACATCAGATGTACTAGATGATTTACTAGCATTCAATAAGACTGATTTAAGAATCTTCCACTCTCAAGTTACTTAAACAACTTTTCATGAATGCATAATCCTATAATAAGTTCCAAGTAATATAGGCATCACCACCATTTCAAATAACCCCTAGTATTCCAAGTGACAAAAAACCCTTCACTCATATTCTTCTAGAAAGGGATGCATCTAGGATGTTTCTTGACTGCAACAACTAACTCTATCCAATCTTACAACATCTTTCCAGGACGATGATAATCTCGACCCCCCCCCCCCAAAGACACAAACAAATTAGGTTGCTGAAGTGTAAAATCCCTATAATTATCAGAACAGTTAGTGTAGTGGCCTCACCAAAACGTTTTAAACAATTTTTTCACTGTTTTCTTTCCATCAAGAAACCAATAACAGTAATTCGGATATCTTGATTCACCATGCCAAGACTCATGTGGTGACAGGGAAATGTACAGTAAGATCAATATTCAAAAACTTCCCTTTTAAGTAGCTTCTCAAGCAAAAGCAATTCAGTTATAAAAAACCGTATAATACACAATTGGCCGGAACGATGAATGAGAATACAACTCCAATTCCCGCAAAAATGATTAGATATTCTAAAATGTGCAGAGAGAGAGAGAATGAGAGCACTTACAGCGGCATATGGAGTCGCACCATATTGCTGGATAGCAGCTATCCATCTCGCATTTTGATCCGGATAATAAACAGCCGGAGCCGCAGCCGCATCTGCAACCTGCTGAGCCTCGTAACTCGGTTGCGGCACGTAGTTGACAGGCGGCGCGTAGGTCACTGCTGCTGGCGGCGCGTAGATCACGGGCGCCGGCGGATCAACGCCCGGCGGGTGAGGCTGAGGAGGCAGAAAATAACCAGTATGGGAAGCGACATTTGATTGTTGGTAGGGACCGGGGACGAGATTCGATTGTTGGTAGGGATTGGGGGCTAGATTTTGAGAGTAAGGCAGTGAGTGATTGGGGGCGTGCAGCACTGAGAATTCAGGATTAGGGTTAGGGTTTTGGTTTTGCTGAATTTCAGCCCAATTTGGGTAATTCATGGCGATGGAAAATCGGTGCTATAATAATACAATAAAATTGAACTGAAATTCTACCATAACCTCTCATTATACTCTCATTTCTACCATTGCAGCTGTCTACTAATTTCACCTCTCTTTCTCTCTTTGCATTTTTACCCTTTAAAGACTAATTGGCCAAATATAATTCAAAATCAACTTATGAGCACTATTTTTTATTACTTCGTAACGACTCGATACGCACGATTTATCGTCTCTAAACATTTCTTTCTTTTTGTTTACAATAGAATTAGAGCTTGTAAAGATCCACAACCACTTTCATATAATCAAGATTCAAGCATGTTTCCTCCCAACTCAACAACTTCAACATGGTTTGAACAAACTCTAAATGCAAATGTACATTGATAAAAACTGATAAAGAAAAAACACTGTTTTATTTATTGTATGTGAAGAATATGTGCAATTTTGCAAAAGAGCTAACAATCAAGAATTGGAAAGATTTCACCAAATCACAGCCACTGCATCCATCTCAAGTAGTGAGCTGCAGCGCCTCATGCTCGCAGCTCCCCTCAACGAGCCACGAGCTGATCCCCCCGACCCCATCTCTTGCTCGACCCAATCAGAGCTCATAGCCCTATGCTTCTCCTCCACCATTTCAAGATCAGCTCCATTTTCACAAGACTCATCATCACATCCATTGCTTTCAATACCATCTTTCAAGAATCCCTCATCACACACAAGATCAACTCCCATTCCATTTTCAAATTCAGACACATTTGATGCAACAACACCTCCAGAGTGATCAGAATCCGAGATGAGCTTCGAGAAACTTCCCACACCCCTAGAGAGCATCACCAAGCACCTAGCAGCCTCCTCTGCCTCCTCAGCCTCAGAGGCACTACAACAAGAAGCATCCACGCCCGAAACCGAAGGATTCGCACTCACAGTGCCCTTATACTTGATCTCGGATCTCTTCCTCCGAACCGGGCAGAAACTCTCAACAACAACACTGGACACCTTCTTAGTAGAATGGCTCTTCATGTGACCAAACACAGCCCTTATGGATTCAAACCCTCTGCCACATTCCTTGCACAAATGCACCTCCTTCTTGTTCTTGATCGAATGGAACCTCATGTGGCCCGAAAGAGCCCTCAACGAGGCGAATTCCTTGCCGCATTCTCTGCAAGAATTCGTTGTCTTTGCAGTAAGGGCGTGTTTGCTCTCATCACTATCTCCAAATTCTTCCACACAGTTGGGATTCACAGCTGATTTCTTGGAAGCCAAATGAGCCCTCATATGGCCTCCCAAAGACTTCCCACTAACGCAGGGTTTGCTGCAGATTCTGCACACGTATCTCTGTTCTTCGACTTGCCCCATTTTGGTCCAAGAAATGAAGAAATTTGTCAAGATGACTCGATTGTGGCGAAGCCAAGCATCGCATTGGGAAAAAAAGATGAAAGCTTTGATCAGAAACAGAGAGATTAGTCGAGAATCGGGTCAGCAAAAAGTGGTCTTTTGGGGAATGAGAGAAGAAGCAATCAACAAATACAAGATCTGGTGGTGAGAGGGAAAGGCTCAAATCAAGACAGAGAGAGGTGTTAAAGGGGCTGTATGGCGGTGGACATGTGTATATATGCTCAACAAAATTGAGGAATGAAACTGCATTTCCTCTCTCTCTCTCTCAAGAACCATGAGAAATTGTATGGCTATGGAAGCATTGCATGTAAGCAAAGACACGAGGAACAGACTATACTCGCTGGAAAGTGGAATAATCTTCATTTTTTTCAAATCTTGAAAGGAAAAAAGAAATTTGATTAGGGGCTATTTTAGGAGTTGAAATGTATATTCACTTGAATTGTTATTATATCTTATTTGAGTGGAGAAACAAATTCATAGAAGCTTGTGGAATACGAAAAGATCCTTTCTTGATTTTATTTTATGTTATTCATTAATATCACATATCTCAAAAGAGGTAATTTGATATCGATTCTGCAATGAGACTTTAAGAGGCCATACCAAAATATTACTCTGAGAATTTGAAATATAATTATAGGGTCTAGTTATTGTTAATTTAGCTAGAATTTACTAGACATCTTAACTTTGATCTGCCTAAGGAGTATTAATTCTTCTCACCATTTAAAGTTACATTTATCTTTTATCATGGCTATTGTGCACTTGAGCAGTTTGGATTGGAAATTAGTATTGATATTTTACATATGAAAGAGTGTAAGTTTAATAGCTTGTTCCAATTGGACTTTTTCATACAAAATAGTGTGTTTTATTTTTAATTGAAATTGTGGTGATTTTTACAAACAAATTAAAAGTAGTGATCATATAAAGAATAGAGAGAGAGTGAGAGATTCAAAGTATGGAAGAAGGAAGAAATGAGTAATACAAGTGTAAACAGATCATAAATTTAGGCCAAATATCAAGATCTTCCAACTAAGAAAAGGCCTTTTAACAGAAAAACTCAGAAACTGATCCTCAGTGTTTAAATGGAGCAAACAAAACCCCCTCCAAAAACAGGAAGAGAAAAAAAATGATTATATAGTTAAAAAACAAGAATATAGAAGTTCATATCCTGCCTCAGCAGCTTCCTCCAATCCAGATCATTCATTTATGCACAAGCGGGCATGTCTTTGAGCCAAGCATCCAGCGGCTTCCCGATCGAGTAGACGATGAAACCGATTTCCCTCAGCTTGTTCGCATCCACCACGTTCCTCCCGTCAAACATGAACGCCGGCTTCTGCATGTTGTCATATACCCTCTGGAAATCGAGCTTCTTGAACTCATCCCACTCTGTCAGGATGCACACCGCATGAGCGTCCTTGGTCGCCTCGTATGCATCCCACACGCAGTGCACCTTCTTCTTGGTGGTGGGGCTCATCGGCTGCAGGTGGAGGGGGTGATCCCAGTCGAACTTATTCATCGAGAGGTCGCGTTGGATCTGGTCCTCTGTCACCTGAGGATCGTAGATGCTCAGCTGGGCCTTGTCACCGAGCAGGCCCTGGCAGACGTCAATGGCAGGAGTCTCTCTCGTGTCACCGGTGTCTTTCTTGAAGGCAAACCCCAAGATGGCGACTTTCTTGTTCGCAACCGTGTTGAACATGGATGAGACAATACGGTTCACAAAACGGCTCTTTTGATAGTCGTTGATCTTGATGACTTGCTTCCAGTATTCTGCGACCTCAGGAAGGCCGTTGCATTCGCAAATGTAGACCAAGTTGAGGATATCCTTCTGGAAGCAAGACCCGCCAAAGCCCACACTGGCATTGAGGAACTTGGGGCCAATTCTTGAGTCCGTGCCAACAGCATATGCCACTTGGGAAACATCTGCTCCGGTAGCCTCGCACAGAGCGGACATGGCATTGACAGATGAGATCCTTTGGGCCAAGAATGCGTTAGCAGCCAGCTTTGAAAGCTCAGCAGACCACAGATTGGTGGTGAGAATGCGATCTTCAGGAACCCAATGGGCATAAACATCCTTCAATGCTTTAACAGCCTTGAATCCTTCTGGGGTTTCCCGGCCTCCAATGAGAACCCTGTCTGGGTTAAAAAGATCTTGAATTGCAGTCCCTTCAGCAAGGAATTCCGGGTTCGATAGGATCTGGTAGTTTATTCCCTTGCTGTTGTGAGTCAAGATTTTCTCAATGGCCTCAGCAGTTTTGACAGGCACCGTGGACTTCTCGACCACAATCTTGTCCGACTTAGACACATCAGCAATCATGCGGGCAGCACTCTCCCAGTAAGTCAAGTCTGCAGCTTTGCCTGCTCCAAGACCCCTAGTTTTGGTGGGAGTATTAACCGAGACAAAGACTATGTCAGCCTCAAAGACGTGTTTCTCAACATCTGTGCTGAAGAACAGATTCTTGCCACGGCAGTGCTTCACCACATCATCAAGCCCTGGCTCGTAGATGGGAAGCTGATCACTGTTCCATGCACTGATACGAGGGACAGAAATGTCAACTACAGCAACCTCGATATCAGGACACTTGTATGCGATCACGGCCATGGTAGGGCCTCCCACATATCCAGCCCCAATGCAGCATATCTTCACCATTTTTCCTTTGTTTTAGTACCCTGGAAAAGCAAAACTCCTTATCAGATTACACACTCTAGCAGAATTATCAAAACTCTGGGAAAAGAAAATCTTTAAAAGAATTCTACTTATAGCTATCAGAGTCAGAAATTTACATGCATATAGAGAGAGCATTAAGGTGATTGGTAGCAGCATTGCATAAGCACAAACTAAGCTAATATGAGCTTACATAGTTCAACAAACCATATACTGATCCAACAGTTATGTTAATAAAGAAGCTGTTTTCACACAAGAGAAAGGGCAACTGACCATCCCGGTTTCTGTTTTCATAATTCAATCAAACAGTGTTTTAGTTAGTAGTTTCCACTTGATCGCAAGCTCGATCCAAATTTACCAGAACGCTGGAGTGTTTTAAGGATCAGATCTGATGTATTTCAAAACGAATTTACTCAATCTGAACAAAAGATCCTACATATAAACTATAATAACTTGAATCACTTGATCAGATCTACCTAAAACACACACTGCATGTTATGCCATCAGCTCCAAAAAAGTCCAATACGTGAAATTTAAGCTAAAACCATACGCCATCGGAAGCAAGACTTTCACAAATCTCGTCAAACTAGCATAAATCTACTAAAACTCAACAAATCAATCAGAAATTCATATGCAGCCGTATACGGAATCAGTCAAAATGCAATAACACTCAAATCACGAGAAATGCGAGCAGCTGCGTTTCAGATCAGACGCGGACAGCACAAAACTAGACCTTCAAATTAATCTAGGAACCCCTAACTCACATTCGCCAACGCAAAAATTCATCAACACGCACAATTCGCCAGCACAAAATAACAGATTCAATAAAAACGCAAAATCAATGAATCTCTCACACTACAACAAACGAAGAATTCACCTCCGGATGGCGCGATCCGTTTCCTATGAGGAGAGATCTGCAAAGTGGAATGTGAGTCCGAAGGAATTAAGAATTTCTTAGGAAGACATACAAAGCGGGGAGCTTTATATATAGTCGATTGGTGTTACAAGATCTGCACCGGACATCGACGTGAAAAGACAAAACCACCCTTCCACCCACAGCTTCTGGGAAGGAGAAAATGTGGAAAACACTCTTTCGCCGAGGTCTTGAAATACCGAAATTGCCCCTGTGAGGTAGTGGTGGAGTGGTGGTGTATAGGTGTACGCGTTTTAGGTGGCGGTGCATGTACGGTACAACGCTTCTCCGGTTGTACACTACGCTTCGTGGATGGTGCTCCGTTGTTGAAATGTCGAAATGAATAAATGTTGTTTATTTAGCTAATGCAGATCTTGATTTTTACACCTTATTCTAGTGTGATTATGAAGTCTCTTGTTGTATGATTTATTATTTGTTCGATTAAATTGTACTACATACTAACACAACTTCCTCTCTTTTTTGTTTTACAATACCATTTAAAATCTTATATTCAAAATAGTACTCCTAATATTTACTTACTGAAATTTAGTGAAAAATTGAAAATGATGTGGCTATCGAAAAATCACACATGGACCAGTCAATCAGTCATTTGCTAGGCATTGTCACAATACTATGGAGTACCGGATTTTTAACGTGTATGACTAGTTTATGTGTACTAGTAGTTTGATAGTTACATACTTAGTATTTAGTTTAATCAAAAAAGTAGATTGTTATTGTAAACCACAAATTGTAAAGATATGCTAAAACTAAAATCTTGTTATGAATTAGGAAAATGATTAAATTAATAATATGTTGTCTTAAAATGAAATCACCATTTATTTCAAATAAAAAAGGGTAATATGAGTTTTTTCCCTATTGGTTTTGAATTTGTTACCTTCAATGGCAGATTTTATTTAAGATGCAAAAATGTACTATAAAATGTGGTTACCATAATACTATCCCTTTCCACGTGACATGTTTTATAATGTTATATGGGGGAAAATATATATGTAGAGGGATTAGGGATATGCTTTAATCTTTGTAATTGGAAAATGAAAATAGCATTTTAACTTTTTCAATTTTATTCTCTACAAGAATGCATATGGAATGTTTGATGCTACCCATACTGGTTTAAAACTTTACATATATTTTGTTGCAGGGATAGAAAAATGTGGTCCATAGATTGAAAACAAATTCAATGCGAAGATGTAATGTTTACTAATAGAAAATCAATTGAAATAGGTAGTTTTCTATTATAGCTAGCAAATATTGATCACATATGCTTCATTGTTAAATAATTTGGGGAGTATAAATTAACATGGTCTGATATTGTGAATTGATACTACTAGTATTAACTTATTTTCTAGAACCTCCACTATTATTTAATTTTTAGTAGTTACATGTAATTGATGTCTTGAAACCTAACGTTTTGGTTTTAAATTTTTTTAAAGAGATTGCGCTAACTTGAAGATGAAATAAAGCTGATATTTGACTGCATAAATTTTAGCATTTCTTGAAATTTAAGCTACAATGAAATAATTGGCTGGCGTTACTAAATTGGAGCTTTTCTTCATGATGAATTCATCATTATATTGTTTTCTTCAAAAAACATGATTATTTTGCATTGCAAATGTGGACCCAATCAATCTCTTTTTGGAAAAATTGAGTATAATCCCCCTATTTTAACCTTCTTCTGTTTTATCGTAAAAATTATTGATTTTATTTATTATAAACTTAATTATGAAAGGAGCTTCTCAATCTCGAGTTATAAATTTATTATTCAAATGAAAACTATAGGTTGAATCAAATGTCATGTCACTCATGTGTTCATAATATGGTATTATAGTTTAACATTTTATATTTGTATTTTGTTTTTCTGAAGAAATGAGGAGATTTCCTTAGTCCAAATAACAATCGTTACAAATTTGTTGGAGACATTATAGTAGTTTCAGAGAGGTAGGTTTTTAGAAAAGGATAAATAAAGTTTGACTCTCAAATTATGATAAGCTGTTTTACAAAATTGATTAAAGAGTCATAACCATACAACCAGACTATTAAGGTAACAAAATATTGATTCACCATATTAGAAAAATTTATTGTTTAAATTATTTTAAATTCTTTCAACCGTGCTATATATAGTTAGCTTTTTAGTGAGGTTGACTATGGCCTGTATGATGGTAATTCATTCTACGTATATGTCATAGTGTATAGTTGATATACATTGATTTTGGTATGTATCATAAGTATCGTCAATGTCAATATAAAAAATCATAATATTATTGTACTCAAATTTCACGATAAAGTATGATATTGTATCGAAAATTGCGGCATGCCAGAAATTTGATATTTTTAAACATTTTGATACGATAAGTGCGATACACATTTCAGTAAGGCTCTATATGAAAATTGTTTAATACGGAGCACTAGTAATAACAATAATGATGATATTTTTTGCTTAAAAATGAAGAATGGTAAGATTTGAATACGAAATATGTTTGTTACTTCCTCCGTCCACTTATACTTTTGTCATTTTCATTCGTCTACCAATAAAATTGCTATTTACTTTTACTATTTTTAGTAATAAACCCACACATTTCACTAATTTTATCTTACTCACATTTTATTATAAAATAAAACTAATAAAAGTATATCATTTTTCATAATCTTTTTACTAGAAATTCTAAATGGTCAAGCAAATTCAAAATGTAATAGGAGTATCAACCATTATCAAGAAATGCATGACAAAGTTTATTGAATTGTTCTTATTTTATTTTTTGATCACATCATTATCCTATTCATAACCAATCATTATTTTAATTGCATGACTATTATTATAGCAAGCCAAAAATCCAAAACACAACGGCAATGTAAAACGCATAAATCCGACGGTTCAAATTCACGGGAATATTCAAAATAATCAATCCAACGCTCCAAAATCAAATCATTGAAACTAGCCGTTGTGAACAGAGCGTGAGCTCCAACATTATTTTCTTCATTTCCTCCCATTTTCCTTCGCAAATGAACTATCAATTTCACTCTGTAAATCCAGCAAAAATCTTGTCTCTCAAGAAACCGAGTGTTTGAGTAATTTTCCGGTGAATTGAATTTCCCCATGGATTCAAGCTCGAAATCCGGCGGCGCGGTTACTCCAGCGAAAGAGAAAATCGCCCGATCGAAGTCCGAGAATGTAAACCCTAACGTGAAGTTCTCGAATTCACCACTGATCACCAAATCCGAAAGGAGCGCCAAGAAATCTGCCTGCAGAAACGCAACCTCCAACCCTAAGCAGTTGATTATGGCCTCGCCGTCGCCGAAGAAGAAGATTCGAGAGAGGAAGTTCGTGATCGCGAAGAAGAGGGTGCGCAACCAAGATCAGGGTTCCCTGGGCACTGCGGCGGGGGCTTGTGACAAGTGTAAGAAGGCGACAGGTAAATTGAAGTGCTTGTGTGTGGCGTATGAGAGTCTGCGGGCTTCTCAGGAGGATTTTTTCAAAAATCGGGATGAAATCGAAGATGAGGTTTCTGATAAACTAGAGGATTTCGATTTGATGTCTCGGGAGGAAGGCCTAAATGTTGAGAAGAAATTGGAGGGGGATGGAGCCTTATCAGACAAGGTTGATGTTGATGAGTCCACAGAGAATGATGATGGGGGTGTAAAGAGGAGTCGGGATAGGTTGTTGGAAGAAGCAAAAGTGCGAGTACGGACGCCAGGGTCTGGCAGGGTGATGAATTTGGTGAAGGAATTTGAGAAGCTTACGACGTTCAAATTGGGGAATTCTGAGGAAAATCATGTGGAGGAGGCGGAGAATGATAAAGTTGGTATAGATTTGGCATCGGATGGACTGGAGCCACCACCTAAGGCTCCAGAGACACAGGTTTCATCTTCTTCGTTCTGTCCATCGATTTTTCAGCTGACATCAGAGAGCTTAGGACTTGATCCTCGTCGTTCATATTCATTAGACAGCAATGATGGAAGGTTAGTCAGTGTTATAACTCAGATATAGTTTAATGATTACATAGATAATGTTCCTTTGTGTATTATTTATCCTGTTTTGTTACATAGATAGTGTTCCAGTTTTGGGTCTCAACTAATATATGTGCCTTTGCAGTAGTGTTGCAACCATGACGACTGCTGGTGGTCAAAAAAGCAGGCGAAGTGTGAGAACTTTAGATCTTAACTTGTCTTATGTGGCCAATTGTTTCTAGATTTGTGGTGTTCTTATATTTTTTTTTCACATGTGCAGAGCACCGAATCAGCTGCAAATCGTACTAGAAGACTCTGGAAGAGAAAGCAGCGGAAAGTAACCTCTCTAAAGCCTTTCATGCTTAGAACAGAGGTATATGTCTTCCACCATAGTCTGACTGATGGCGCCTGCTACTATATGTAATTTGTAAAAGACTGAATGGTGGTAACTAAGCAGAGAGAGATGAAATTAAATTTGTTTTACTGATAGAGGAGTCGTCTTGTTGGGCTTCTTAACTAAATAACTAATTAATAGGTTCCTTGCACATATGCATTTTGATTCTTCATGCCAAGCAGATAATGGTGATAAAGGTTTGAGCATATTTTTGAGAAGCCAGTTGAGTTCTATAGTTAAGATGCTAAAAGTAGAGGCAACGGTTGAATCACTTGGTTCTATTTAAAGCAGGACTGAGTGTGATCATGAAATTGATTGCCTCTTAAAAAGATGCTTGATGTGTTCAGCCGATTGCTTTCCACTAATTGTTTGCATCTCTTTACATAACTCAAAAATTGGCAATTTCCCTACTGCAGGAAAGAGGAAAATGCAAGGAAGAAGTATTCCTGAAAAAGTTACAGCAGATGATTGAAGAAGAGGAGAAGATGAAGGTACCCATAGCGCAAGGTCTACCTTGGACAACAGACGAACCCGAGGTAAAGCTTTTATGGATATCTTTTGCTCAAAAGCATTGACAGCTTCACAGAGCTAATGATAGGCTAATGTTGGCATGGCATTATTGTTAAGAGGAACTCATATATATTAATGCTCTCAATATCATGTTTATAGGTTGTGTTACATTCTTGTATTAATATGTAGGTCAAGATCTAGCTATAGTTTTCTCGTGAATATGAAAGTTGTTTTCAGTCATGCTCAAAATATTTAGGCCATACACAACTTTCTGTTAACCATTCAATAAATCTGAACTTGTTATTATCTCAGTGTTTGGTGAAACCTCCAGTTAAAGAAGTCACAAGGCCAGTTGACCTCGTGTTGCACAGTGATGTGAGGGCTGTAGATCGATCTGAATTTGATCATCAGGTATTTTTATTGAATCAAACTGAAATCTATTAACTCAAGTTATGAATGCAAGCATGTTGATTGATATGGGTCCCAATCTTGTGTGCTTTCCATCTACAATATCGCAGTTCTTTGATTTTTATTGTTACTCCTTTTAATTGCATAAGGTATTTTCAAAACTCCATACTAATTATGATTAGATATCAATACTAGTGAATAATAGGTCTCATCCCTCTTCATATGTGCTTAGTTTGGGGTTGGTTTCTCTTGAACTAAAGTGAAATATAATGAACAAGTTATGAATGCAAACATGTTCTATAGACTATCTGTGCCAGTCTTTTGTGTCTTTCGTGTCTTCCTGAATTGCTGTACACATATCAAAATTCTTTGATTTCAAATGTCACACTTGGTTTGCCTCTAATTTTTCTTTGCTTGGTTTCTCTTGGACTAGAGTGACATAAAATGAACTCAAACTCAATGAAAGCAAACATGTTAAAAAGCTGATGTTTGCATATCACAGTCCTTCAATTTTAAATGCCATACTTGGTTTGCTTCTCCTTTTCTGTTCTTGGATATTTGAGTGTGTTTTCCTACAAAGAATGACCAAATTTTATTGTCTTTTTAAAGGTTGCAATGAAAATGAATATGGTTGAACAGTACCGGATGGAAAGAGAGAGACAACAGAAGGTAACTAACTACAGAACTACATTGCAAAACTGTCAGTCAATATGAAGCTATTCTCTTTGAGATTGTTAATTGTCCTGGTTTTGCAGGAGGCAGAAGAAGAAGAAATCCGGAGGCTGAGGAAGGAGCTCATTCCGAAAGCTCAACCCATGCCATATTTTGACAGGCCCTTTGTCCCCAGAAGGTCCGAGAAGAACCCCACCATACCCAAAGAGCCCAAGTTCAACTTACCTCAGCAGAAGAAGACCAAATGTAACTTGTCTTTAGATGACTTCGTAGCGCATTGCCAGTGAACACAAGCAAATAGGAATTCATCTTTCTTGGTCATTCATTCCATCCGTTTGTATATGTTGCAATAATTTGTGAGAGGCTTGCAGTTTTGGGTGCTAAAAGATGATTGTTTGCTTGGCACAATGGTGTGCCAAATTTATTGATTTCTTCTTTCCTCCATTTCCTCTTATTCATCTATAATCTTTCCCACATGTTTTCCTCTTTCTATCATATCTATATATACAAGAATTTTATATCATTTGATACTTCTCTCGTTCACTATATACACTATATCTATCATTTGAGGAGGATAGACAAACACCAAGTCACACAATTCGTTAGATTATAACATGACATATGGAAGGCGAAAAAGGACTAGAAAATATTTATGTTACATGCTGACGCTGTGACAGGATCTATCTTTGTTCACTTTGAGGAATAAATGGACTATTCATTGTTTTCGTTTTTATATATGGTACATTATCATATAAAAAAGTAATAGTAAATTTTGATCATAAACATATGACCAAAATGCGAATTTGGTTCAAAACATTCACTTTTGAAAAACAAGTCCATAACAACAGATAAAAATATGAAACTGCTGATACTTTTGTATAAACGTTTGTGGTGACATAGGAAAATAACATATAAAATTATTTTCATAAAATCAAATTAATGTACTTGTTCTAAATCATGCAATAGTTGCATACACAAAAGGCATTTACTACACTGTAATAAATAGTGTAAAATCTTAATGATCAACACACTTGACTCTATTCGAGAAATGATATGCTGGGCGATTGAATTTGAGCGACAGGTGAGCGCTTCCATTCCACGTCTGAAGATTCCTTTTTTATCTATAAATTTCTCTCTCAGTAACCTCTCTCCCTCCGTGAAGACCGCTCTCCATCATTTCTTTTCACATGTACAACTTGGCAATTGCAACATCATTTTTTCATTCACAGCACCTGTATTTCTTTCCTTCAGGCTTAAATAATGTATCTATTCCTTCCCCAGCTTCTTGATATTTGCTACCCCAATTTAATAATTTCATTGAAAATTTTAATCATCTTAACTAATTTCAATATAACTTTATTTTAGATCGCAGTTATTTGACCACCCATTTTTCACTCTCCAATAATGTTTTAATTTTCTTCATCACTATGGATGCTTAATATTGATAATAAACGCAAAAGTAAACAGTTGTCTGACGTGGAATCAGGATTTGCGCTCATCGAGCACTCAAATTAGTCGCCTAGCATAACATTTCTCTACTCTATAATACTAACAAATAGTGTAAAATATTTATAACCGCACATCCAAAACAATCATTCATTTTTTTTTTATCAATTTTAGTCCATCAAAAAAAATTACACAGAACCGGAGTAGTTGTTGCTAACTAGAAAATATATTAAGATGAAACTCAATCTCAAATGATCCAAGTACATCTCTTAGAAATTCAACAGCAAAAATTAATAGTAGTAAAAAAACGAAACATTTTAAACAAAAAATTGTTCAACCATATTCGCAATGAGGAAGTTCTCAACAGGCTAAAAACATAGCTAAAACATTAATCTATAGAGCAACAACAACAATTCTTCCAGCAACTTGATCGAGATCTCTTTGGCCGCTGGATGTGATCTTTCTCCCTCTGTTAAACAAATAATGCACAACAGAAAATTAGAGGATCACACATGCTACACCTAGCAAGACACTCCATGTTGCAGAATTCAAAGTTGAACCACCAAAGATACAAGAGATTTAAGTTACAAAGGGCACAATTAGGTATATGCTCTAGCACTGGATTATTTCATATTTCTGTATTTGCATTTACTATGCATAAAAAGATTTAGAACAAGTGACGAGGGAGAACTGGACTGTCTAGGTAGCCAGACTCTTCTGCTACAAGGGAGATTGCAAATAAGTGAAATCAAACAGAACTTGACATGCACTTACCCCCTTGAATCAAGCTCAAGAATGTTCATGTTCTGTAGCTGCTGCAGAATGTGACGGGCAACGGCACCGCTGCTTTTGCCAAAATGGCGTGGACGGCTTCCATTCCTCTTGCTTCCGCCATAGATCCTACGGAAGGCACCAACTCCAAGACCTCCCCTCAGGTATACCTTTCTAGCCATGGAAGCTGCAAAATCAAACCACTTATTATCAAGACAGCATTGTGAAACAGAACACCTAGCTAAATACCGTAAGATGGTGAACCTATTAGTAACATGGTAGGAGTAGTAAATAATGGGTATAATTACCACAACTTCACAAAAACATGACTATGTAACAACAAAAATAAAGTTATATGTAGAGGAGGTAATTACCGGCCCTAATGTAATACCAGTCGGGATCGTAAGGGGCAAGTTCTTTCAACACACCAGTTTTCACGATATCAGTCCACTCGGGAAGCTCCATCTATAGTTAAAACAAATGATCAAATATGCTGCATAAGTATTCTTGAATCAAATTTGTAAACTATAAACAAAACTACGAACATTATCAATTTCGCTTCTCGAGAAATAAATATGCATCTCTTTAATAAAAGAGAATACTAGTACTATATTTACTCTACATCACAGTCTATACTATCTCACAGTGTCTCTCATCACACTTTATGTCCAGGGAAAGAGGTTTTCTAAAACCTACCAGCTACTAAAATAAAGCCTCCACATTGAATTCAATAAAAACGAATAATATTCAATAATTCCTTCAAGCATACAAATCACAACCTAAATTACGAAACAGATTAACGACAAGAAAAAAATACATAAATTATAAATATGAAGCATCAAACAAGAAAATTGGGATATGACATCTTAAATCGTCAAAAAGGTAGAAAAAAAAGATTAACCTTGCCGGAGCGCTTGAGGTGGGCGGCGTAAGCTTTGACGAACTCGTGTGGAGAGACGTCCTTAACATTTTTCGCGGTAGCCATCGTCGGTGAGATCTGAAAATCTGGAGCTGCAGCTCACAATACTAATCTCGGATTCGCAAGGGTTTAGGAAATTAGGGTTGTTCCACATATTATATTTCTTCCCTCTGTAAATATCGGCCCGCTTTCAGTTTGGGCTTCGGCCCATTTTGGGACGGCTTTTAGTTTTAAATGGCTCAAAACAGATTTAAATTATTTAATTTTAACTTAAGGTGTCTTTTTCAAGATAAATCAACAGGCGTTTTTTTAAAAAAAAAAAAGAAAAAAGAGATTTCATACTCTACCAAGTCTAAGAAAAATAGTTTAGTTCTTTTTTATTTCCGTTCCATCCATCAAAAATATTCTCTATCTATACATGGTACTACTATATTTAATGAGGTGGATTTCATTTTCTTTATTATCAATACTTCAAACATTTTTTTATATATATCACTCTCTATCCTTTTACCAATTTTGCATTTAAAATTTGTGTTGTCCAATGTTAAAAATATTGTTCATGGACATAGGTAGGAAGTGTAATAGTTTCTCATTCATATTGTGGTCATAATGACTCGAACTCTTGATCTATTGATTAAAAAAAAATGGCTCATCTACTAAGATGTATTTAAACCGTCGATAAATATACTCCACTCGTCTCCAAATAATAGTCTCTCTCTTTTTTCCATCTTTTGTTTGTCCTTATAAGGTGAGTCTCATAATCCAATAATACTCCAATAACATTTTCTTGGTAGTATTTCTCGTACTTTACCAATTTCGCATTAAAACTTTTGACGTTCCTTTAAGTCCCTACTAAGTCCCTACTTTTATGGTACAGTAGAAAGGAGTATAGATTCGGTTAGGGGGAAACTTTGCTCTATTAGAGAATAGGGAAACTTGAGTATCCAGTCCACTTGATTTGTTTCACTTTGCTCTATTATGTAACTTGTTCTGTATAGTGTTATTTCTAACATGCTTGTTATCAAACCCCAATGCGCCCAGTGAACACAAGCAAAGGTCTGAGAAGAACCCCACTATACCCAAAGAGCCCAAGTTCAACTTACCCAGAAGAAGACCAAATGTAACATGTCTTTAGATGACTTTCGTAGAAGAAGACCAAATGTAACATGTCTTTAGATGACTTTCGTAGCACATTACCAGTAAACACAAGCAAATAGTAATTCATCCTTCATGGTCATTCATTCGATCCGTTTGTATATGTTGCAATAATTTGTGAGAGGCAGTTTTGGGAGCTAAAAGATAATGTTTTGCTTGGCACAATGGTGTGTCAAAGTTATTGATTTCATCTTTCCTCCAATTCTTTTCAAATCATCTTCACCCACATGTTTTTCTCTTTCTATCATATCTATATACAAGAATTTTATCATTTGATACTTCTCTCGTTCACTATGTAAGTATATCTTTCATTTGATGAGGATAGACAGACACAAGTCACACAATACTAATCATAAAGTAAGATTAAAAACAAAGTACTTTACTTTGTTCTAAATCATGTTCGTTGCATAGAAAGTTACTACATTTAAAACATGAAGAAAACAAGACCTTATCTCTCAGATAAATATAATAAAAAAAAAACGAGCATTAAAAGACTACATCCCCAAACACAACCAATATTCATTTTTATCAATTTTAGCCACTCCATAAAAATCGGAATCGAGTAGTTGTGGAGGCTAACTAGATAATATATTAGGATAAAACTGAAATGATCCAAGTACACATCTGAAAATTCAAGAATCGTAAAGAAACACGAAACATTTCAAACAAAAATTTGTTCAACCATTTTCGCAATGAGGAAGTTTTCAATAGGCTAAAAGATTAATCTATGGAGCTACAACAACAATTCTTCCAGCAACTTGATCGAGATCTCTTTGGCCGCTGGATGTGATCTTTCTCCCTCTGTTAAACAAATAATGCACATCAGAAAAGATTATTTCATATTTCTGTACTTGCATTGTTACAATACATATAAAAGATTAGGAGTGACAAGGGATGACTGGACTCTAGGTAGCCAAGCACCACAAGTATACTACAAGTGAGGTTGCAAATAAGTGAAATCGAACAAAACTAGACAGGCACTTACCCCCTTGTATCAAGCTCGACAATGTTCATGTTCTGCAGCTGCTGCAGAATGTGACGTGCAACTGCACCGCTGCTTTTGCCGAAATGGCGTGGACGACTTCCATTCCTCTTGCTTCCGCCATAGATCCTACGGAAGGCACCAACTCCAAGACCTCCCCTCAAGTATACCTTTCTAGCCATGGAAGCTGCAAAATCAAACCGCTTATTATTAAGACAGCATTGTGAAACAGAACACCTAGATAATTACAACAAGATGATGAACCTATTGATAACATGGTACTTAATTATCAAATCGTTACAAAAACACACCAAATATAAAGTTTGATGTAGATGAGGAAATTACCAGCCCTAATGTAATACCAGTCAGGATCGTAAGGGGCAAGTTCTTTCAACACACCAGTTTTCACGATATCAGTCCACTCAGGAAGCTCCATCTATAGTAAAAACAAATGATCAAATATGCTGCATAAGTGTTCTTGAATCAAATTTGTAAACTGTAAACAACACTACGAAAATTATCAATTTTGCTTTTCGAGAAATAAATATGCATCTCTTAAATAAAACACAATATATTTTACTCTACACCACTGTCTATACTGACTCACTGTGTCTCTCATCACAATTTATATCCAGGAAAAGAGGATTTTTAAAACCTAGCAGCTAAATACTAACATAAAGCCTCCACACTGAATTGAATTAAAACGAATAATATTCAATCATTCCTTCAAGCATACAAATCACGACCCAAACCACACAACAGATTAACGACAAGAAAAAATACATAAAATTGAAGCATCAAACAAGAAAATTTGGGATATTACATCTTAAATCGTCAAAAAAAAACGTAGAAAAAAAATTAACCTTGCCGGAGCGCTTGAGGTGAGCTGCATAAGCTTTGACGAACTCGTGTGGAGAGACGTCCTTAACATTTTTCGCGGTAGCCATCGTCGGAGAGATCTGAAAATCTCGAGCTGCTGCGCTCAATACTACTCTCTGATGCGAGGATAGCTATGCAGGAAGCGAGGGTTTTTGAAAATTAGGGCTATTCCACTTTTTATAGCTATTCCCTCTGTAAATATCGGCCCGCTTTCGAAGCTTTGGGGTTTCAGTTTGGGCTTCGGCCCATTATGGGGAAGTTAAACGGGATTTCAGTTTTAAGTGGCTCAAAGAGTTTTAAGTTTGTTGTTTTTTCTTTAAGGTTTCTTTTTCAAGATAAATCAACATACGTTTTTTTATTATTTTTAAAGAATATTACCACGTCTAAGAAATTTTTTTATTTTTTATCCATCCACCAAAAGTATTCTCATTTTAAATATGGTATTATCTCTCTAATAAGGCGGATTTCATTTTCCCTGTTATTATTACTTCAAACACTTTTTATATTTATCCTTCTCATCCTTTATTAATTTTGCATTTAAAATTTGTCTTATCCACTGTTAAAAATATTTTTATGGACATAGGTAGGAAGTAAATTGTTTCCCATTCATCTTGTGGTCATGTTGACTCGAATTCTCAATCTGTTTGATTAGAGAAAAATGTCCCATCTACTAAGATGATTTAAACAGTTAATTTAAACATCCCACTTTCATCTCCCAATAATAGTCTCTTTTTTTTTATTTTGATTTGTCCCATAAATTTAGTTCATCTCTATGTTTGGCAAAAAAACTTCTCCTATAAGGTGAGCCACATTAGTAACCAATAATACCAAATTACCAATCATTCTTTGTATTTTTCATACTTTACTCATTTCGAATTAATACTCTTGTCGTATCCCTATTTTATGGGTCAGAAGAAAGGAGTATATATCCAAATAAAGGGAAACTTTCTCTATAGAGAATAGGGAACTTGAGTATCCACTCCACTTGATTTGTTTTGACTTTGCTCTATTATATAACTTCTTCTGTATAGTGTTAATAATTATATGCTGTAAATAATTTTCGATAGGAATGCCAATGCTACAGGTACACACGATTCTGAATCAGGAGCCCAAGATTATTTTACTATTCAAAACAACTAAAAAAATGAGTATTACACAAACAAATGATAAAGGGAGATGACTTCATTATGAGATTATATCAACATAATGTACAACTGCCATCGCCCTAAACAAACAAAAATTTCCCCATGTTCCCTAGGGATAGAGTAACAAATTTCAATTTCCCTATTCTATAGTAATATTCTTCTTGTAGTAACAAAATAACTACTATGAACAGATGAACACTAATTATGATCAATAGGGCTGTTTTCAATCTAGGGAACTTCTAAACTTTCGCTCCACTCCCATTCTATGAGCTGTACATGTTAGCTTTTACCTGTTAAGTACTTACAACTGTTGTCGCTGCCTCGTTCTCATGTAACTACCTCTCTTGCCGGCACTCTTGTTCATCCTGCCCACACTGTTACCCCAATCTTCATCATCATAGCCTTCTTCATCATCCATATCTGCCATTCGGACAGCCTTCCCTCGTCTTGCACTCGTGGAGGGTGGCCGTTTCCTCTTGATGTTTGCTGAGTAGGTTGAATAGTCAACCGTGTCTTCCCTCAAGGCATTCTTGAATTCCTGAGAAGAAAACAATTTATTTTAAAAGGCATTTTGTTAAGTACAAACAATTTACTAAACAGAGTTGTGAGAAAAATACAAAACCAAAAATCCAGTGTAATAGGAGTACAAAATTATATATACATTGATTCTACTAATATTCAGAAATCGCATCTATATGTGATACTGTAACTTATTTATTGTTATCTTTGCAATGCATATCTATATATTCCCTATTGTTAAGTATAGAAATTTATACCACAATTAACAAAAATATAAAGCTGGAGAAAATTGAAAACCTAATAATGGAGTTTCGACATATAGAAATAAGTCCAATAACGTATTCTACATTAAAGAGCCCATGTTAATGACGGACACAAAGCATGATCATGTGTCTGACAATCATGGTTAGACAAGTCACAAAAGTATACCATGAGAACTTAAATCACCTGATATCTCCGCATGACGTCTTCGTATGTGTTGGGAGGGTCAATATTAATATCACTGATAGTGAATGGAATATTCTGCCGTCCTAAACTTTCGCCTGGTTTAACCGGTTCAGTAGGATTTCTCCATGTATTCTAAATATGAAAATGTCTCTGTTATTTGCCGACTTACTAATTTGAGAAATCTAAAAATATATAAATAGAAGTTATCTAGTTTTACTTTATCTAATCAGATGACACTTAGTTGTTTGATGAATTTTAAGATAACACCTATTATAACTATAGGGGAACACGTGTGCTAGCCAATTTGTATTAATGTATAACTCTCAATAAATATAAAAATAATAAAATCAATGTGTACTAAAATAAATCACTTTGCATGCACCCATAATTTTAGTGAAATACAAATATATGTATTAGACATGTACGTGTATGGAATGTCCAAATTCCAAAGTAACTAGTACATATGTGCATTTCTAATACAAGTATGAAATCAAAATTGACTACTTCGTGGTGAGAACAACTTATAATTTACGTACTATTATTTATAGCTATATTAATTTTCCAGAAACAAAATAGAAAAATTGATATCCTTGGTGATGTCCATTTAATGTCTGTATAATTCAAAGGACAATAAAATGTGCAAAACATAATAAAATGCACAAATATGCAAATATGATGCATGTTTTGGGTCAAAGATGTCACAGTTGACATTGTATTGACATTTTTTGTTAATATTATAATATTTAGAGTTCGCATTTAATCACATTTCTATTGATTTAAATGTATAATCTTGTGTGTTTAAATATTAAGTACATCATATAATATATGAGTTAATCGTTGAGACAAATATGTAGTTAGAAATAGTAGTTTTTTAAGCATGATAATTATTTAAATATTGCCTCGCGATTTTTGACTAGGGATCTTGACACAATTTTTACGAAAAAAATGAAAATATCAATAATTCAAGGAAAAATAAAATCCTAGAAAAAAATATCCATAAACAAAAATCTAACTTCTTATCTTCAACCCCAATTCTAAATTCCACAGCGGCCATTTGCTCTTCCCAAATTCACTACAAAAAAAATGCAGATTCCGTTGCCGGCGCGAGCTCCGACGCTTCTGTCGCGGCGGAGGCTCTTCGAGCAGAAGCTCTCCGACCTCCACAGATGCACCGACCTCAGCCAGCTCAAACAGCTCCACGCGCTCATTTACAAATCCAATCTCCACGATGACCTTTTCGTCGCGCCCAAACTCATCACCGCCTTCTCCCTCTGCCGCCAAATGGGGCTAGCGCTCACCGTTTTCGAGCAAGTTCCCGCCCCAAACGCCCATCTCTGCAACACCTTGATTAAGGCCTATATTCGGAATTCTCAGCCGGAAAAGGCGTTTGAGCTTTTCTACACAATGCAGACTTCAGGAATCGTTCCGGATAATTACACTTATCTGTTCCTTCTCAAGGCTCACTCTGGGTTGAGATTTGTTAAAACTATCCACGCTTATGTGGAAAAATGCAATCTTTACTCGGATCTGTTCATGCCTAATTCGTTAATTGATGCTTACTCGAAGTACGGATTGGTTGGGGTTGAGGCAGCGAGGTCTCTGTTTGATGTGATGGAGGAGCGCGATATGGTTACATACAATTCGATGATAAGTGGGCTGGTGAAGACGGGCCAGTTGAAGGAGGCCCAGCAACTGTTCGATGAAATGCCTCAGAGAGACAAAGTGAGCTGGAATGCTATTCTTGATGGGTATGTCAAGGCCGGGGAAATGAGCACTGCGTTTAAGGTTTTTGAGAAGATGCCGTCTAGGGACGTTGTGTCATGGTCTAATGTGATTTCGGGTTATGCTAGAATGGGCGACGTTGAGATGGCTAAGGTTCTGTTTGAGAAAATGCCGGAAAAGAATTTGGTTACTTGGACTATTATGATATCGGGATACGCAGAGAAGGGGCTCGTGAAGGAAGCTCTCGTGCTTTATGATCAGCTCGAGAGGGAGAACATGGAGCCAGACGATACGACATTCGTGAGTATCTTATGCGCTAGTGCACAATCCGGGATGCTGAGTTTAGGGAAGAAAGTCCACAGCACCATCATCAAAAGCCGCTACAGATGCTGCACCCTCATAAGCAACGCTCTGATCGACATGTATTGCAAGTGTGGGAGCTTGAACAGGGCATGGCGATGCTTCAACGAGATGGAGAGCAAAGATCTGGTGTCGTGGAACACCATGATCCACGGCTTGGCCATGCACGGCCATGGCAAGAAGGCGCTCCATCTCTTCGATAGGATGAAGCTAGAGCGGTTTGCACCAGACAATGTGACCTTCGTTGGCGTCCTATCTGCTTGCAACCACGCTGGCATGGTCGAGGACGGGATCCGCTACTTCTACAGCATGGAGAGCAGCTACAACATTGTCCCTCAGATTGAGCACTATGGCTGCATGATCGACCTCTTGGGGCGTGGGGGGCGCCTCAACGAGGCACTGAGGCTTCTTAACTGCATGCCATTTGAGCCTAATGTTGTTATCTGGTGCTCCCTTTTAGGGGCTTGCCGAATGCATAATGCCCTGCAGTTAGCAGAGGAGGTGCTTGATGAGTTGGTGAAGTTGGATCCGGCTAACGCAGGGAGGTACTCTGTGCTGTCGAATGTGTACGCTGCTGGTGGGGATTGGAAGGGTGCCGCGGATGCAAGGCTGCGGATGTGGAAGGCAGCCAGCAAGACACCCCCTGGGGCTAGCTCGATAGAGTTGGATGGGGAGTTTCATGATTTCAGTGTTATGGATACTAGTCATCCTAAATCAGATAAAATTTACCAGACTGTGAATGGGCTAACTCAGCATCTTAGAAAAGTTGCTCTTGCTCCAACTTAGAAATTTGGTTGCATATATAAATATATATATACATATGCTTATGCCATTGAGGTTACTTCCTTGATGATAAGATTCATGTATACTATTTTCTGAAATGTGTAATTTTGAGGTTTGGCACATGGCATGTATATATTTGTAGTGCTGTAGATGACAAAGGGCAAAGGGGCAGCAATGTTTGCTGTATTTATGAAATACTATTTGATACTCTTTTAGAGTAGTACTTGTTTGGTTACTGCCATTATGTTTCATTTTGAGAAGGACTTCTAAGAAATTGTCTTGTGTTGTTGTCAAAATGGCAGCAAGCAGAGACATCTGTTCTTTTAAGCCAATTTCAACACCACTGCTGCTTCAATATTCATTTTCTGCTATAAGCAATGTTTTGAAGCCAATATTCATCTCATGGCATTGTATGGATGAAATGAAATTCTGTTTGCATTTGGCATGATGTTATTCTGTATTAGTAGAAACTGATATCTATACACATAGACGGATACAGTTGTTGTTTCGAAATGAACTGGGGCAGCCCTTGGAGAAGGAAGCGGTGCAACCATGTCAGATGATGAGGATGAACTCCAAATGGATTTCTCTTTGGACCAATCGGGAGGCGAAGACCTGACCTCGCTGCTTCCCACAGAGCCGGAGTGAACTTTAAGGCAAGAACTCAAAATTGAGGTAAAAGCCTAAACCAGGTGAAATTTTCTATGTTATTATGAAGCATGTGAGAAAGATCTCTTCTCTTAGTCTCTAACATCATCTTTCCAAGATTATGTGCATCACTTCAATCATCAATCACAATAAACACAAGATTCTCCCCTTTGTGTCTCTGTTTTTTTCAACTAATCTTATTTATACTATCTAATGATCCACAACTAGAAATATGGAACATGATCAACTTCTGCTATACCACAGTTACAAGAAAAGTTCTTTCTTTTCGACCTCTTCATTCTTATTCCCCACTTTTTAGGATGAGGAAATCCAGACCACCTATCCCGAGATGCCACGTGTAAGCTGTCTGCCAAGATTTCTTTGATACTTTTCACCAAGGGATGGGTCCTTCAATCCCCACCCTTTTAATGCACTTTTTCCAGCCAACAATGAAGGGAAAAATAAACCCAAAGAATGGAAGAGAAGCAGCCACATACTCCTCAAAAAATGTTGACTTGTACTATCACCATACAATCTACAACAATTATCTCTAAAATATGTTCTTGTTACATAAGCTGTACAAAAAAAATATATATGTGGTGTAAATTGAATCTCACTCCACATCTTAGTATGCAGAAAAGTTCCTCTTATCCATAGATATGAATATTATATGCTATATCCATTTCTTGCATGCATTATATAGTGAGTGATCATATCTAGACATTAGCCCATCAATCAAAGCTTGGTTTCTCTCATCATCAACAACAACTGCCATGGACCTTGTTTCTCCAATCAGAGGCAGGATTTCCACATTCAAAAGGTGCAGCAGCACCTTTGAATCTAGAAAGTCTAATGCCTCATTCTCTGTAGCATGTATGTTCTTAATCTTATTCTCCCTCCCCATTTTCTTGTCCTTCAAATTCAAGAAGCTAATAAAGTTGCAATCTTTGGTGGTAAAAATTTAAAAAACAGGTTGCATGCTGGGTCCAGCCCAATACGAAGAAGGCCCGTCTGTCAGAACAGACTGGCGAGCCTTCCGTGCCAGGCTGGTGGCCCGGGAGCAAGCTCCACCCGTGGAGGAGCGGAGAGGAGACGACAAATGGGCCCACGGCATCTACGAGCCGGAGAGAGGCTGCCTGCTGATCGCCACAAAGAAGCTGGACGGCGTCCACATCTTCGAGCGGACGGTGATCATGCTGCTGTCGACGGGCCCTGAGGGCCCGACGACAGGGCTTATACTGAACCGGCCGTCGCTGATGTCGATCAAGGAGATGCAGCCTTTGGTGCCGGGCCCGGTGTTCTTCGGGGGCCCGGTGGAGGAGGATGTGTTCCTGGTGAGCCCGCGCGGGGAGGGGGTGCTGGAGAAGGTGGTGGAGGGGGTGTACTACGGGACGAAGGGGAGCGTGGGGTGCGCGGCGGAGATGGTGGAGAGGAAGGTGGTGGAGGCGGAGGAGCTCAGGTTCTTCCATGGCTACTGCGCTTGGGAGAGGGAGCAGCTCAGCGATGAGATTCGGGCCGGGTATTGGGCTGTCGCGGCCTGCAGTCCTAGTGTCATTCAGCAGGCTACTGTTGGGCTTTGGGAGGAGATTTCGGGCCTCATGGGCCCGACCAAAGTTTGGTGAGTAATGTTACATGTATAATCGGTGAAGGTCATTGTTGTATATAGGTGATTAATTACTTATATATTTTGGTTTACACATGTTGGAAATTGATTAGCGTATTGGAATGACTGAATTATAGATGGTCGCCTCAAAAAAATTATTTTGAAGGACATAGAAATTAAGAAGTAATTATTTGGGCTGAATTTTTAAAAATAAATTTCCACCAACACTGAGCTTTTTTCACAAACTTGACATTTAATATAATCCACACGGGCACAGTGATGACATACACTAACTACTTATGACACATTAAATTGTAGGCGAAAAGTATTGATAGCTGCGGTTAGGTGATGTCCATGTCTCCGATTACTTTCTCCATTTCTAAAACTTTGAAAACGATACAAATTATAATGTAAATTTGTTAAAAGTAAGAAATAGGAAGAAAAGAAATGGACAAAATAAGATATAGGAAGACAAAAAAAATAGTGGAATTAGCACTAATGGATTATGGAAACGAACTAAAAGGGGAAAAAGTTTTATATTTTAGAAAGAAAAAAAAAGTTCACCTAAATCCTCTATTTTAGTTGAGTCTATTTTCCATCATGAAAATCGACGAATGAGCTTGCTGACAGTTAGGGATGGGAATATGGATATCGGGTATTGGGTTTACCCGTACCCAACCGGATACCCGCCGAGTATTGGATACCCAATATTCAATTTTATGGGATTGGGTATGAGATTGGATATTGAAATTTAAAATAAATCGGGTATTGGGTTACCCGAATGGGTATTGGGTATTACCCGAATATCCAATTTATTATTTAAAGAATTTTTTAAATTAGGTTTAGCCATTTTGAGCTTCAAGAGTTGGGCTAATTTATTTATTAATTACTACAACTTACTAAGTTAACTTTCTCTAAACTTATATAAATAAGTAAATATTTCTTACTTACTCTAGGTCATGATTTCTCCAAACTCTCACCTCGCTTCATCCTTTGGAAAAATTATTTTGACTTTTGAATTACAATATTAGTTGAGTCTAGAGTATAATTAAATGTGTAACTTTTATTATTCTACTTACATATTGCGTAACCAATCCCCATAAATATAATGGTATACGTTAAAATAAAAGTGACACGTTTTTTTTGCAGTTTTATACTACTACAAAATAAATGCAACAATAAAAATATTAGTCAATTTAAATATTTCTATATTTATATTAGTATATAAAATTTGAATTTTTTGATTAGTAATTAACACATGTAAAGAGTTGGGTATTTGGGTACCCGATACGTCGGGTATAGATACCCGGGGCGGGTATTGGAATACCCGAAAATATATTGGGTCGAGTTTTGGATAGACATTTAGATAATTTTCGGGTTTAAGTACCCAGTTTTTTGGATCAAGTATCAACAAATACCCGTATTCCCACCCCTACTTACAGTAATCGACTTCGTTGCTAGTTCATAGTCAATCTTTGCCCTTGTCTCGCTCCATTGTTCCCTCTTGCTCAAAGGCACATGGGTCATCCTTCCCTCAACTCTAAATATGCCTAATTTATCGCATTTCACTATCTAAAACACAATGAAATCACAAAATGTACGAATAGAGCTTGTTAAAGTTCTAAAAATCTTGTCTCGCATCGAATTAGTAATGATTCTAGCTCATTCATACGATTAATAAATAACCCATTAATATTTCCAGCTTCGACTTCAAACACATGAGAAGTTCGATGTGTCATTACGGCCTACCCGCGAGGGGAAGGTTAAAACTATTAAAATATTGTCGACCATTGACTTGATGATGATTTTATCTCATTTATATAAGAATGGACAACCATATCTTCTTTTAAGGGGTGAGCGACCATTTCTAATAGAGCCGACAAGAGGCTGCTTTCCCTAACTCAATTTCTGAAAAATTGAGTGTACTTTTTCAATTTCAATTTCAATATGAACAGAGTTGTTTTGTAGCAATTTCAAGTTTATATCACCACTTGTTTTAATTTCGTCGTTTTTGCTTTTTTCACATTTAATTAATTTTAAAGTACGTATTAGTTTGGTGAATATCAGTCATGGCGCTATTATTATTTCACATCAATTCTCATGTGTTTGAAGTCGAAGCTGGAAATATTAATGGGTTATTTATTAATCGTATGAATGAAGCTGGGCATTATTAATTGTTGTTACTCAAGGTAGTTGAGATAAAAATCCCTAAATCTCCAAGATTTATTTCCCTATAAAGTAGTAGCAAAAAAGATGCCTTACATCACCATAACTCCAATATCATTGTGACATATATACAAATAATAACACATGCTTCTTTAATAATGATATGGTATTTCATATCTGTTTTACCAAGCATTTCTAAATATATTTTTAGATAAATCACACATCTAACATTTTTTAAATTTTGAGCTCCATCAATTGGTTCATAAATTTACAAAACCATTACATATTCTTTAAATTTTCAATATAATAAAAGAAATGTCACTTAATTAAAACACACTCTTTTATTAAAATACTTACAACGATATTTAAATATACACTATACCAATTAAAACCATTCAACTGCCTCTTTAAAGGAAGATAAATAAATACTTAACGACACCCACATTGAAAATTTAAAAATAAAAAGAATCTTTTTTATAGTTGAAAAAGTTAAGATAATCCAATTATTTGTCTTACTGTCATCCTAGTGGATCTGGATTAATGCTTGTTTCGATGTGATTGTTTAATCTCTACATGTCATGTTATTAAAGAAAGTTAAGTGATATGATTGACTAATTTAAAGTAATAAACACGCATTAACCATTATTTATTTCAATTTTAAATTCAAATTTGAAAAGAAATTAAAATCCATGATAATACTATCTGATTTTCAGGTCGTTGCACAAAAAGTATGTGTCAATCTAAGGAAAACCAATTACCCACGCTCTCCATCCGCGCGTGTATCACTCACCGGCGCGAGTGAAGCTGCAACCACTTTTCGCTGCGGAGATAACTCTCAATCGCGCTTCCCGCGCGTGGGAGAGACATGACGAACTTAGATGAGATCAGTTAGATGCTTTTGTTGTTGCAAGTTAAATCATTGTCTCATTCAGTCATAATTTTATTTCAAGATTACATCTTTTTTTCAAAAAAGAATGGATTTTTAGAAAAATTACTAAGCTCATTACTCTCCTATTCCCAAATCAAATGATGAAAGGTTAAAAAAAGAAATGATAAAATATTAGTATCTGATTTTGGAGTAATAAAAAAATGTGTAGCTGAAAAGACAAGGAAGGTGGGAGAATCTGGAAATCTGAAATAAATGTCCCATGCCTTTCAGGCCTTCCTAAAAACCAAGAAAATCAGCAATAACAATATTTCATTCCCTTTAGATATGAGTAAACATTTTTTATTTCATTATCTCATCTCCAAACTGTACTACTAGTATTTATCGAATCTCTCATATGTACATGGAATGATTGACTCCAGAGGCCAGGATGTGTGTGTGTGTGTGTGTGTGTGAGAGAGAGAGAGAGAGAGAGAGAGGAGAGTACTACATAGAACAATAAGGTGTGATTCCACCACATGTTGACAAATTCAAGTCATTGTTCTTGCAAACAACACTTTTTCATGTTTGTGTCTGTGCAGGGGGAAAGATCTTATCTTGGATCTCCCTCTCTCTCACACTCACTCTTGTGCTGTTGTCTGTGGTGAATGATAGAGGATTTAGTTTGTGGGTGCTGTGATCTTTTTCTTTTCTTTTGAAGGTTCACCAAAGATTCCATCTTTGGACATGGGGTCCTTAAATTCTTGTCCTTTTTAGTGCAGAGAAATTCCATCTTGTGAGAGTGAATTTATCTCTGTAGCTTTCCTTCAACTGCTTTATTTCTGGATAAAATTTTGACTCTCTGGATTTTGGAAATCTCAGAAAAGGATCCAGAGTTTGAGAGGTAATTCTCATAATTTCTTTTGTGATCTTCACTTTCTTAGATTTTTTTAAAAATTTAATCTTAGTTCAGCTTTTAATACTTTGCTTTTTTTGTCTGAAGATACTCACAGTTTTCTTGCATCCTTGTGTTCTATATACATTTATGTTTTGAGAATTTGTGGTTCAATTCTTGCTATAGTGTTGTGAGTATTTTCTTCTTACCATGATTATAGTCAACCCACAATGGTTACACCACTGAGATTTTTTATGGTTTGAATGCATAATCCAGAAAAGTTGAATAAGCATTTCTGAATTCTGGGTATTGTGAAATTTGATGCTTGAATTCATTATGGCAAGTGAATGTTTTTCCTTTCCTTTTTTTGGGCTAAATATAGCATGGCTTTTTGGTTTAATTTAAGAGAATTTTAGAAAGAAAACATTCTTGGAATATTCTGAATTAGGTTGTTTACAGTGTAATTAGGCAAAGCTTATTAACTGTTTGCAACAATCATTCTTCTTTTCCCTGCATTTGAGGTGTCCATGTTTACTCTTTTTCAATTGTACAAATTGGATGTTTAGTTATTGTGGATGCTTTGTTGTTCCAAATGTGTTACTTGTATCAGCTAGTCCGAGTCGTGCTTTCGTTAAAAGTAGCTCATGTTGATTCAGGAATGGGAACGAAGATACAAGCTATTCCGTTTCTTCGGGAAAAACATCACTCTGTGATTGACCTTGATGCAAGCACAAGCAATGCAATGAGGTCTTCGTATAATGAAATCGGGATGCTGCAAAATGGCAAGAATCCAGAGTCAATATCGTCTTATGACATACAGAAAGTGAAGCAGACGATTCTCGAGCATGAATCTGTTTTCAGAAACCAGGTACTGATCATCTTAATCCTGAATCTATGGAATGTATGAAATGTTATCTCATTGTGTTTTGGTGTTTGGTTGTTCAGCTCAGGGAACTTCACCGCCTTTATGGAAGGCAACGGGAGCTGATGACCGAGATCAAAAGGAGAGGTACGAACAAAACTGATGTTATGGAAGAAAAGTTTCGGTCGAGCTATCTGCTCTCTCCTTTCCCCACTGAAAACACAAAGAGATCATGGAATCCCTCGAATAACACCATTTTTCAAGGTGGAACATATAGCCTCGGATTTCAAGAAAGATTTTCTAAGTTTCCCGTTGTTGAGAAAAGGAACCATCTGGCAGCATGTGATGGAGATGATAGACTCTATCTTCATGGCGTTCAGACATCTCAACATGGGCCCGATGCTTTGTCATTTAGTTTGTACAACAGAAATGGTTATCATCCAGGAGACGAAAGGATAACCAACCCAAGATATGGAGTTTCTGATAGGCTCGCGCTGTCAAGGGCAGAAATATCCGAGAATCCTTGTTCCAACCTCAATCTTGTCACGAAAGATTTCTTCCACGATGATAGAACGAGTAAGGAAGGTTCACTGAGCATTCATGGATTGAGGAAGGAGAGGAGTGGACCTGATTACTATGCTGGTAAGCCTATATAAATCGCATTCATATTCACATATCTAATTTGAAGAGAATTAATACTTTCTTGTGAGCATTTCTAATGACAGTTTTGCTGTTTTTAGTGCTGTTTATACTTGTATTGTTCGTCTGCATACAGAAAAATAGGTCGTTTACTAGTTCTCGTGTTATAAGTTTGCATGCTTGCTCCACTACTAACCATTGTTGTAAAAACAAGAAATAGGCATTTCTAGTACTCATCATCTTCTCTTATGTTGTGCTCATTTCAGTTAATTCTCCAGAGAAATGGAGAATCGACAAACGTTCTCTGTTGGGAGAGCTCGGTTCTGGAAAGTCAGTGGCGTTTCCTCAATCACTTTTGGCTGAGCCAAGAAAAGAATTCTCAAATAGTGCATCACTCTCTCGGAAAAAGAAGAAGATTTTTGGAGTCGAAATTTCTGAAGGAAACGATGATGCATTTGATTCTGTGCCTAACATGTCGAGTAATTTGGATCACTGCGTTCCCACCTCGTTGATTGCTGATTCTTTCGTGCAAAACTTTAGCCTTCATGGAGAAAATTGGAATGAGGGAAACCATGAAAGGTCAAAGGCAGAGTCAAAAGGTGGAACGTGGCTGCAGAAGGCGACGAACACGGCTGCAGGAGGCGAACAGAAGCCACGAGAGGCGATTCCTCAACTTCCTGGTCTTGCAGATTGTGAAAGAAACCAGGACAACAATCCGAAAGGATCATTGCCATGGTTTCTTAGAGATTCCAAAGTAAGTACTGACCTCAACGACAAGGCGAAGGGTTGCTATTTCATGAATCTTGACTCGTTGCAGAGCCATTCCCACAAGTTCTTCGCCAAAGTTGAAAAGCCCGATGATGCGTTGCAGACTTCAAAACAGGAAAAGGAAGTCAAGGGTGAAAATCTGAGGCATTGCATCGACTTAAACATGTCGTTGGACGAGGAGGGTGCACCGTCTGCACCCTCTCTCCCGTGTGCTATTGTGAAAATAGCAGCGACAGAGATTGACTTGGAGGCACCGGCAGCTCTTGAATCCGAGATGGATGCACTTGATTCAAGCGAAAGCGATAAATTTGCAGCAGAGGCCATGATTGCCATCTCATCATCTGTGGATGAAAAACTGGTTGATGAATCCTTCTCTAGTCTGAAATGGTTTGCACAAGTGGTTTCTTCCGAACACGTTGCAGCGAATCAGAGTCGAACCGGACAGGTTGAGGAATCAATACCCGATGGCATGGATCACTTCGAATTCATGACACTAAAGCTGGAAGACTCCAAGGAGGAGTACCCTCACTATGAGCCATTCGTGTTGCAAGCTCCGAGTGATGATGACACGGGAGCTTCTCTAACCAGAAGGACTCGGAGAGGGCAGTCGAGAAGGGGGAGGCAACGGAGAGACTTTCAGAGGGACATCCTCCCCGGTCTAGTCACACTGTCTCGGCTTCAAGTGACCGAGGATTTTCAGGCGTTTGATGAGTTGCTGAAGGCCGGGGGCACCACCAGGCAGTCGCACTCCACGAGGAACGGGAAGGGGAGGAAGCGTTTGGCTTCATCTCCGAGAGTGAAAACACCTTGCTCGAGACAAGCAGAGCAGCCGGTGTGCCAGATTGAGGAGAGGAGTTTAGCCGGATGGGGAAAGAAGACGCGACGTCTGCCTAGGCAGCGATGTCCTAATGCGTTCCTCTCTTTCCCGGTGAAATGTTGACGAGGGCGGTCGGTCGGTCTATCGATGAGCTCGCCCTTGTGCCTAACTTTGGTACCAATTTGTGTACATAGAGAGATATAGAGGTAAAAATATTGTTCTGGTGTTGGCCATTGCTTTGGTAAGAGAAGAAACACTTCATTGTTGATTTAATGTTTACTTATCACAACATTGATGACAATGTAAACCATTTTTTATGATAAGTGTTCTTGGTCTTTATATATTCCCCATCCTTATTTACAAAGTAAACATTTTTTTCATGATAGGTGTAAATGGCCGCTTTTGTCTAGTTATTTGGAGCGTTTATCCGAAAATATCTTATTATTAGGTAGTTACTATTTAGTACTCATTGTTTCATTTTTAGGATTAAAATGTCCTGGAAAAAGAATTCGTCAATAGTAATATGGACGTGAACGCCGAAATTACATATCAATTACCTAAATTACACGTTGATTATCAGCCAAAATTACAAGTTGTTTACTTAGTTGACAACTTGACATACATGATATTTTATTCCTAAAATTGAAACGAGAGGTACTAAATGGTAATTACATAAACGGTGTAACATTTCGAATGGATACTCGAAATGATGCGACAAAATCGACCATTTATCCTATATAAAAAATTTAGAACAGTTAACATCAGTGATAGTTTTAGACTGTAAAACTTGTCTATATATACACCTTTCAATGTAGTTTGATTCATTTCTATCATAATTATGAATCTATTTTCCTATGTGCCAACAAAATCTTGGAAAATTTTGAAATCTTTGATTTCATCAAAATCACCAATTTCATGCTTGCATAACTCAACTGCTGAAACTCTACCTGAATATTTTGCTTCTTGTTTGGAAATATGTCCAGATATCAGTTTTCTAAAGAAACTGCATGCTTGCGTGATCACACATGGCCTCGAACGCAACATATTTCTGGGCTCGAAGCTTTTCAATTCACTTGCAAAGTTCAATCTTTTGGCAGAATCTAAATGGGTTTTCAACACCATCATCAATAACAATCTCTCCCTCTGGAATTCAATTGTTGTTGGCTATTTTAGAGCCGATCAATTTAGTGAAGTTTTAGGGATTTACTTGAAATTGAGGCGGAAAGGAATTGGAATTCACAGTTCGGCGATCACTTTCGCGCTAAAAAGTTGCGGTGATTTGGGGGCTTCTGCGTTTGGCAGGAATCTTCACGCCGACGCCGTTAGAATCGGGTTGAGTTCGGATCGATTTGTGGGTTCGTCGTTGATTGAGTTCTATACTAATTGCGATAGAATTGGGGAAGCAGCTAAGGTGTTTGATGAAATAGCTGAGAGAGATGTGGTTGTTTATACTTCTTTGATAACAGCATACTGTAAAGCTGGAGATCATCGCGCTAATGAGGCGTTCCGTGTTGCAGCTGAGATGCAGATGAATGGATTCGAGCCTAACAGAGTGACGTTGGTGAGCTTGATGCGTTGCGCATCTCAGTTACGAGCTCTCAATGAGGGAAGATCGATTCATGGGTATGCAGTTAGAAGAGGACTTGGACTTGGTTGTGCAGATGAAGTTTTTGAAACGAGCTTGATCGATACGTATGTGAAATGTGGTGATCCGAACGCTGGCGCCATTGTTTTCGACAAGATGAGCAGGAAGACTACTGGTTCAAGAAATGCGTTGATGGCTGGTTATCTGAAGTTGGGAGAGCCGTTGGAAGCTTTCGCAATTTTTGTAGAAATGGTTGGTGAATCCGAGCTTGATTTGATTGCTTTAGCAAATGGACTATTGAGTTGTGCTGAGTTAGGATATTTGCTTATAGGAAAGGCTATACATTGTCATGTAATTCGAGAGGGAGTTGTTCTTGATGTTGTTGGTGAAACAGCCTTGATTGATATGTATTCCAAATGCAAGAACTTATCTGCAGCAGTAAATGTTTTTTACAGATCAGAAGCTAAGGATGCAGCTATGTTGAATGTGATGATATCTGGCTATCTTCACAATGGATGTGTATACAGAGCCATTGAGACGTTTCGTGGAATGTTTGCAACGCGTGTTAGACCAAACACGGGGACAATTATCAGCGTCCTTTCTGCACTGTCCGATATGGAGGATGTACGGACAGGGAGGTGCATCCATGGCTTCGCGTTCAGGCAAGGTTTGGAAGCAAATACGGACATAGCAAACCAGTTCATTAACATGTACACCAAATGTGGCCTCATGGAATGCGCTAGGCGAGTCTTTGATAGGATCAGGATCAAGGATCGGGTTTCATGGACATCGTTGATGACAGGTTTGGTGAGCCATGGCCAAGCTGATGCAGCAATGTCATTGTTTCGGCTTATGCAGAAACAAAGTTTGCAACTTGATGCTATCACATATACATGTCTGGTTCAGGCACTGAATCAACTCGGATCGTTGATGCTAGTCAGAGAAGTACACGGACGTGTGTATCGAGAATCTCTAGAGAGCGATACGACATTGATGAATTCCCTCATTACCACCTACAGCAAGCAGGGGAAGCTCAAAATGGGAAGCACTCTGTTCAAGCTAATGGATGAGAAGCATTTGTCATCTTGGAACACTATGATAGCTGCATATGGTATGCACGGTGACTTTGTTCAAGCCCTCAAGCTGTTTTACAAAATGAGACGAGAAAAGATCGCCCTCGATGGAGTCACGTTCAAGTCAATACTCTCCGCCTGCAGCCACACCGGCCTTATAGAGGAGGGCTTCCATATTTTCAGCTCCATGGAGAGGGATCATGGGATCACTCCATCTAATGAGCACTATGGCTGTTTGGTGGATTTGCTGTGTCGAGCAGGGAAGCTCGAGGAAGCTTACGATATTCTTGAGCATGCCCCATCAAGACGGAGTGCTTCAACTCTAGGCTCTCTGCTTGCTGCTTGTAGAATTCATGGGAACTCGGATATGGGTGAGAGAGTGGGAAGGTTGCTGCTGGAGATTGAGCCGGGGAACCCGAGCGCCTACTGCTCGTTGTCGAATCTATATGCTGGAGAAGGAAGATGGGATGAAGTAGCTGATATTGGGGATGTTGCCAAGAGAAGAGGTCTGAGGAGGACTACAGGATACAGCCTTATTGATATTAACTGATCTTCAATTATTTGAGTTTTGAACCATATGCAAACAAGGCATTTCTATTGATTTAAATCAGAATCAGAATTCTTATTTGTTTATAGCATTTTGAAATTTGCAGATTCCATTCTTTGTCCTTGTAATAACAAAATTTAAATATATTAGTGTTAAAATTAGTGTGATTGTAACTTATAATACAAAGAACTTTAAGTTCAATCTATTACTGCTTTGCTTGAAAATTTGTGTAAAAATAGAGGTCCTACCGGGAGTCGAACCCAGGTCGCTGGATTCAAAGTCCAGAGTGCTAACCACTACACCATAGAACCCAATGTTGTTAAATTAAGTAGATAATTAAATATAAAATTCAGTAATAGTATGAAAGAGTGAAATAAAATGGAGAATAACATAGATTAAGTGTTTTAAAGTTTAATCAACTCAATTGTAATGGGACAGTTCAAAAAGAAATAGACAGGACGAGTACGACTCAATATTAATGGGGCAAAGAGAGGGCATATATTTATGTAACACTATGAATTATTAGAACACATAGATCAAAGTCTTGATCAAAAAGGTAAATTAATCTATAATATTAATATATGCTGCATGCGTTCCATAAAAATAAACTATTTTTGTATTTTTGAATTATTCTATAAAAATAGCAATTTCATGACTTATCCACCGATCTTCTATGACCATCGTGATGTCATTCATCCATCGGCCCGTTTTTCAATGATGTGATTCTTCGTAATTTGTTTGAAGAACAACAAAGAATTCTACAAAGAATTGGCGGAATATGGATAAGGGATGGATGAATGATGATACAATGGTTATGGAAGATCCGTTGATAAGCGGTGATGGTGGAATGTATAACGCCACAAAAGACTTTTTAGTCCAACAATGATGATTTTATATGGACAAAGTAAATTATAATTAAAAGAAAAGAAAATAACTTAAACTTTAGGAAAGAATATCAAAGTCAATTAATATTGATATAATAAAAGGTTTTTCTATAAATTCAAATTAAATAAGAAAGCAATTTAATTTTAGAAACCCTAGCCATAGAAGAAAAAGGAAATCAAGCTAATTAATATTGACTATGTATGCATCACTAAAATCAAAATTATAGATAACCGCGACTGCGACCGGTCACCATACCTCTCTCCACACTCACAACCTCGCCCTGTTTGTTGCACTGCAACGGTTGCAGAATCATTGCGAATGCTTTAATAATAAAAGCAACAACCACGGTTATATCATCTCTTTTCCCGCCAATGCCACCCCGCCTGCGCCTGGGTCCTAACTCGGCCGCCACCGCGGCGAACGGGGTCTTAGCGCTTTGGCACGTAGATTTCAAGTACGCCGCCCTGGCCAATTCACACGCCACCATCTCCGGCTCCAACCCCTCCGAGAGGCACCGGTCCACGACGGCCTCCACCTCCCCGGGAAACAAATTGTCGAACAACCCGTCCGTGGCGGCGACCACGACGTCGCCGCCCTCGACCTCCACCGCCATCTCATCCGCCAACTCCGGCCCCGAAATCACCCTCCTCTCAAGCTTATAAGGCGTGTTGAAACTCCACAGCTGCACCGGCGACCGGAAAATTATCTTTCCTCCCCTGATCACCATGAAGCCGCTGTCGCCGACGTTCGCCGCCCGGAGGCGGTTTCCGGCGAGCGAGAGGATGCAGGCGGTGCTCGATCCGGCCGCCTTCGTCCGCGAGAAGGCGGCCGCGATCACGGATTTGGGGTCGACGGCGGCGGGGGCGAAGCCCTTGACGGATTGCTCGGCGTTCCTCATGAGCTCGCGCGCGTACTCGCCGGCATCGACTCCTTTTTTTGCCCAGCTGCCGACGCCGTCGGCGACGCCGATGATCTGCGCCGTCTGGTTGAAAAAGTGGGCGTCTTCGCCGGCGGGCTTCGGCGGTGTTCTTGTTTTTGGTATATAGGAAGAGCCGGCGATCATTGAGAATTCCTCCCACATTGCACGTCAAATTTGGTGATTCAATTTCTTTAAACCTAGAATTATATAGTCATTTTTGGATGTATAGGTTAAAATTTCGTTGATTGCAAGTTTGGATCGTAGGAAATCTATGTGGATATGTATACTCCCCAAATTATTAGGATTTAGGAAATCTTTTTGGATATGTAATACTCCACAAATTATTATTATTTGATGTTAGTATAGTTTATTTATCTCAATTAAGGGCAGGCCGATTAAGCCAAAGATAATAAACTTCAATTTTGGAGAATTTTTTTTAACTATTTTTCTGCAGCAATTCAGCAACATGACTCATAAATATTTTTTCACAAAACGTAACGTCCCTAACCAATAATGAAAAAATCAAAGGTAATTCATATAGTCATATGACTGCCCCACGTAAATATATACTGCTTTTAAAAAAGTGTCATTTAATTTCCATAACAAAATTTTCAATAAACTAATTGTAACTTTAGTTATATCTACTAATTTATTTGCATTGCATGACTTTTTCCTAAATCGTAGTATTTCACAAAATATAATTTCAAATTGTATACCCTTTAAATTCACGTGAACTCGATACTTCAAAGAATAGTAGTATTTTTTTACATTTTATCTTTTCTTTTGAATTGAATACTTTTAATTTAATACTAGTATGCTTTTGATAACGAGACAGAGATTTATATTCAAATTCATGTGTTAATCATGTATACAGTTTTAGCAAAAATTAAAATGTGCCTAGTTAATTATAGCTTGAAGTTTGAGCATATTATTAGCCCAATAAAGAAATTAATAACTTGTGAATCGACGAAAATTAGTGAAGATTCGTAGATAACAAGATTTGATCATATAATCCCTTCCAAAAATGAAACTCAAATATATAATCCAATGACTATTTTATCAGGAATTATAATCTTGATAATCCAAATTCTCATAAATCATAAGTTCTAGAAATCAAAATCTCAAAAATTATAATTTCATGAGAATTTTGAGAATTACAGTAGTATTACTATTATTGATAACTCTACTTTTCGGCACGTGTTTGAGGAAAATTATAGTAATAAATAGTTAAAACTCTCTTACTTTACTTTCTCTCCGCGTTAACTATTTATTCGTAAAACAACAACCAAAAATAAATCATTCACTTGAGGTGGGTGGGATGGAGGGAGTATTAAATAAACAAAGCCTAAATTGAATGATGTGAATAGATGCGACTGCCGAGTGCTCTACTAATAAACGCAACAACAACGGTTATATCATCTATTTTCCCGCCACGGCCAAACTGCTTACATCCGGCCTTGGCCGCAGCCACGGAAAACGGGGTCTCGATGTCGCGGCGCTCAGATTTCTCGTGCGCCACCTCGGCCAATTCACGCGCCACCATCCGCGGCTCCACCCCCTCCGAGAGGCACCGCCCCACGACGGCCTCCACGTCCTCGGGGAACATATTGTCGAACAACCCGTCCGTGGCGGCGACCACCACGTCGCCGCTCTGGACCTCCACCGCCATCTCCTCCGCCTGCCCCGGCCCCTCTCTCAGCCTCCCGTCGAGCTGATAAGGCGCGTTGAACTTCCACACCTGCGCCGGCGACCGGAAAATCATACTTCCTCTCCTGATCACCATGAAGCCGCTGTCGCCGACGTTCGCCGCCCGGATGCGGTTTCCGGCGAGCGAGAGGATGCAGGCGGTGCTCGATCCGGCCGCCTTCGTCCGCGAGAAGGCGGCCGCGATCACGGATTTGGGGTCGACGGCGGCGGGGGCGGAGCGGAGGACCGAGAACTCGGCGTTCCTCATGAGCTCTCGCGCGTACTTGCCGGCGTCGACTCCTTTTCTCGCCCAGCTGCCGACGCCGTCGGCGACGCCGATGACCTGCGCCGTCTGGTTGAAAAAGTGGGCGTCTTCGCCGGCGGGCTTCGGCGGTGTTCTTATTTTTGGTATGTAGGAAGAGCCGGCGATCATTGAGAGTTCCTCTGGCATTGTTCGTCAAATTTGGTGATTCAAATTCTTTCAACCTTGAATTATAATTTTTGGATACATATGTTTATAATGTACTCATAGATTTCGTCGATTGGAAGTCGGAGTAGGCAATATATTTGGTAAATTGGATATGTACAAATCAAATTTCCCTAGATACCTTTTTTTTATATAATTTAGGAATTCTTTACATACTTAGATTATTTCCCTTTTGCATCAAATTTAAGAAGTATATTTATTACTCCTATAAGTTTAATCGATACAATGAAATTAAATTTAATTAGAAACATAGGAAGAAAGGACTTACCCCTAACTAGAATCTAATTTTGATGGATGAAATAAGATTACTTTTCTATTATATATATTCACTCTTACCATTGGTTGACCAAAAGTAATCTTTTATATAATCCTACTATTTTCTACTCCTTTTTATCATTTTGGCTTTGTTTCACAAAAATATTTTACTTCTATTTTTGGTAAATTATTTTCTTTTATGAAGTAAACTTCGTTCTTCACAAAAAATACTTAAATCACATTTTCTTTTGATCTTTCATAATTTGATAATTTATTAATTTTATATTGAAACTCCTACTATCCCCGAAGTCCTTAACTTTTGGAGACATAAAGAGTACTTATGATAAATTTCTAATTAAATATACTAACATTAATCACATTTTTTCACTTTATTACTCTATTACTTTATTAATTTTGCTTCAAAAGTAATAAAATCTTCTGGTCCCCCATATTAATTTTGTGCATGCATTAGTTAGTACAAGTTTAGGCATAGCACAGTCCCAGCTAACTACTTCACTGCCGTTTGCCTAAATCAATTACACAACTAATACGACTTCTCATATTGACACAACAACACCCGAAAAAGAGTTAAGAAAAATGGCGGAAATCAACGTCAAACCATACGACGTCGTTATCTTGGGCGCCTCCGGTTTCACCGGCAAATACGTAGTCCGAGAAGCCCTCAAATTCCTCAACACTCCCGACTCTCCCCTCAAGTCCCTCGCCTTAGCGGGCCGAAGCCCATCTCGGCTTTCCCATGCCCTGCAATGGGCCGGCGGCCCGAAGCAGGCGCAGGGGATCCCACTCCTCTGCGCCGACACTTCGGACCCCGACTCCCTCGACCGTCTCGCCTCTCAGGCGAGGATCGTGCTGAACTGCGTGGGACCCTATCGGCTCCACGGGCAGCCCGAAGTGGCGGCGTGCGTGGAGTCGGGGTGCGACTACTTGGACATCTGCGGCGAGCTGGAGTTCATGGAGAGGATGGAGGCGACCTACCATGACGAGGCGGTGAAGAATGGGTCGCTGTTGGTGTCTGCCTGTGGGTTTGACACGGTAGCGGCGGAGATGGGGATGCTGTTCCACTCTAGTTACTGGGCCGGGGCCTCGGCGCCGAGCCGGGTTGAGGCGTATCTGAGCTTGGAGTCCGATAGGAGGATCGGTGCGAACTACGCGACGTATGAATCGGCGGTGCTTGGGGTGGCTAACGCCGATAAACTGGCAGAGCTGCGGCGGTCCAGCCGAAGAAGGCCCCTTCCCAAGGTAATTTAAATTATTTTTTATAAAAAAATATACTCCATCTGCCTTGTAAAAGTCAATAAATGTATGTGACCAAATTTTGTACAATCAAAAACTGATTTAATTAAAATATATGGACGCAGATATAGTACATAGAACGTGCATAATATTGTGGTCATATATTAATAATTTGTGTATAATTTTTTTACTTTTTCGGAATCATAAAATATAATTAATGCATACTTTTACTAAAAAGGAAATGACTTCACTATTATGGAACGTATTAAAATGATAAAATGATTCTACTACTATGGAACGAAGGAGTAGAAGATATTGAAATACATAGTTGTTACTGGAGAATTAGTCTGTATCCACTATTTTTTTGAGATAGACTAAAACAAAAATAAAAAATGTTTTTATAAGACAAAAAGAATATTAAATTAAAAACGAAAATAAACGATACGTGTAGTTTTCTATATATATATCAAGTGTAACATGTAAATTTAGACCATTAAATAAATTTAGCTTTATTATGATATGTGTAGTTTTCTATATATATCAAGTGTAACATGTAAATTTAGACAACCAAATAAATTTTTTGATAGCGAATATCGCCTTCAAACTAAAATTGCCACAAAGTTAGTTTATTAGTTATGGAATGTGTATGGACAATCACCAATGTATGAGAATTAAATGTTATGGAGTTTTAGATGGTCCAAAATTGACATAAAATTATCACGTACTTAGAACTTGATTTAAAACTAGTTTTAGACTTTGAATTTGTTTTTGAAAAGCAATGTATATTCTTCAATCAATAACCATAATCTTAAAATTCATAATTGGCTTTAACAATTTTTTATAGATAGTAGTAATTATTAGTAGTAGTTAGTAGGAGTATGATTTATTTTATTATGTTCTAATTATATTTTTACATTTCAATTATTGTTATATCCATATATCTATATTTTTTAATTAAATTATTTCAAATATACAAATTACTACAATTTGCAAAAATATACTACTAGTAATTGGGTGAAAAAATATGTAGATCGCACAAGTGTTACGTAATGTTAAAGTCTTATAATATTTTCACATAGAACTGTTATTAGCCCAAATACTCCCGGCCAAATTTTAAATTTGAATATCAACTCCAAAATTTGTCAAAAAGTTATTAAACTTTTAATATAATAGAGATTTATTAACCCAATAAAGAAATTAAGAATTAATGAATATTCATAGAGAAAGATGATCAAAGTATAACTAATATTAAGGGCTCGTTTGATCAAAACGATCTAGTTCACTATACGAGCATTTTAGTTCACAATATGAATTTGAAAACAAGGAGTTAACTAAAACACTATTATAGTGAAGTATTTACTCCATGAAGGATTTAGTTCACTGTAATGGCGTTTTGGTTCACTTCTTCTTATAGTGAACTATATCGCTCTTATAGTGAACTAAATTCGTGTTCTCTAGTTATATATTTAATTAGTGGTTTCCCTAGATCAATACGCTATTAATAGATAGTAAGAATTGATCATATAATCCCTTCAGAAATTGAAAATCAAACACTCGGTATTTACATTCTTGATAATCCAAATTCAAGAATTATAACTTCTAGAAATCATAATCTTAAAAACTATAATTCCAGAAATCAAAATTTTAGCAATTATTTTTCTAGATGACTTTACTTTCACAGGAGTATCAAATAAAAAAGACCTAAATTTAAAAACTTGGATAGTCGCAACCACCCACCTAGCCAGGTTGGTGGCCGCGTTCACCACACCTCTCTGCACACTTACAACCCCACCCTGTTTGCGGCACTGCAAAGGCGGCTGTGTTGCGAGTGCTCTAATAATATACGCAACAACAACGGTTATATCATCTCTTTTCCCTCCAAGGGAAGCCCACTTAGATCTGGCCTTGGCCGCTTCCACGGCAAACGGGCTCTCGATGTCGCGGCGCTCAGATTTCACGTGCGCGGCCGTGGCCAATTCACGCGCCATCATCGGCGGTAACATCCCCTCCGAGAGGCACCGCTCCACGGTGGCCTCCACCTCTTCGGGAAACAGATTGTCGAACATCCCGTCAGTGGCGGCCACCACGACGTCGCCGCTCTCGACCTCCACTGCCATCTCCTCCGCCGCCTGCGGCCCCCCTCTCACCCTCCTCTCGAGCTGATAAGGCGCGTTGAACCCCCACACCTGCGCCGGCGACCGGAAAATTATACTTCCTCTCCTGATCACCATGAAGCCGCTGTCGCCGACGTTCGCCGCCCGGAGGCGGTTTCCGGCCAGCGAGATTATGCAGGCGGTGCTCGATCCGGCCGCCTTCGTCCTCGAGAAGGCGGCCGCGATGACGGATTTGGGGTCGACGTCGGCGGGGGCGGAGCCGTTAACGGAGCGCTCCGCATTCCTCATGAGCTCCCGCGCGTACTCGCCAGCGTCGACTCCTTTTCTCGCCCAGCCACCAACGCCATCGGCGACGCCGATAACCTGCGCCGTCTGGTCGATAAAGTGGGCATCCTCGCCGGCGGGATTCGGCGGTTTTCTTGTTTTTGGTATATAGGAAGAAGCGGCGATCATTGTGAATTCCTCTGACATTGCACGTCAAATTTGGTGATTCTAATTCTTTCAACTTAGAATTATGATTTGTGTATATACTGTATATGGTAGTATCTGATTTCGTCGATTCTATTTACAAATCAAATCACTTATATAGAAAACTCTTTTTATATCTTAGGAATTCTTTATTTTCCTTTTCCCAGTAGAAGTACTAATCAGTTAAGAGCATATCCAATAGCGGCTAGCCCATCGGCTAGCCGATTCGCGTTGCTGGCCGGTTGGCTAGCCGAACCATTGGAATCGGCCAACGCAATTTCGGCGAGAGAATAGGCGAGCGCACGCCGATTTGCGAGCGCTGGCCGCCATTGTGGCGTGCCGATCGGCGAGCGATCGAGCCAGCGCTATTTTTTATTTTTTATTTTTGAAAAACTATATAAACGCGATTTTAGTTTCATTTTCATTTGCACCACTTGTTTTAACGAGTTTTCTCTCTCTAAATTTCTGTACAAGAGCAACATCGAGCGATGAGTAACGCGAGTGGTAGCAGTGGTGGTAGTGGAGATCCGTTGTCCACTGCGAGAGAAGTGATTGATCGGGATCACGTAGCTGCACATCAACGACTATATGACGACTACTTCGCTCCGGACCCGCGGTTTCCCGCAAACATGTTCGGGCGGCGTTTTAGAATGCGCAGGGGAGTTGTTTATGCGTATCGTTGACGCTTGGAGCGTCGATATCTGTATTTCGCTCAGGCACGATGCGGCTGGCAGACCCGGCCACACCCATATTCAAAAGTGCACGGCGGCAATCGGGCAGTTGGCCTACGGAGGCGCGACGGACATATGGGATGAGTACCTCCACATCGGTGAGTCGGCTGCCCTGGAATATCTGATGTATTTCTGTCAGTGCGTGATTGCAATTTTCCGTGATTAGTACCTTCGAAGCCCTACTCCCCAAGATTGTCGGGGATCTGATGCAAATGCACGGGGAGCAGCATGGGTTCCCCGGGATGTTAGGCAGGATAGATTGTATGCATTGGGAGTGGAAGAACTGTCCGACTGCCTGGAAGAGGGTCTACACGACCGACTACAAGGGAAAGAATCCCACGATGATCCTCGAGGCCGTAGCCGATTACCGCGCGTGGATCTGGCATGCGTATTTTGGGGTAGCCGGGTCCAACAACGACCTCAACGTCCTCAACTCGTTCGCCCCTCTTCAACGAGCAAGTGTCGGGGCATCGGTCCGGCCGTCTCATTTGTGGCCAATGGCAACCGGCATGATATGGGCTACCTAGGTGGCCCGTCTTTGTGAAGACGATCAGACACGCAAATGATGACAGGAAGGCCTACTTTGCGGAACGGCAGTGAGTCGGCGCGCAAGGCCGTGGAGCGCGCATTTGGTGTGCTCCTGTCCCCAATAGGCGGCAAATCAAGGGTCAACCAGCGCGTTTGTGGGATGTCGGCTGCTGCATTGCTTGATATAATGTACGCTGAATTATCATGCAACATGATCGTCGAAGACGAAGGCGCACTAACTGACTAATTGGGCCAATAACAATGAAGTCGGTCCAAGCCACGGAATGGCCACCCCTAACGTACGAGCGTGGGGTACCCTCACGATGAAGCCGACCGCCTCCAGGCACATGCCGACATGCGCCAAGTGAATGCTCATATTCAACTCCAAAAGGATTAATTGAAGAGTTGTGGGCACGGAAAACTGCACGATGATAGTTTTTTTCTTTATTATGTAATAATTTTTTTAATGAATGTACTTTTTTTTAAAATGAAATTAATATGTCTCGTAATTTTAATTTTGTAATTTATCGTAAATTTAGTTGTTTTTGAATTATTTTTATTGCGTATAGCATGTGGCTAGCCTTAGTATTTGCTTAAAATGATGATGTGGCAGGTGGAATTTTAGTGCTGATGACGTGGCAAGGAGAGAGAATGGTTAGCCCGTGACAGACCTAAAGCCATTGGAGATACTCTAATAATTGAATCGAATGTAAAAAATATGAGAAAAATATATATACACACTCAATTACTGATTTTCCTTGTTTTACATTTTATATTGGGAAATCATAGATTTGATTTTAAAAAAATCACCAATATACTATTCTTGACAAATTTATAGGAGTAATCAAATATTTAAATGCAAAATTCTACCTAATTTTTTATATTATTAAGGATGGAATTTGACCATAATTTTTTCATCTATTTTCCTTTCCAATCTTAGGGGACAACAAGGTTTGATATTGTTTCATTAATTTGGAATCATTAAAATACAAATTTGTCAATAATTAAGATTTATGAATTAGTAAAAAAAACAAATAAATAATAAATAGAGAAAAAATCATCTGCGCTTATGCCAATGTAATGAACTCAATTCATCATCTCTCTCGTCTGCAAATGAACTCCTGCAAAACCCTAATTCGTGCTACATTATCATGTCTAGATTTTCGAGCTGGAATCCCAAATTCAACTACGCGACGCCATTTTCCCGTATCTCTTTCAGCTCGTCCAGGTTCATAATTGCTAATACGGTCGACATACTTAGCATAAATCTCGCTTATCCTGAATTGCTTTTTGCTGTTGAATGAACACTCAATTTTTCTCCGAAAACAGGGCTGAGAATCAAATCACACAGCTCCTTTTCGATTTCTAGAAGTTACGGTAGTCTGGCAACTGCTATTACTTCAGAAATTTCTGATTTTACAGAGGGAATTGTAGCTCAGAGTGTTGATTTAGATACGCCAGAAGATTTATGTAAGGATAGGGTGGCGGAACTACTGTCCAACAACAAGGATGATGTTGCAAACTTGATGAAAATGGAGCGTCGTGTGGGAAATGGTGAGGAGAGGAGGAAGCGCTGGTTTCCTTATTTGGATAAATGTAAAGCTGAGGACGCATACCTGAGCAGCAGTGAGGTTCTGGAAGCGGTAGATCCGTTTATTATGGACCCGAGGAAGGAGAAGTTTAGGAATGCAGTGAATAATAGGAGTTACTCTGTGTGTTTAGTGGTTGAGGGATTGAGTGACTTTGGGAATGTTTCGGCTGCTTTTAGGTCTGCGGATGCTCTTGGGATTCAGTCGGTCCATGTCGTGTCGTTTGACAGCTCCAGAAGGTGTGTCACTGCCTGTGGTTAATGTGTCTTGAATATTGGTTGAATGCATAATCAAGTTATTCATGACTTCTATCTAAAGGAAATGATTAGAATTGTTGTGGACTTTTTAGCTATGCTTTAGTTGTACACTTAACTGAAAGGCAGTGGGAATCAAGAGCTTATCTGTTGAAATGCATTCACAAATGATTTTCTTGACTTGCCATTGTGGGGGTTAACCATCATCCGTTGTTGTTCTACCTCCACCATACAGGTACAGAGACAACCGCCATGTCAGCATGGGAGCCGAAAAATGGTTGGACATTGAATTGTGGAACTCGATCAGTGAGTGCTTCGAAGTTCTGAAAGCGCGTGGCTATAGAATTGCCACAACACACCTGGGGGTGGAATCGGTATCAACAAATTTATTTCCTTATATTTTTCAATCAAGTGATAAATTTCATTGAGATCCGTAGCAAATGCAATACAACATTTGGTGCTTTCTCTAGGTTTCCGTCTATGATGTGGATTGGTCTTGTCCGACTGCAATAGTTGTTGGAAATGAACTTAAGTACGTTTCCACTAGCCTATAGTATATTATTGTTGAAGAGTCTAAGGCAATAAGTTCACATATGAGTTTCATGGAATGTTACTGAATTCATCTCTTGTTCGTTTCAACGTTCAGTGGGATAAGCAAAGAGGCTCTTGAGCTATCAGATTTACACTGCTCTATCCCGATGAGAGGCATGGTAGACTCATTCAATGTTTCAGTAGCTGCTGGACTTCTGATGCACCATGCTGTATGTGACAGGACTTCCCGCATGGTAATGCCTTTTTTTCTTCTTTTTTTTTACTGAAATTACATCCTTGAACAACTAAGCTACCTGTGTACTACAAATCACTGCACATTGCCAATGTTTCTAGATATGAATGTATCAAACTCGAGCCTTGTTTGGGATTGGGATATGCAACTGGATGATTAACTGCATCAAACTTGGGTTTCTTCCTGTTATTTTGAATTCTGCAGTTTGACTTGAGAATATACAATAACTGAGTCTTCTTGCTAACTTCTCAACATATGATGGAATTTCATGAGTGTTCATGTTTCTCCAATGAATTACACTCTTTTCTTTGGAACTTGATGCTTTAAGCTAGTATAAGATACACACTTGGAATGACTCTCATTTTTCTCATTGGCTATAGGGTTGCCATGGGGACTTAGCAGAGGACGAGCGCCAAATTCTCCTTGCTGAGTTTTACCTCCGCCACAACAAAAACTCCACCAGAATTGCGAATGAATATTCCAGGAGGAAGTTAGCCATGCAATCAAAACTCTGAAAGGACAGCGTTAAAACTTGCAGATCGGTAGTGAAGAAATGTTGCAAATCATGATGCACAGTTCTTCAACCGGTACAAAGCTCGTCTTTTGGTTTCATGACTCTTGCGTTGTTGTAGAAACACATGGTGGCAAGTTGGTGAACAGTGCTAAGTTGAATCAAGGTAAAACCATTACAGAAACGAAGCTGAGCTGAGATTTTTGGCGGAGCACCATAATTGCCTTGGAATATTGATAGCCATGCCACATTGCCAGTTATATATCAAAGCTGAAAGCCTCAAAACCATAATTGTTGAGTAGAAAACAGAATCTCCAGCATCTAAAAGATACTAGTTTGTATTTTACACACTTTGGCTAAGTAGCTTGTGAGATTTCATTTGATATTGTTGTAGCTATAATTTATGTAATATAAGGCTCTCTTGCCCCCACCTCTGCTCTCTCTCTTCTTTTTTTAAATAGTAAAATGTATTATCCTAGTAATTCTATACTATCAATTTTGAAATTGGAAAAAAAGGGAACTTTTATCATTAAAATTGCAGAAAAGAAACTTTAACTACCAAACAAATATGCTTTTAGAGACAAGAAGGAGATCTCTGGGATAATGTGGATATAATTGATGCATATCGTGAGTTATGAAAGTAATGCAGCTCACAACAAAAGAATCCAGCCACCAAATAATATTGACTGATTATACAACCCAGTAAAATTTACAAGTATCTAGCAATATATGCCTACTCTATTAAAGTGGTAGTATCAGTCGTTTGAATCTTGTCTTTGGAGTTCTGCGAGCCTAACCCTTCCCGCCTTCTCAATTCTTGTGACTTGATAAATTCTTCGATTTTCGCCTTCAACTCCACGTCGGGGATTAACATGTCCGATGTGAGAGGAGACCGATTAAATGGATCAGTCTGTTATTCCAAAATACGAAATGGAGTAATTAATTTCAGTTTGCCACAACAATACAAAGAAGATTTAGTAGTGAGATACTGAGGGGCCTTACACTATCACTCAAAAGATGCCTCTGAATCACGGGTCTATCCACAATCACTCTTGATGATGGCAAAATGACAGGATCCTTCATTAAAGTGTACTGCAACACCAAAAAACAATAACACGCTTACAAACAGTACTTGAACATACCGAGGAGAAGATATGACATTGTTCGATATTTGATATTTCAGTGAATATATCCTATCGAGACATGCAAGGAAATCATTATGTACCTGAATTGGGTCAAGGAATTCGTCAGGTATGTCACCGAGAGCAGCCTCAGCATCCATGGCCTCTACAGCTGCAACTCTGGTTTTAGTGCCAAGCTCAACAAACGCTTGAATGATCCTGGCATCTTCCCCGATCTTCCTCAAGACATCAGATGCAGCATCAAATAGCTGGAAGCACCCACCATCAACCAGAAAACGTAAGGAAAACATATACCCCGTATAGATGAATAAAAACACCTGTTGTAATAAAACTGGGAACCATTGTCCACCTTTAGATCATGAAGATCTATGGTGTACTCGTCACTTTTTGAATGAATTCGTGGTCATGGGTTCGATTACCATAAGTGATGAAATTGATTTCTGAATTCATATGTTTTTCCAAAGAATTCATGCATGTTCCACAGTGAATTCATGGTTCGTGGTTTTTATTTTAAAATCCATTTTTAGCCTAGCCCTTCCCAATATATATGTATATATATTTAGTGACAATCCCTGGTAGATAAATACCTGTTCGTTGTATGAACGACCATCCCTTGTGATGGCTGCTGGAAAAATATTTTCCTTGTCTCCTTTAGCTAAGTTGACATAGATAGTGACAATCTTCAAATACAGAGAAAAAGGAATATAGCACCATCAGATAGTCTAATCAAATGTTTCAGCTTTCTTACAACCAATACAAAATCCAAATCACCAAGAAAAAGCGACGATGCATAAGCACGAACAAGAAGGTTTTCAATACCTGTTTTAGCAGCAGTTTTGGCCGAAACTCATACTTCTCAGGGTCTTTCAAGCTAAGAGATTTTCTTTGCGGTCCCACAAGTTGTAACAAAAAGTAATTCAGCATACTGGCAACTCTCTCAACCTGGAAGACAAAACACTGTTAGAAAAACTCATTACGAACTCCTGAACTAGATGAATGAAAACAAAACCACTAACCATCTCCGGTAGCAGGAAAGGGGATATAATCTGCTCAGATGTAAATGCTAGCATGCTCACATCTTCGTTTGCCAATTTCATATCAATCCTAATAATCTACAGAAACGAATGAACCAGTGTTTCAGTCAACATTACAAACAAAAATTTAAACCTAGAGATATGCGAAGTGCAAACTGACATTCTCCTGAGAGTGGAAAAGTCGAGTTCTCTCCTGTCTCTCTTGGGCTGGCCTACTTTCCCATTCTACAGTGTTAGACATCTCAGCTTCTAGTTCTTTGAGTTCAAGAATTTTGTTCAGACTTTCATCTAACAAATAGATGCTATCATTGATTAAAAAGTTCAAAAAGTTCAGATAGATGCCCTTCTCCTCCTCCTTAGCTATCTGAAACAGAGGAAACAATATATGATCATAAGGTTCCACTGAGAAATAAATCAATGCAAGGAGAAATATAAGAACAAAGATGGATAGATTTACCCTTCTCCAGACATTTCGATGACTCGGAACCTGCCATAAGTACTCCAGGAGTTCGGCAATGTTGTGACGAATGTTGAATTTGTCATAGAACTGAGGAGGTGCCATAGTACTCGGTCAAGAAAGGCATAATTACAAGATTGTACACCATCAATAAGAAAGTAAATGCCAACTAATAATAATACTATAGGTATATTGACAACTATTACGATGATAAAGAGGACCATCATATGGGCTTAACATGAAGATAATTGAATGGTCAAATCCATCCAACTTTTTAAGTGGCCACTCTTAAACAAGCAGGTTTTCAAGGACAAATTGACACCTGGTCCTTGCTAAAGTTTAGCAATTACTATATAAGTGGTAGAGGTAACTGTAACCACATGATAAACACATTACTAATCAATGTTAGACGTAGGAGTATAGCATGATAAAGGCAATAAAAAGTAAGAAAATTGTCATATGAACAAGAGTAAGAGCTAATTATTAAATAATATTTGCAGTTCTACACTAAAATGACAACCCTTAGAAACAGTTACCTGAGTGTGGGAACCAGTGAATTCAATATCAACATAAAGCTTCAGAAGATTCTTCACTAGATACTCAAGGGATAACTGATGCCCTTCAAATAAAGTTTCAGTTGCCTTTGATCCACTGTACAAAAAAGTTAGTGAGAACCGATGATGAAGCAAGATGAACAGAATACACTGCACAAAAACTTATGGAACATACCTTCTCCGGGGCATCCAGCAATTAAGCACTTCAACCATTTTGGACCTTAGATATGGATTTCGGATGTACTCTGGACTGGCCATGAACATAATGATGAAGTTCATAAAATCGTCCTGAAAAGATGTACGAACATACAATTAGCTTGTTTCAGCATTCAAGATCATACTATATGTAAACTCAGATCTCGACATACCAGCATAACCCCATCTAGAGCTCTAGGAATTCGAGAGGCAAAAATTAGCAACTCCATGGCATCTTCTACAAAGTGCTCAGGCATACAAGCAAATTCCTTCGGGCATGTTGGTGATAGAGGCATTTTAAAACCTCCAACTAGCCCAACCAACCAAATTACCATCAAGCGGTAGTAAGATAATGCGCGCTGAAGAAGAGTTCCATCCTACATAATATAAATGACTGGGCATCTGTCATCATATCACTATGGGAACTAAATTTCCAACTAGACAGAATTGAATGCAACATTTTTTCATACCCTTAGTATTTGAGCTTCATAACAAAATTTCTCCTGTGTGTATAACTCAATTTCCTTTTCCAGGCGAGATATGTCTTGCTGCAATTGTGGCGAAGGAGCCTGCTCTTGCATGGCTTTGAATGAGGCCAAAGTATCTTCACTTCTAGAAATATCCTGAACATAAAAGTACAAGATCAAACTATAAATTCCATGGCTTTGATGAATACCCTAACATAATATATGTATGTGCGAATTTAAATAAACACAAACCCTTCAAAAAGAAGGCTATAGTTGGTATTGTTTCTTAGGTTATGGGAGAATATAACTGTATCTGAGATTGCAATTTAGGAGGGATTAATCGATTGGAAAAGATGATGCGTTATTGGCATAATGTATTACTGTCGGAGAAAAAATTTGGAAAGATAACAGTGGTAAAATTGATACAAAACATATCTGAAAATGCTAGGTATAACCTGAACAAGGTGTTTGAAGTCTGAAAATGCTTTTAGCAACCCCAAGTTGAGCACCCTAGCAGTCATGAAGAAGCATTCACATATGAATGGGTATTTGGTTTTTTCACCACTTATGTTAACTGGTTTGTTATTTTGGAGAGAAGGTGTGTTGGCACTGCTGCTGGAACTAGAGGCGTCTTGAGACTGTATCACCCGGTTTTGTCCATCACCAGCACTTGTCGAGGTATCAACTTTAGCACTATTGTCCTCAAACCATTGTGATACCTCTTCCGATGATGCATGCAAAGCAGTCAATCCACTGATAAGAGGTTGTCGGATGAAAGAATAGGGGAAAACATAAGTATCAGCTGGAAAAATTGGTAAAGAAAAGGTAAAAATAATTTTCTACCTCAATTCCAGACGGTTACTATAGAAAACATATTTAGGATCAATTTTGTCTCTTTTACTCATATTAGCATCCAAGAATGGCTCACAGAGACGAAGCATAACTGCACTAAGATTTACAAACATGCCAGAGCTAGCACAAGACAGAGGATCAACCTGTAAGAAAATCCAGTGGATACAACCGACATTGGTTTCGGATTAGCCTTTTAACTTTTTAAGATCACTTAATAGAAGAAAATGAAGGCCGGAGTTTTCCAACTATGATGAGGAAAATATACCTGTAAATGTCCCCTTGAAGAATTTTTGTTGATTACTTCTGCAAGGTACTCAAGAACATTTTCACGTGTGTTTGTATTTTTCAGGAGGCACATAAGAACTTCTGCCAGCCCGTCATACAAGCCGGTCATAACAGTTTTGATAGTTGTAAAGGATGAAAGAAGATCCGCTGGGCGGCGAGTTGAGGCTTCAGAGAAGCATTGTTGGCTGACCATGTAAACAAAATCATCCAATATTACAAGAAGCACAAACTGAACTAAAAAGATGTCGTAGCATCAAGCTATGCTTCAATAGAGATCAAGCCATAACACGCATACATCAAGATTTAATTAGTATTACATGTAGTAAAATGCACCACATAAAACTTGAATTCACATAAATAACTTATGAAAGCAAAACTGAGACAAAAATTCTTATTGTACCCTATATCGGGGTCGCTCTTGAATATAGCATGATCCGGCAATGCACTAACATGAAAAAACGGCCCCAGTATACTCGTCATCTCCATGACCCTCCCATTCAAATACACACTCTTCGGTATCCACCACGGATGACTGACCAATGCCTTCGCCCCCACCGGATAATTCACCAGCAGCAGCAGTGCCCTTAATGGCTGCTGAAAATTCCCCAGAGCAGATACCTTCAGAACACTCCCTCTCAAATCCTCATACAACTGTTTCATAACAGGCTCAATCGAATCATAATCAGCATCCCTAAAAAATTCCTCAATAAAACCCGGTGGAGAAGCAGCTCCACTGCTCCTCCCACCGAAATCATCCAGATTACCCCCAACCTCCGCAAAGATCAAAGGCAACAGCGGCGAAACACTCGATTTGTTCTTATCATGATTCGGAAACATATCCGGATTACCTAGATGGATCCTACAGTAGGAAACTGCCAATTTCTTAGCTTGTTTCACCGCCAATTCCATCTCCGACCTCACGTTCTTATCCTTCATCGACGTGATTTTCTTCCCCTCCTCGTAAGCGCGGCGGTAGCTGTTGACCAGATACTGGAACGGCGGCTCGGCGGTGGGGAAGCTCCCGGAGAGGCGATCGATTACGACTCTCTCCATCAATTCTCGCGATAATCTGAGCTCCTTACCCTCACTCATGATCTCCGCCGCCGTCATCTCCAGATAAACAACTCGAGAATCGTTCTCCATTGAGTCGACAAGCGACACCAGAAATATTTTCCGGAGGATTATGTCCTCGATTTCAGCCGGTGTTTTCGAGGGTTTCGGCGTCGCCATTGATGGAATATCAGTGGAATCAATTAGCTGAAATCTGGTAATGATCGAAATTCTGATTTGATTTTGGAACGAGGGTTTTTCTTCTGTAGATCGGTTCGAAAAGAAATTGTTAATTTATTAAATTAATAGAATAGGTTTTATATAGATGCATGAATGAAGTACTACAACTCTCTATGGTGTGTTTAATTAAGGCAAAACACATTTTTATGTCTTTATACTTTAGTTAAAATGTTAATTAGGTCTTTGTAGAATTTTTTCGTTTTACTAGATTCTTATATTTTTTACAATATTTTTGTCAGGTTCTCGTACGACTTTTTGCTTTAGTAGGTCCTTATATTTTTATTATAACTTTCATTAGGTCCTTATATAATCTTTTATTTTAGGGACTTTTTATATTTATCTTGGATAATAATATAAATTTAATTAAATTTAATGAACTTTTTAATATTCCATTATTTAACTTAGCATAGTCTATAAAGATAATATCATCTTGTTATCCAATAATCTCAATAAGTTGTAGAGAATAATAAAAAGATTAACCGTGATGATTGAAGATTAAAATCGAAGTTTTTTTTTAGAATAACTATCCGAATTTTCAATTGATTATTTATATTTATATTGAAAGATACGTTTTCCTGAATATTTATAATCATAAGATAAGTTAAATAATAAAATTAAAAGATTCATTAAATTTAATTAATTAAATATAAATTATTATCTAACATAAAAGTAAAAAATATCTTAAAATAAAAAATTGTATAAGGACCTAATAAAATTTATAATCAAAGTATAAAGACATATTAAAACGAAAAAATTGTACGAGGATGTGATGAAATTTATGAGAAATGTATAAGGACTTATTAAAACAAAAAAATTTGTACGAGGATCTGATGAACAATTTGATTAAAGTATAAGGACCCAAGAATGTGTTTTGCCTTTAGTTAATAACTTATCTATTTATACATAATTTTGTTATCCCTAACTTTTATATCTTTATAGCTAATTTTCAATTTTTTGGTGTTAAAGAACATGGGTTTTTTATGTATCCCTAACTTGGCCAAACTCAATAATAGCCAATGCATACATGGGTTGTGTCTTGGCTTGGCCAAGCACACAATCCGTGTGTTTGGTTATGGGTGGTGATGCCGATGGAGGCCTAGGCAGTGTAGTTGGTAATGCAGACCACTCAGTCCATGTGAGATATTTTGGACATGGCTCGACTTGAGACTATGTGCTTCGTTGGCCGACTACCACATAATGTCTATTTTTCTGTCTTAATGTTAAGTCTTTAGCATGGGGCGTATGGACCAAGTACGTGGTCCGTGCATCTTGTTCGAGTCCCTATTCAAGCCTTTTTCGTATTCCAAACTTTGTCCTTCCTCAATTTTTCCTTAAGGTATCAATTTTGAATAAATACTAAAACGAGTCTATAGATAAAACCTTTAAAAAAATAGTACTGTAGTAATTTGATTTGCATCAATAAAATTTTGCATTTTACACTCTACATAAAATTATTAAAAATTAATAAAAATGTTATATCAAGAATAATACGTAAATTTTAATTTTATATACTAAAATTTATGTAAATTTATTATTTTCTGTTATAATCCCAATCAATCTCTATGCTAAAATCGATTACTAACTGATTAATGTTAAATGAATAATTAATAATAATTGCATACTAGCTCAGCCAAAAAATTGTGCTATGATCTAGTTAGTACTAAGACAGAGTTACTAACCTCACCTACTTTGCTAAAATTGATCAACATTTCAACTTATAATACCATCTCAACCAAACATCAAATCTAGTTTTTTTTTTAGAAATATTCTCCAATTACACTACAAACCCAAATTTATTTTTACGTTTTTTTAAAAAACAACACCAAATATAAAATCATTGCAAATTTTTTGTAATACATAAACTTAAAAATAATGTAAAATTTGAATTTGGTGTAAATAGTTGGAGTAAAATTATTTTCCGGTGTGATATTATACTCAAAACAGGATTTGAATTTGGCGTAAATGGATTTAGACAAGATATGATAAATTTCACATAAAGATATACTTGTAACTAATTTTGGACATGGTTTATTACAATCTCGTCTGAATTGAAAGCGTTGCATCCATGAGATAAAGATATAAACTGCATATATTCAACTGAAATAATACCAACAAAAGTAAGAAAAGAGTGTAAAGAGATTATAAAATTGCATGATGATATGTACAGCACAAGAAAGTCGAGCACACATTGATGATGATAATTCCTAACTACAAAATGTTGTGTTTCAAGAAGAGACGGCCAAATGCATGCAGTTTGGAATTGACGATTCAGTGATGGCTTTTTGACACAAATGACATGAACACAAATAGCAGTCACATTTTGCATAAAAATGCAACTCATCCACTGAGCTGAATCTCGTCAACGTTTGCGATCGCAGGCATCGAACAGCTGGCATTTGATGACGGACCGAAGAACAACTCCACGCAGAACGAAGGGCCGCAGATCGACCGCCCCTTCTGCCCTACTTTGTCCAAATCGTTAACTGAGAACTGAAGCAGACTGCCCGTTATGAAGGCCGTGTTGAAGCACACGTAGAAGAAGCGCCCTCCAATCAGCTTCTCGTAGAAAATTACGCGCACGTCTCCAGTCAACTGCACGATACATGAAAAAAATTAGTATTGATCTAGATAATGTATATATATAGTACTCCCTCCGTCCCGCTTTAGCAGTCCCATTGACTTTTCTGCCCGTTTTTTGTAAAAATGATAAAAAAATAGTTAAAGATGAGAAATGAGAAATTAAGAGAGAGAATAATATAGAGAAGAGTCTTATCTACATTATTGTCTCTCTTACTTTACTATTTCTCCACTTTAACTATTTTTTATCATTTTTACAAAAAGATGGCAGAAAAGTCAATGGGACTGCTAAGGCGGGACGGAGGGAATACTATATACTCCTTTCATCCTAAATTAAGTACTATTACGTGAAGCGTTTCATTTGGCACGAGAATTAAGAAAAATGTGTTTAGTGGTTAAATAAGAGGCTATAATAAAGCATAAGAGTTCATTTTTGTTAAAAAATGAATTCTTTAACTCGGGATTTCCTAAAAAGGAATGTGAATCGTACTGGCAGTGGCTTCTCGTAGTGATGACCGAGACAGGTCTTTTTGTAGATAATGGAGCTTTCGGTGTCCATCTGGACAACCAAGCGTGGCTCCTCATCCTTCTTCTCGTCGTTACCCTCCACGAACGAGTAGTAGTATCGGGACTCGTATGACTTCTCGTTATCCGTTCCGATCCTCCTACAACATGCTTTCGAGACTTCAACTGAAGGCCGATAGCGCTGCTCTGGTTTCTGTAGGAACTCTCGGTTATGTTATCATATATGAACCAATTGAACTGGTAGAAAACACATATTTTCATTACCTCTTGGAGCTCCGACACGACGACAAACACCTGGCTGATGCCGGCGGTGTCGTAGAGGCGGATGTGCTGCAGCTCTCTGGTGCATGGCTGAGGCATATTTACATATGGAGAAGAAGCAAGATCCATTCCCCCAGCTTGGGACATTGCTTTCTCCCAGTATCCAACGTAACGGCGTTGGCTGGGTATCGATACCTGCACCAGAAAATAGTAACTATTTGTGTTACTTGCCGTCAAATTATCGAAAAAATCATGAAATTTAGTCAAACTATGACCAATCACTCAACTTTAAAAAACGAGTAAAAAAACCATGAAATCTAACACTGTTTGCAACTGTCCCAGTGAAATCTTAGCTGATGTGACTGCTGAAATTTAGATTTATATATCCATCTGGATATTCATCACTTTGGCAATACACTTTATACATACTCAGTCACATCATCTATTTGAGTTAACTGATATATTTGGTCGTGGGATAATTGCGAACAGTGTTAGACTATATTGGTCTTTGTGGACGATTTTAAAAGTAGCGGAATAGAGCAGAATTTGACAAAATTTTATGTTTTTCCAATAGCGAAGAAATGAGAATTACTCCTTCATTGTTAGTGGTCCGCCTCTCGGCGTACAAGTGTAAGGCCTTGTCGGCCGGCATGCCGGTGTAGACAAGGTAACATGAAACCATCAAGCCGGTTCGACCTTTTCCGGCCATGCAATGCACAACTGCAATGTTTTTAGGATCACTTGCTAGCCAAGCATGGACATTCTCACAAAATTCCTTGACCATTGTTAGTGGTGGGACATGGTTGTCATCAAATGGGAATCTCTCCACATATCCATTGAAATGCAAAGGGTCATAGTCCTCCTCTATGCACAAGTTGTACACCTTATAGTGGTCACGGTGGCTCGTGTCGAGCGCAGACTTAACCTGCAAGAGATTCATGTCATCATCTAATCATACACAACGAAAATAACATATACACATCAAAAGTAGTCCAACTTTTATTTACGAAAACTTTCTCAACACTTTTTTTTATCTTTTCTCTCTCCTATTTTATCCATTTTTTCTTTTTCTCGGAGGGAGAATGATACAGATAGATTCATAACAGATGCTGCGCATTCACGACCTGACCTGCCAGAGAGGGTTGCGGTACATGGCACGCATGCGCTCGGCGGGGAAGGACATGGCGAGGATGCGATCGGTGATGTAGGTCATGTCGAGATCGTAGCCAGCAACGAGCATCCGCCGCCTCTTCTTCGACACAAGATTGCGAATGTAGTTCTTCCAAAGACACCTCACCACCATATTCATCTTGCTTTCTGGGCTTTTCTGCCCTTTCTTTGACAACTTCAACCCCATTGTTTCACCCTAAACTTGGAACAATCAAAGTGAATCGAAGGAGATCACCAAGATTGGTCCAAGAATATTGAAGAAAGTGAGGGGAAAAATTCAGTCCTGTACGTGTGTTGATGGATGCTTCTTCTTTAAGATGGCCAGATGAAAGAGATGATGAAGAAGCCCATGTCCAGTTTCACGTTGGACGGTTTTTTTTTTCTCTAATTAAACTCACTTTCTTTTCTTTTTTTTGTCAGATTTTTGTCAACGTTTCCGACAACCTTAGACTTGGAGAAATTAAGGCCGATTTACCCGCCCTATTTGACATCTCATATAATTATTTATGCTATTATATGTGTGTATTATAATTTCTTGAAGATATATGCAATACATGAGTCAACTTAATCATACTAGTAGATAATGTAACCGGGAAAACTCTAGTCAATTAATATTCCAAAACAAGGCAACTCAAATCTTTAGTCAAATTGAAGACTTAAAAAACAATCTTGTCTTTCTATAGGCATGAATGGAGCTAGGAGGATCAACCTCTATTCAGAAAAATATTGCCAGAAAACTTATATAAATCAGTCTTTAAACTCTATAAAAGTTATGCCTTTACCTCAATCATTTTTTTCTACTGTGTAATTTCATGATTCAGACCGCTACAGATAGAAAAAATCATTCTCCGCCTCAACAGCGGAGACAAACTTCATCCAATCACTTAGTGAAGATATAAATTACTACAAATTTTTTTTTTATCGAACTTCTAATTAAAATGAGCTCAATAATAAAATTGGGTCACAAACTCCATAAATTGGGCCAGTCTCTTTAAACTCCACTGCAATTTTTCAAAACGTGATAACAACATCATTTGATATTTATTGCATAAATTTGTTTAATAAGTCAACTTAGAACGATTTATTGATAAATACGTGTTTGTAGTTATCTGTTTTGTTCTTATGTATTTCAGCCGGTTCAAATAATTGGAGATAAAAGATTAATGAGTATTTCAAAACGATGCAGTAGCAAATTATTTACAATAAGGTTTACTGATGAATATTTTATAATTTATGCTGAAATGGGTCACGCAAATTACTAAAAAATTAAAGACAATATAGATTATTTATTGATTATTATCTTTTCCACTTGTAATCCATTGGATAAGATAAAAATGTTTTCTCAAACTAAATCTTCATATTATTCTGCCTAATATTCCTAATTAATTAAAAATATTACAGACTTAAACTAAAAGCGATCGAGATTGGGTTCAGGTTGATGCACAGCCGCATACCAGATACCGAACTCTCTCTCTCTCTCACTCACTCTCACACACACACACCAGATCGATAGGTAAGTTGTAATCTATCGCTTCTGTTTCATGTCGCATTAATAAATCGATGTGTGGTGGTTTTTTGTCTCTCTGATTATTCCAGTTATTATTCATGCTGTTGATTCGAGTTACTTGTTTATGACTCTCTAACGGTGTTTATAGTTGTTGATTCGATCGGTTCAATCATAGATCTGCTATTTCAGCTGGTTAGGTTTTTCAGTTAACCGAGAATGTATTTTTAGTGATGATTTATGGCTGATATTTGCTTTCGGATTGTTTCAATTGAAAAAGAAATTAAGATTTCTGGCTGTTGTAGGCGGCTGTGAACCTAGAGTAGTTCTTTCAATTAAAGATTGCAGCTTGGATCTTGTGCTTTGAGATGATTGGCTAAAGAAAATCCTGTAAAATATTATGTAAAATTGGATATTGTGATTCTCCCCTTGGCTGACCTAGGCTAAGTTCAAACAGACCAAGAATTGGGGTTGATGGTTGCCTACCTGCATAAGTTTGATGGTTTCTTCTAAACAAGCTTACAACATTGTTTGGACCGGGGATCAAGTAGAAGAGGCCTCTTATGGGTTATGAAATCAAAGTGCTGTTAGCTAAATTCCACAGATTTTCTGTTAATGTGCTAAGTAGGATACTGTTAAAAACTTAAAATTAAAATCCATCTACAGCTGAGTAGTTAGTAGGATATTATTTCTGGAAACTTTCTCTTATGTGCTAAGAGAAGTTCAAGAATTCCCTTTCTGTATCCAAGAAACTCCAACTATAGGAATAACTCCGGATCTACATTTCTTTTCAAATCAAAGTCTATATGGTATAAAGAGTGTTGAACAATGTATCTCTCAGTAACATAGATACTGGATCCAGTTAAATAGTTGTCATGAAATATGAGGAGTAAGTGATGGATTAGCTTCATTTCTGTGTTACAGTTACAGGGTTCCTTCTAGTAGTGCCTCAATTTTAGGTTAAGAATGAGACGCTGAGAAAACAATCGTCGTTTAAGCAGACCAGGTTTGTTTAGTTTCTGATCTAGAAAGAGGCTAAGTGTGCCCCATTTCTAGTTTGAGAAGCTAGCTAGTTGCAATATGAAACATTTTCTGGAGGAAGAATGCTGAAAAACTTAATGAAAGTGCGTGTTGCTAGAATAATTTATGGATTTACATTTTTATTTTCATTTTCATTTTTGTATATTGTTTTGTTGTTATTATTGCTGTAAAAAGGTTATGATTTTTTAAAGAAGCTATTACTTTGTGGCTAAATTTGGTTTCTGGTTTTCCTTGCTTTTTATGCAGTGCTTTTGGGTGGAGTTTATTCCAAAGATGTAAAATGCTCATTTTGTAGTGGTCCTAGCTAGCTCCAAGATGTGGAATTTTGCATCCAACTGTCTGGCTGGAACTAGAGGGCTCAAGAATGGTGTACTGAAACCGACACAAAATTCAATGGATTGCTCTGATGACGAAGCTTCTTCCCATACTAGCAGAGAGGAAGGTTTGGAATGTCCGATATGCTGGGAATCTTTTAACCTTGTTGAAAATATACCATACGTTTTGTGGTGCGGGCACACACTGTGCAAAAACTGCATCCTAGGATTACAGTTTGCTGTTGTCAAATTTCCCACTCTGCCTCTTCAGCTCCCACTCTTTATATCCTGCCCCTGGTGCAACCTCTTATCACTTCGTCTAGTTTATAGGGGCAACCTGAAATTTCCTCGTAAGAACTTCTTCCTTCTGTGGATGCTCGAGAGCATGAACGGTGATAGAGTGAACCCTCACTCCACCAACTGTGGGGATCATCAGGGTGTTTGTCCATCGAGCACTAGATCACTAGGAAGCTCAGTTGGGAATACAGAGAGAAGCACCAATCATTTCCATGTTTCTGAACAATCAGGCTCAAGTCATGATGGAAGTCAGTTCAACAGCTATCATCCCTTGGAAAGGCTGCAAGTGTCCCTCAGAAAGTCCCTCGTTTTCTTCGTTCATCTGACGGCCAAATTCCCCCTAGTCATCTTTTTCCTTCTCATCATATTGTACGTAATACCAGCCAGTGCCGCCATCTTGGCCCTGTACATAGTCATCACAGTCCTCTTCGCCCTTCCATCTTTCCTCATTCTGTACTTTGCTTATCCGAGCTTGGATTGGCTCGTGAGAGAGATCGTCACTTGACAAATCCTCTCCTCGTTTTCCTTTTGGTGTATGCAATCCATCCCTCTATGAATGTTTCCACAATGCCAAGTCAATAATACTGTTCCAGGTTAGAACTTCCTAGATTCCTGAGTTAGTGTTTATGGCTGTGACCTTTATTTGTTGGGTGCTTTTGTCCTGTTTGGGTGGCTGTGCAGTTCTGTTCTGTTTACCGGCACCCTTTAGTCTAAAGGCCGTTCAAGCTTTTTCGAGTAGTATGGCGTGGGTTACTTCCGCGCCCCTGGTGTTCGGACAATGGCCATAGGTATTTTCTAGAAGTGTCATCTGTGTATATATTTGTGGCCGGTGGCTTTAGCTATGAATGATGGCTGATTTGGACGATGGGCTTTCTTGGTTTTATTTTGTGATTTTCTCAAGTTACTTACCTCTATTTGGAACTCATGTACTCAATTATTTTGTGTACACAAGTTAGGAGAATTCTCTCAGTTTTAGAGCTAGTGATTTGCTATTTCTTTTGAGATAGCGTTTCATTGCAAGTATCATTCTCGTTTAGCATTTTTATTCAATTTGAGTTTGTTTAGTTAAATGATAGCCACTATATATTATTGAAGTTTATATAACTAAATTACAAAATAATGGTCTTTAGAACTCTGTAAGCAATATATACCCATTTACGAAAAATAATAAACTAATCATAGTGCCTGGAAAATTCATTTAATCCAAACATGTAGATCGTTGGCATCCACAGATACAGTAATAAAACAAAACAAATAAAATAAAATAAACAAATGTGGAAAATAAATTACACTATAAAATTCCAACTAGGATATCCCGCCACGTGTGAAAAACTGAACCTCTCGAGTTTCGACCCTCCACAATAATGCAATAGTAGCTTCTTCAGCTACTTCACTGTCGGAACTAAGATATGGCGGCGGCGGCGTTTGCTGTTCCGTTACCCAAATCTTCTCAATTGGCCTCTCGAGAACTCAATTCCGCCTTTCTCAGCTGCTCCCCGTTGAAGGGCCTCTGTATTCAGACCAAATCCAGAAGAAGCAAAAATCGCTCTGAACCAAGTTTGGTGGTCTCTGCCGCCGCTGGCGGCGGAGAAGGAAGGTTTTACTTCAACTTTACTGGATTCCCGTTCCCCCTCGGTCCCTTTCTCAACCGCCAAACATTGAGATACGAGGTTAGTCTGATCTGTCAAGAATTTTGGGATTTCTACAAATAAAAGGAGCTAATTTTGATTAGTTAAGTAGTACTGTAGTTCATTTGATTAGAGATCATCATTTCATTAAAATTGGGCCTTTTTCCATAATTCTTAGTTAATTGGACAGTTAGATTGTTCATGAAAAAGATTTGAATTTAAACATAGACCACATTAGTTATTGTTAGGGCAGATTAATCATGTTTAGAAGTGAGAAGAAAAGAAGTAATGTTTCTTGAAACATAAGTGCTGAGTTGTAACTGATTTATCTGTTAGAATATCAGGCTGTGAAAGATGCAATATGGTTGTTTGAACAAGAGCAAGCACTCGGTTTCAGCAGCGTCTCAACAAACATTCGTATGACTGTCATCAAGCTCAAATCCGGTGGATTATGGGTTCATGCCCCTATTGCTCCAACAAAAGAGTGCATTCAGGTAATCACCAACGTCGAGCTTCTGATTTTCTTTTGATAATTTCTGGTGATATATAGATGTTGCGACTTGTTGATGGTACATGTTGTTCGTGCTTCGTTCCATCTTGCAGCTAGTGAAAGAGTTGGGTGCTCCCGTGGAATATATAGTCCTTCCCACGTTTGCATACGAGCATAAGATATTTGTTGGCCCATTCTCAAGGCAGTTCCCTCGAGCTCAGGTGTGGGTGGCGCCTAGGCAGTGGAGCTGGCCACTAAACTTGCCCCTCGAGTTTTTTGGGATTTTTCGTGCCAGAATATTGGAAGATGAGGATTTGTCAACCCCGTGGGCTGATGAAATCGAGCAGAAAGTTTTGAGCTCCCCTGAAGTTGGTAGTGCACTTATTCCAAGTTTTTTGTGGAATCAAGTTAGCCTTATGCTAAGACATAGTTATATGTATGCACTCTTCTTTGTTGTTGAATATGTTGTCAGGAATCGGGCCGTATGTTGAGGTGGCATTCTATCACAAGCGCACAAAGACGCTGCTAGTTACAGATGCTGTGATATTTGTTCCCAGACAGCCACCGGAATGTATTAGCAAGGAGTCGTTGCTATCATCTGCTAAGAATGGTTTGGCTGTCAAGATTCTTAGTAAGGGAAGAGAAGTACCCGAGGAGCCAGTTGTGGACAACAATATGAACAGACAGAAAGGTATAAGTCTTCAATGAGTCATTTAACTCGAAAACACATATATCTCACCAGGCACTTTTGAGGTGAGCTGATCATTCGTTTTGTTCGATGCAGGATGGGAAAGAATGGTCCTCCAGATCTTATTTCTTGGCCCCTCAAATCTGTTGGAGCCGAATGCTAGCTTCTCTCAAATGTCACAGAAGCTTATTGTCTCACCTATCGTAAAAACTCTAGTCTTCAGCAAAGTTCCTGAAAAGGCAAGTCAGTCAGTCAATGTTCTCTGATATTTGTATAATCTGTATTTTATCCATCATTTATAAAACTACAGACATATCTTTGAAATTCGCCCTTTTCCGTTTTTAGGTAAGAAAAAAGAGCAGAACAAATCGTAGTTATATTTTGAGACTCTGTTTCTTGGGATTTCAGGTTAGAGATTGGATAGATAGAATTTCGAGGGACTGGAGGTTCAAGAGGATAATTCCAGCGCATTTTGCTGGCCCGATTAATGCAAGCAGATCTGACTTCTTAGCAGCATTTGGATTTCTTGATGATCTCTTGGGTGAAAGCTATGTTACACGCCCTTCACTTGCCATGCTCTTCACATCACTCTTGGGTAAGGCTGCCAGTTATTTCCCTCCAGACGACATGAGGACCCTATCGTCTCTTGACCAGTTCTTGGTCTCAGTCGGGGCTGTGAAGAAGACCGTCTCAGGCCGCAAGAAATGATGAAATACAAGTGTGAATTTTCTGGTAAATTTTGTAGATAGTTCTGATATTACTTGTCTGAACAATCAATATATTTTGAATATTGGAGAAATGTTGGTCTCAGATTAAAATGTATACTAGAAAAAGTAATCCATGTTAGCAACCAAGTCATAATTTGCATGAAAATTGTGCTATTACTGATTATGATGATATTTGCTAGTAGTATTTTTAGGTGGGAACTTCTATTTTCAATTTTGACACAATTGCAAAAGAATCTTCTTGTGATGATTCTATTTATGGTGGTTGAAAGGTCAAGGCAGATTGGTAATCTCATCTACCAATATGCAAGTGCTGTTATAATATCAAAATACACTATAAAAAGCTCATAATGTTACCGTGTAGGCCTGCACAATTACTAATGAAATCAAATATTTTCAAAGGAAACAATCATACAAGGTCCCATCCCATAACCAGACTGTGACAATTCTTATTTTGTAATGATATAAAAATGGAATGATGAATAACATGCTGCATCTCAAGCATGTGGACATTTCAATTAGCAGAAAGAGAAATAGAATCCAAGGCTTCTACTTTTTTCTTAAATAATTCACTATAATTTTTTTAATTTATACTCCATACATATATCACTAATAAATGTTTCTTTAATTGTTTTATACACAATTCCTGTGCGATTTTCAATGTATTCCATGAGAGAACCATGTGTGTAGTGCATTTAAATATATACAAAAAAATATAGTAGTAGAAATTATATCATAATAGTGATTAAATAGACTTGAATCTCATAAATGATTAATTAATGAGGTTGGATCAGAGCAAAGCAATTATGCAAGGACAATAATTGGTGGATCAAAGAAAATAATGCTATTGCAGCAGAACTGAGATTGAACATAAACAAATCCCAAGTGATATTATTTTATTGAATAATTTGCAATCTAGTCATCGTATTCCATAATAAATTAATAACTATAAATATTCACCAACCGCCAACCGTTACAGGCGGCGCGTGTGTGGGCGCTTAATTTTATTATAGACAAAAAAAGGTTTGCTGATTAATTTTAATTTGATATATATTGATGAAATTTCAAATTAAGTTGATCTAATCAACTACTATTGGTTCAACTAACTTAAATATTTCAAAAATGTTGGTTGCATCTTATTCCGTTCGTCTTCCATATATTTTGAGGGATTATGAAAATTTTGAAAATTATTTATCATAATAATATGAGATAAATGGTGATATGTGTATGACTGAGATAATTTTTAAGTACTACGGAGTATTAACATATTTATACAATCTAAATATAATAAAGAATAAAGAAAGTAAAGAAAAAGGATTAATAAAAGTTACTCATAATTAAATCAAATAAACGGTATGAAAATAGAGTTTGACGTTTTTGCATTTATGTATTTTTTTAATTCCAAATTTAAGTGTGTTGAATATTTTGTTAATATAACGAATAAACTCGCCTAACATTCAAGAAGTTTCCAGAAGTTGACTTGAGAAATTGGTACCTAATTCTACGGTCATATGCCTTATAAATTGAAATTTTAATTTCAACTTAAATGCATTTAGGCACCAGTTATTAATAAGCTGCAGCATATTGTTGACATTCTACTCCCTCAGTTTCAATTATAGTTACTACTATGATTATTTTTCTTTATTAAACCCATGTATTAATATACTTTTATTTAACTTTTTTATACTATTAAATATGGAATAATAGTTTTCTTTTTCAGTGTTACCCATACAACCAGTAATATTAACAAACCATAAAATATTATACTGAGTTAGATTTGATAAAAAAAAAAAAAATATTACTAAACCATTTTTCACAACTTATTTTGCTCATCTTGGCAATGGAGTATATATGAAATCCAAGAGATTCACCTAAAAATTGTCCAAATATGAAATCCACGGCAAAAATAGGCAATAATATCACTCAATTATTTTGTTTCACTTCCCAGTTCCCACCAAATCAAATATACTCGTATTTATTTTAACGAATACGCTAATAAATCGAATCAATATCATATTATAGAATTCTACCTTGAAAGATTCGATACTATATTTGCACAATTTATATTTCAGTAATTCCCAAAAAATATTATACTACCAATATTTTCCCGTGATGTACAATATTTAATTTACGTCAAAGCTATAGGATATAAAGTAAAAGAGTCCAGATTTTCAGGCTATAGATTATAAATACAACTAACCCTATTTATAATAACAGATATACAAAAAAATTATCTAATTCCAATATTTATTACGGTTAGCAATTAGCATCTTGCTTATCACCTAAGTTTTGCCATTAAATTGAAAATGAAAAAAAGATAAATATAAAAGAATAATAGATTAAAAATAAAATTAAAAAAAGGAAATTGGCGCCGACCACCTTCTACAGCCGATCGTTTTTCACCTCTCTCTCTCACACACACAGATACACACAATACAAAATATACTCTCTTTCTCTCTCTATATCTCTCCCTGGGCCAGAAATTGAGCAACAATTGAACGCGTGAACTCATCAAAACGGCTTCTTTGGAACTCCCCAGAAGTAACCAAAACCGAAAGGCGTTGCTTGCACGATCTTTCTGTCTCTTTCTCTTTTCTATCTCCGTATATAAATGCGCGTATATTTTTGATAGCGATCGCTTTCAATTCGGAGAATTGAATTATACTAATAATTGACGGATAAGGTAGGCTGATTCCTGTTGCTACTTCCATCATAATTCATTTTATTCGTTATTTTAATTTTCTTACGCTTTTCCTTTGCTTTCTGGTGAAGCAGTAAAGAAGAAAGGTAGAAGGGAGAAGAAGAAGGTACACGGTTTCTGAGGGGTTTCTGTTTTTTTTACTGACCTCTCATTAATTGCGGCATTCAATAACGTTTGTTTCTGGTTTATAATTCTGGGGTTATTTGTTTTCTCACAGTTGCACGCTTGTGTTTGTGAAAGGCTTCAGATTCCGATTGGTGATCAGGTGCCGATTTTAGGTAATTTTTCTCTTTTTTTGAGATTGTGATTGATTTTGAGACGGAATTTTTGTGTGGGGATGGTTTTGTTCAATTGATTTTAGGTATTTTACCCTCTTTGTTATGGTTTCGTGAATCTTCTGGTTAATCTCTGGTTTTGGAAAAGGTTTGATTTGAAATTTTCTGTGCTGAAACGTTTTCTGTGATATGTGTTTTATCTGTTGCTTTAAGTTGGGAATTTGCTGCAGATCAATCCATTGTTGGCATTGAACACTGTGTATCAATGATTTCATTTGAATGATGTATTTTCATTCACATGAATTGCTTTTGGAATTTGGATAGACTAGATCATTATTTACTCTCTTTTTTATGATGAAAATAAGATTAAAAGATGAAAATTTAATAAATTCTTCTTAGAAGATTATTCATATAATCACATTCTTATAACTGCTTATCTGTATTGTTTATGCTTGTAGGATTTTTTGTTTCCTAGCTCCCTATCACGGTCTCTGTTTGCATGGCTGAAGCAAGTGATGATTCTATGGCTACTCCCACGAAAAGTGATGGGAGTGTGAACAATGATTTGGCTGGGAATCAGGATTCTCCGAGTAATGGGCACAGCATTGATGCCCATAATCTTGGAGCTTCTGTTGGTTCCCGTGGTCGGGGGAACAGTTCCTTGAGGAGTTCTGCAGACAAATTGGTGTCTTCCAATGGCAAAGAAAAAGTGGTTCCTCATTATCTCAGAGCATCTACTGGCTCTTGTCATGATTTCTGTAAATTTGGAAAGCACCATTTAGATGAAAGTAAATCAAGGAAGCCTTTCCGGAAAAGGATTGCAAAACTGTCTCCTGATCAGATACCTGTTGAGATACGGGTTGCAGGTGACAAGAAGAAGAAAGAGGTGGTTTTGGATGGTGAGGAGACGAGAGAGGTGGCCGCAGGTGGCAAGAAGAAAGATGTGGTGGCCGCAGGTGGCAAGAAGAAAGATGTGGTGGCTGCAGGTGACGAGAAGAGAGAAGAGGTGGTCACAGGTGGCAAGAAGAAGAAAGAGGTTTTTTCGAATGGCGAGAAGAAGAGAGGGGTTGTCACAGATGGCGAGGAGAAGAAAGAGGTTGTCGCAGGTAGCAAGAAGAAAGAAGTGGTGGCCTCAGGTGGCAAGAAGAAGGAAGAGGTGGTTTTGAGTGGTGAGGAGAAGAAGGAAGAGGTGGTCGCAGGTGACAGGATGAAGGAAGAGGTGGTCGCAGGTGACAGGATGAAGGAAGAGGTGGTCACAGGTGACGGGATGAAGGAAGAGGTGGTCACAGATGACGAGAAGAAAGAAGAGGTGGTCTCAAGTGATGAGAAGATGGAAGAGGTGATCGCAGGTGACGAGATGATGGAAGAGGTGGTTTCAGGTGTCGAAACAAAGGAAGAATTTGTTAATCATGGACCTCCAATCGATGTGAAAGTCCGTTCAAATGGCTTGAGGTCATCCCTTGATACCAAATCTTATCCCCCAAAGCCAAAGCACAGGCCTTCAACATACACCAACAATAGTTCACCTAGAGTTCCTTCTTCAAATTCTAAATCTGATTTGCGGACACCTAAACTGTCCACTTATACCAAAACTTCCTCCTCAAAGCAAAATGGCTCTTCTGGCAGTAAGACTCTTTTGCCGAAGTGCAAGTCTTCATCGGCTAAGAAATCTCCTTCAGTGGATCCCCCAGAAATCAAGAGTGTATACTTTCCCCATACGGAAGTTGAAGATTCAGTGAAACAAGGTTCCTCAATCGATGATAAAATATCAAAAACGGAGAAAAAGACAACTTCTGCATCCAAGCAGCGGTCGTCTCCTGTGAAGTTGAAACCTGTTAAGGTTAAACCATTATCTTCTCCTAATGATTCAGATGGTATGCATGGAAAAGGCAGAAAATTGATGACAGCCAAAGCATCTGCAAAGAAGGCATTGACACCTCCTTCTGCTACTCTGCTGTCTAAGCTTCCTTTGAGAAAGACAGCACAAATCAATTCGGGAAAACGTGGAAACTTAAAATTGGTGTCTCCTCTGAAGGATCCCAATAGGACACGAAGGGTTAATTCTAAGGCATCTGAGAGTGAGAAGGTTACTGAGAAAAAGCTGCGTGTCATCAGGGTTGGAGCTGGCAACAATGTCTCTGAGTCATCACCTAAATCTCCACTATCAGCCGAATCATCGTCTCGTGGAAAGTCTTTGTCACTATCTTCTTATGAAGAGGACAATTCAGAGATGGAGGAGAGCTCTGTTAAAACACGCAAACTTATCTCCAAGAACTCGCTGAAGACTGTCAAAGAAGCACCTGTGAAAGAGAATCCTAAGAAGGCAGTGCGAAAGAACAGGGTGGTTGTTGCGGGAGATAAACATATCTCTCCTGTGAAAGTGAAGTTCAGAATGGGGAAGGTAGTGGAACTTCAGTCGGATAATAATACACCTAGGAAACTTATATTTAGGAGGGCAAGGGTCTTAGGAGTAGAAGAAAGTAATCTGAGGAGGAAAACCACGAAAAAAGCGGGAGTCACTAGTGACATGGCTAGTACAGGGGTTTTGCCTCAAAAGGTTGTTTTAAAGCATCAAGATGTGCAAGGGAAGAAAGATGCTCAAGGTTTGTTGAACAATGTCATTGAAGAGACGGCAAGTAAACTCGTCGTGAGTAGGAAAAGTAAGGTTAAAGCCCTGGTGGGAGCTTTTGAAACCGTGATCTCTCTACAAGAAAGTAAACCTTCCACACAAGTTGTGAGTTAATTGTGAATAATTTCTTATCTTGTTTCTGACGGTATAGAGTGCTTGAATAATGGCGAGGTGTGAATAGCGAATCCGTGTCTGCTTGATACTACCGATATGTGCAATCCTAACTGAGGTTAGAACAAGAAAGCCTCGGTCGCTTTGCTGTACGGTGTTCTCGTGTTGAGTGGTTTGTCTAGCCTTCTAGATCAGGATCAGAAAACCACTCAGCTGAGGCTTCTTTTTTTTTTCTTTCTTTCTTCTTTCTTAGCTTTTAGACTGAAAGAAAAGTGGGAGATGGTAAACTATAAAGGTTTTTGGATGTAGTTGTCTCCCATGAGGTGATGAAACTTGGTATAACTTTCTTATGTTTGTTTTGGAGTTTACGAAACACATGCTTTGTGTTGGTTTTGTAGTGACTCTCTGGCTGTGAATCGAAGTGTTTTAATCATCTAATTGATGATGAATGGCTTATTGGATTATTGTTACTCTTATTGAAATTGTTAAGCTTGTAATTTGTTTTGGGATTATTAACCTCTTAACACTTGCGTATGGCTGATAGAATGAATACTCTGATCCTATATTTTTATTTTGGTTTACAAGCAAAAATTCTAATTTTACATTTTCAGCTTTAATATGTGCTTGTATATTATCAAACTTTATTGATTTGTTTTGCTTTTTCAATCTATCAAGGTTTTGCTCTAACATGGCTTACTACAAACTAACAATTTAATACTAAATGAAAGTACTCAATTCAGTACTCCAATGTTGTTTTCCTACCTAAAATATGGTATTATACTAATATTATAACTTCATTTAATATCTTTGATTTTAAAAGAAGTGCCTAAAAATAAATAAATAAATATGGCTAAACTAAAGATTAAATTAAAATTAACTTTATAGTTTATTCCGCCAACTTCCCCTCTGCACCCTTTCCCACACGCCATTTCCCATAACTCATACTCCATTTAAGGATTTAATAATAATTTTATTTATTTTGTAAAACCACATAAACATTAAAGGAGTTATCAATTTGTTATTTATTTTTCAAGTATATTGACCAAAATATCTTATTATAACCAGCCAGATGTATAAATTTGGCCTAATTAAAGTTGTATGGCGTCTAATGTCATTTTCTCATTTCCTTCCTCAGATTTTATGGCCTATGGATTAGTGATAGACAAGACGAATCTCCTCCACACACTCGACAATTAATTAAAAATTAAACACAATTCAACTCAAATCAATTGAAATCGATGCTTTCTTCTTTTTAGGCAATAATACATTCTTACAGGTGTCACAAAAACCTCTCTTTCATGAAAAAACCAAAACCACTAACACCAGTTTCTCTAATACACACAAAATCCCCTAAATTATGAGTAACTTATTGTGTATAAAATTCAGAATCTTGCTATAGGTGTCTCATAGTTGGACAAATCTTTATCACCAATATAAATGTTGATACACCTCACCTAACCATCTCACCATATATAGGCCTCCATATGTCCACATAAAATTATTTGATTTCAACATATAAATCCATTTAACGCCTCTCATTGGCTCTTTTGCAAGCTTAAGTAACACTGGAGTGCTTTTTTCAGTTATAAAGGGTGTATTTATTTTGTCACATACCGTTGAATTATTTTGTAATTTTCATGGCTCCGGTATTTTTAGAACCCTTCTGGCAATAAAGATTGGATTTTTATTTTCTGGGCACGAGCTTCTTCTTGTTTAAAGGTAAAATCTTGGCCCTTTCTTGCATGTTGTGCAATGATTTGACGATTTCATTTTTACCATCATCGAAATTTGCCCCTTTGCACGATTCTTGAAATCTTGTTATTGCGGCTGAAATTTGTGGACTGAGGTGAAATTTTGGGTGTTTCGATTTGAAATGTGTTGGAAGGGAAGTTCTTTGTGTTCTGTTTTTCTATCTTCCTTCTGTTTTAGGTAAAATGTATTTTGGATTTTTTTGTATGGTAGCTGACTGTTTTTGTAGATTATGTGATAGTTGAAGTGCGTTTGAGCTTGTTGGTTGTTGTTATAGAACACTTTAGGAAGAACAGAACCTTCCCTTCTCGTTAATTAGTGGATTATGAATAGTTGAAAGATTAACATGTTTAGTTCTTTGCCACAAACCCTACCTAGTCTCGTTATCTTTGGTGATATAGGAAAACACATTTGGAAGTGTTAAATTTGTGTTGTTGTAGAAGAATGATTGATTATCAGTCCACGTCCCTCAAATACACTTTAGCCATTATCGATAGAATAAACTCTCACCGCATCTTGCTTTGTACATGTGCCGCCCGCCTTTTCTAGTCATGCACTTGTAAGTTTGAAGTGATGTGGATTTCTTGTTTCCTGTTTGGAGTTGTATGTTTACAGTCTGCCTTCATCTTAAAGAAGCTTGAATGCGGGTTCATTGTTGTTTCTAGATTTTGGTGACAATGAAAGTAGCTTCTCTTGAGTTCTTTTTGTTAATTACTACTATATGCTGAAAGCATAAGCCATGTTTGGCAGACGTTACCTTCGTGCAATTTTTTGCTTCTCTCGAGAACTATGATTTGTTGATGGATTCGTGTTGGTTCTTGACCTAGAGATATATTATAATTAGGATGAAGCCATTCTAGTATATTCTTGTTGATTATGCTTTGTGATATTGATATATAATCTCTCTGTGCGTATATGTGCATAGATACGGAGAGTTTGTTTTGTCATCGCAACAGTTTCTAGTACTATATTTTATTGTTGTTTTCTTCTTATGATCACAGGCATCGGAGAAATTTGCAGGCATCACACTGAAACTCACTATGACTTGATGTTTCAGTCGTAAAATGCATATCACAAAGCAATATCGCTGCGTGCACTCCGCAGCCTGTGTTTGTACCAAAGGGCACCTTAGTGAGGAAGTGATCTTCTTAGTTTTCAACCATTTGAACTGGAACCCTAAGTTGATAGTGGCCCTTTCTTGCACGTGCAAATGGCTAGACGATCTCGCCAAACGAGTCCTCTGGAAGGAGTTCTGCAAGACACGGGCTCCTAAGATGATGCGCGATCTCCACTCCAGCGGAAGCCATATCGTGGATGGGAGCTGGAGGGCCCTCGGAAAGCTTCTCATATACTGCTCCGGATGCAAGAAAGACGGGCTGTTCAACCGCGTCCACGTCCCCGGCCATTTCGTGTACAGGACACGTTTCTCAAGGACATCGGGGAAGAGCTTTCTCCTATCACAATGCAGGACGGACGTCTTGTACATCTCCGACCCCTGTGAGCATCTCGACCAAGGGGAGGAAGGGGATATAGGGTTTTTCCGTGGGATCTTCAAATCCTTTGCGACGTCTAAAGTCAGGAAACTGTTGATCAGCCGGGGTGCCCCGCTGCATCCGAAGGAGGTGTGTCCATACTGCAAGGCGAAGCTGTGGAACATGCAGGCAGCCAACATGATACCCTCGAGCGCCAGCTGCAGGCTCGGCGCGTACGATGACTGCATCGAGTATTATGTGTGTCTCAACGGACACGTGCTCGGGATATGCACCTTGTTGCCTTTATCTGATACAGATGAAGCATCTGAGGAGTGATGCAGATTTTTACTCTTAAGTCAGGTATTTCCATTAATTTTCTTCAATTTTCAGCTTCTTTATTTGCTGCTCTACAGCTTTGTCTCTTCATGTGAGCAGTGATGCACCTTCACTGGGAAAATCGAGGCTGTGGGTCGAGACGGAGGCGAGCCGAGGGATGGAGGATGGGGATGTTGAGTGAAGCTTGGTGTGTATAATCTGCTGCTGTTTTTGGGGTAGCAGAATGTTGGTGTCTGTAAATATGGTCTGTTATTTATACATTTTTGTGCTGTGATTTGTGACCTTACTATATACATTAACTGTCTGACTGAGAAGCTGTCTAATTTCACTATTTCAATATGATTGAATACTATCTGTTCAACTAAACACGAGGATAAAACGGTGTTGGATCAAACAACGTCTAATTAAGTTTGAAACGATGTTTTATTCATTCGCTTTAAACTAGTCGCCACATTAGCGCGTAATTTGCCGAAAAGGACAGATGTGATAATAGTAAAAATTTCAGTTTTCGTGATTTATTTTTTAGATTTTGAGATGTGGAATGGACTAAAATTCAATTCTTTTGCTTTTATTTGGCAAATTGTCATGATCAAACTCAAAATTGTAAACTAAGTAGTAAAAGCTAGTACAAAAAATAAAGATAAACAGTAATAAATCAAAATAATTCTTACATAATTAAACTCAAAATTGGACACTAATACAAGCCACAAAAATAGTAAAAATATACAAATAATAAATCAAAATTAATCGAATCAGAAAACGAAAATTAAAATGAAGTGAAAAACCCGAGTGGTTAACTTTTTGTTATCTCTTCTTCCTTCGGAAATCCATCTGCCGCCATTTCCGCTCTTCTTTCCTACTCACCTTCAATTTTGCGAGTCCGATTCCAGCAGCGTCGCTGCAGTTGGGGCTCAATCTCAGTGGCGGCAATTCGAAAGGAATCAATTGTCTCTCTGCGATTTATACCCGAGTCTTCATCTTAGTTGATGACTATTTAAGGTAAAATTTCGATTCTTGTTTAGCTTCATAATCCTTCTGAACCGGACTGCAACCTTTCATTTCTGTTGTGCTCTATTCCAAAGATTGAATCTTTCTTACTTTAGGAAGGAGTTTCTGGTGTATTGCTTCATTTGATGCTAATTTGGGAAGGAAAGTTCAGTAATTCGGCTTCTAAGGTTAGTTTTGATAATGGTGGAGGTGCTGAGTACTCCACCAGCATGTTCTGTTTCAGTTCATCCAAGCATTCGTGATTTTAGGATCCCTTTTCGGTGCATCAATTGCTCTGCATATTTTGATTTTGGGTGGAAGATGAATATGAATTCTGTTTCAGCCAAAAATCATAGTTTTGGTGTGGTGGCGTTGGCTGAAAACTCGTATTTAAGAACAGTTAGACAACGGGGAAGTTTTCTGCTATGCAAGTCAATAGACAGTAAAGTTTCGCGAGGTATGCGAAACAATGTTGCAAGTCTTGAGCTTAGGGAGTTGGTTTGTGAGGGAGAGAAAGAGGGTCTTGATGGGAATGGCTCCAAAAACATATTGCCACCTTGGGGTGGTTTGGCTGATCGAGAATTGGATGATCGGAACTGTTTGGATGTTCGTGCACCAATGCCTTTGAAGGCCGGTGATGAGAGTATGGATGAGATACACTATTTGGAGGAGAGAGATGAGGAAGTGTTGTCAAATAGGATTCTGAAGCTCAGTCGGGCGAATAAAGTGAGGAGTGCATTGACATTGTATAGATCAATGGTCGTTTCTGGTCTGCTGCCTCGTTCGCATGCTTGTAATTCCCTTCTCACGTGTCTGTTGAGGAATAGAAGGCTAGATGATGCCTTGAGAGTGTTTGAATTCATGAAGTCGAGTGATATCGCCACTGGCCACACTTACAGCTTGGTTTTGAAAGCAGTGGCTGATGTTCAGAGCCGTGATGTGGCCTTAACCATGTTTGAGGAAGCAGAAAGGGACGGCAGAACCAAGAAACACATGGATGTGGTTGTTTACAACACTATGATAGCGATGTGTGGGAAGGTGAATGACTGGCGTCAGGCTGAGAGGATGTGGAGAAGTTTGAGAGACAATGGCTGTGTAGGGACAACAGTCACGTATCGTATGCTGGTCTGCATATTCGTCCGCTGTGGTCAGAATGAGCTAGCTCTTGATGCCCATCACGAGATGGTTCAAAACGGATTGAGCCCAGATGATGATGCTATGCAAGCTGTAATAGGGGCGTGCACGAGGGAGGGGAAATGGGACACGGCCCTCGATATCTTGCAAACCATGTTGGGAAACGATATGAACCCAAGTCTCGTTACTTGTAATGCTCTGATCAATTCACTGGGCAAAGCAGGCAAGGTTGATCTTGCATTCAACGTGTACGAGCTCTTGAAGTCGTTGGGGTATGCACCCGATGCATACACGTGGAACGGCCTGCTCTGTGCGCTGAACAGAGCAAACCGACACTCTGATGCTCTTCAGCTCTTCGAGAGCATTAGGAAAGAGCACAGTTCCGTGTTGAACCTGCATATATACAACACTTGTTTGATGTCTTGCCAGAGGCTTGGATTATGGGATAGGGCAATGCAGCTGCTATGGCAGATGGAAGGGGCCGGTTTCCCCGTCTCTGTCACATCGTACAATCTTGTCATCGGAGCTTGTGAGGCCGCAAAGAAGCCAAAGGTCGCGTTGCAAGTATACAAGCACATGGTTCATCAGAAACAGAATCCGGATGTATTCACTCTCTTGTCGTTGATAAGAAGCTGCATTTGGGGTTCCCTTTGGAAAGACGTGGAGGAAATTCTAAATGTAAGACGTTGAAGCTGTGTTTCCTGCTACTTGAAGACATGCTTACTGATTTTATTTTATTTTTTTGTTGGTGTTTTAGGCAGAACCAAATGGATCTCTATACAATGCTGCTATACAGGGATCATGCTTGAGGAAGGAGATTGATTTGGCGAGGAGATTGTACGAGAAAATGCGCGAGATTGGCCTCAAACCCGATGGCAAAACCCGGGCTATGATGCTGCAGAACTTGCCCAGATGTTGATTTGCAGAAGTATTGCAGGTTTATTTAGTTTTTGCACTTCTGCTGATGCAACTTAACTGCAACATGAATCGGACCTCTCTTTCTCTCTCATACATAGAGTGATATATTGTATAGTAAACAGAGCTTTGCTTTTTTCCTAATATATGGAGTAACATGTTTTGTCTTGTTTTAGAATATTTCTAGTGTCTTGTCTACTTGATGTGTAGACGTTATCGTGTTCATGTTCGTGTTGAAATGAAGGTACGAGGAAAACAAGTAGATAAGTAAACTAAGATTCCAATAAATCACAATGAAATTATAAAAAAGCAAAAGAAACATTCATCTTGGTCTCTCCAACAATCTCTAACTCAAGTAGATGGAGCTAAGAGCCTATCAGTCTGCATATCATAATATCACACACGCGCATTTGCTCTGCTTCGGATCAGTTTGTGGTTTCATTTCTGCAAGCATGAGAGAGAATCTTGCTGAGATAGAACTGTTGAAGATAGTATGAGACTGAAGATGGCATTTCAATATGAGGAAAAGGGCTGTATGGTATATGAAATCTAACCGTGTGGTTGAACGACAACGTGCATGGTGACGCCTCCTGGGATATCATATAACGGGCTCCTGCATTCGCCCACACTTCTGCTGTTCTCCAGTACCCTCCCTGCACTGATCAACTTGATGTCTTTTACTGTATGTGGCCCATCTTCTTTCTCTGCTCGAAAACAACTTCGTTACCGTGTTTGCAAAAGAACAAACATCATCAGAGAACATCATAGAATATCCAAGTGCAGACCAGACTCATGGAGATCAGCTGAAACTCTTATCCAACCAAATTTGGCAGAGGAACAAGGGGTCGGAGGGAAGAATGCAACGTGCAACGACGTTACAAGTAGCATCCCTACAAGGATGCTTACACAAAGTAGAGCTACAAACACCATTACAGACTAACTCAGAGCTGTAACTAAACTGTCAGCAAATAGCAGTGATCAAACATTCTTGTTTTTTTTCTTTTCATACTGTTAAGGTAGTTTTTCACACCCAAGAAAATGGGTATATTTCAAATCTAGAGATCCTACAAGAACTGTAACAAGTCAACCTCAGCACAAGTTCAGACAAATTTTGGCACGACACAATCACTTTGTATTAGAATTCAAATCGATGTCATAGCAACACAAGTCAAGAAACATCAACATAAAAAGAATTACAGTCGATTCGTCTAACCTCTAGGCCATTCTGCTATGATATTCTCCTTCAAGGTAGCGATACTCGTGGCCATAGGGAAGTTTCTCGGGCCAATATCTGAGCCATCGGTTAACCTGAACTTGATCTCGAGCTGATCTTGAGCTGCAGACATCTCTTCAAACTAATTTACACAGATAAGAGACACCAAGATCAAAGCAATAATCAGTCAATCTTCAATGATGCTTAGGCCAAATCAAGAAATCTTCTCTGCATAGACTTTCACAAAATCCACCCAAGTTCCATATACTTGTCTTATCTACAAAGAAAACATGAGATCAGATTCATTAGAAACACAGTCTTGAAAATGTGATGGTGCACATATCACATGTATCCCTATCTAAAGGAATATATATCACTATGTAATGGAAGTTAAGTGGAGCACCATATGTGTAACTCATTGTGTATTAGAAATCATGACAAAATAAAGATTTCAACTAAGGCCAGCATCAGGGAATAAGAACCTCAACCTTGTACATGTCCAAACTCCAATAATATTTAGACACACACACACACAGTCATACACTTTCTTATTATACATAGAGACAGTGAAATGAAACCCAAAAAAAGATAAGTGTTGACATTAGAATTTCACCACCTCCCCTAACCTCAAAAACTCCTAAAGGTTCTTTTTTCTTTTAAGAGAAAAAACTTTTCATCAACTATTGTTTTTCATTGTATTCATGTCTCCACCAAATCAATCAGAAAGTCAAGGCCCCATAAAGGAACTGAAGAAACTGTTTTTCCTCATTTTCTTTCATATTTCAGATAGAAAATCCAATCTTCTAGTGTCATTAAACTCAAATTAAAGGTGAGACTTACTTGATCTTGATGTTCCCTTCTTTTTTCTTTCACAGCAAGTTCGAAACTTTTTTCAAGAAAACACAAAGGGTGATTTTCATTAGCACTAAATTAATGATATTATAAACTTTGTAATAATAGATCATTAAATGCTAATTGATTATTGATTAGTGATAAAAAATGATCAGACAAAAACAAGTGTGTTCCGTAGTTTCCAATGCTATTTCCCAAATTCTATGGGAAAATCGACTTAGATTTTCCTTTTTTCCTTTTTCGCCTTCCATGATTTAGAAGTACTAATTGACATTTACAGTTGTGGCAATTAACAATTATAGTAATATATTAAGTACTAATTGACATTTACAACAAATTTCTATTAAAGATATTCCTTCCTTAACTGGCAATTAGGTGTGATGGATCACTTTATCCATCTTCATTTCTTTTTTTTTATTCATTCCACATTTATGACAAATTAAGACACGTTGCAGATTTTGTGAGGTAATACCTTTTTTACTTCTTCCCTTCGCTCTTACAAAATCATTAAACAATAAAGAGCAGAATCTTTACAAAATGGTAAAGAGATCATTCAAATTATGGCGGGGGCCACCCAGAAATAATCTTAAATAATTACGAATCTGATCAATCAAATATTCAAATTCTTTAATGCCAATGGCCTTCTTGTTGCCAACTGGACTAACACTATAACAAGAATAATTGATTTTAAAAAAAAAACGAATCTTCGACAATATAAATGCTCCAAATTCTTGAAAGAAAATGCATACAAACATAGTGCAGAACAAAAATAATAATTAAAAAGTAAATATGATGAAAGAATAATCTATATAATGTTTGGACAGGTTCATAGTTCATACAAAGAAATACATGATTTTGAAAAGCCTTTCAGCAAAAATCTGAACAGAAAAATGGAAACTGAAACAAGAGGAAAGTGTCGTCTTTACGTCTATTGGGGCCGTAGTAGGAGCCTCGAGATTTAATGCATCTTAGCTCAGTCCTATCAAGCAATGGACCAGAGCATATACCAACTATTCCCTTCGACTATCTAAAACATGGGTGACACCCCTGTATGGATATGCAAAAATAATATCATGTCCTTTATCCAACCAAAAATATATCAACGAATGCTACTTTACATACTGGAAGAATGAATCTCATCCCTCGATTTGTAATACAATCCTCTGCTTCAAGGACTGGGGCGAATCAAACAAAAACGTGGGTCTCATGTCTGGCCACATTGTGAATGCGTTCTGAGATTCACCTAAATCCCCAGTTTCTTTCTCATTTAATCATGAATTGATAAATATTACCTGCCAAAGATGTGGCAGTTCCCTCCATCTTTTTTTTCCCATGATTTCCTTGGTGCATGTTTGGTGTCATTACTACTCCAAGATGTGGCAGTTCCTTACGAAATCGCTAGAGTAGTTTACGTATTTTGTCCAGAATGGTCGGAGATGCTCAAATCCAATCTCCAACCATGGTTTTGACTGGCCGTTGTAGTGGATCACGGCTGCCTTTTTCACATTTTCAATATTTGTCTTGTTCTGATAGCCCAACCCAAGCATGTGCCAGGAAGGATCGATTGGATGAACATGACCCTTGAAAGCAATCAAAGCTGGGGGAAGAGTTCCAAGTTTCCATAACGTGAGGTTTGACTTAAGATTCTGCAATAAGACAGCACCCACATTAGAAGAGCATATTACAGAAACTCTTCACATCATGCTGGTGTGATGGGAGCTAAACTAGAAATTCTAACTTTATTTAATCTAAAATGCTGATAACGAGTCCTCAACATATGACAGTCACAGCACTCTACACAACTGAAATCCTTGCATAGACATAACCAGCTCCTTCTTCCAGCATCCATTAACCTGTTCACCCACCTCCAGCCAACTCAATTGCATTGTATTCTATATCTAGATATTGATTCAATTGTTTTGACATTTGAGCAACATCTCCACACAAATTTAAGATCAATATTTGAAATATGCCAGACTGCTATACATAAATGTTACCATTGGCTACTGCAAGAAAGCACTAGTTTACCTCACCAAAAAAACAGATTGAGCTATACATAAATGCGCATGTTTATTACCAACTTGGGTTGGTCCAACTCAATAACTAGCTAAGAATGGTATTGTAGCTGAAATAGGGGCTTCTAATGCGGGTTGAAGGTGGCTGGGCCACAAAAGGACTGGCTGGGTAGAGATGAAACCAGCATACAATCAGAAGAATTTTACATGATGGAATATCTATAGATATGGCTATTGAGGCAAATGATGGAACCTGGAGGTAACAGGGGAATAGGACATAATGAAAAATACGCTCGGGCAACATTAAGGACGGCATAGAGCACCATAACAAGAACTACGATGCATGGATAAACAACCCAACTTTATCTTCTTTGAAAATGGGAAGAGTTCAACCATAGGGAAGATAGATATGTGGATATAAGAACAGGGTTTTCATTTGTGAGATTTTAGGCTGTATGCTGGTAATTACAAATCTGGTGCTCTAGCAGCTAAAGTGAAGACTTGGACCTTGCTACCAAGAGCAATCCTTTTTTTATTAATCAATTAAGCTGCCCAAAAAATAGATAAACAAGAAATGACTTAAAGTGGATGGAAATTCTAGTGTACCTCTTTAAGCCAGGAGTGATAAGTATCTCTAATATTTGTCTTTCTCCACTGATGCAAGTCAAAAATATTCATCCCATATGCCCATGCACAGTCATCCGGATTTAAGTTCTTTGCTATAAGTGGATGAGAGAAGTTGAAATAGTTCCTGAGTCGCTTGGACATAACCCACTCATCCTCACCTTTACAAGTTTCAACAGCTCCATTTACTTTTCCATTAAGGTCAATTTCCCAGAGAGGAGACAGATCTCGTTGAATTACAATATCATCATCCAGGAAAACCACTTTATCAAGGTTCGGGAATAGCTGCAAAACATAGAAAATATCATTCTCCTCATGAATTTCAGGATTTCAAGAAAGAAAACAATATGTCATTGGGAAAAAAATGCTGGAAGTGGAACCAAATTCCAATCCCATCCATTGATTAAAAGATATAAACAGCCAGAGTGAGAAACAAAACCAATGCCATTCTCCAACCATTTGACATGGTATCTAGTCATCTACTAAAACATATATCCCTCAAACTATTTCTTTGGATGAAATAATTTTATTAATCAAGAACCTGAATGGTTAAGATAAAGAGAACAAGGACTCCAGGCTTTTCACCTAAAAAGATTGAAACATAAGCAGTAGAAGATTCAACAATTTAATGAAATATGCATTCAGTTGACCAGAGTGCAATGAGGGATCAACATGCCAAGCTTCAAGCAAAGGAACAAGATTAATTGTCTTAATTTTCTCAAAAAGGATTGTATGTGAAGTTTTAACCTCGCCAGCTCACCCTGGACCTTCCAGTTTTAATGTGTTACCTAGAATCACATATACTTAGACACAGAAGAATACAAGTGCTGACGATGAAAACAGTTGTCAGTTAGTATACTGGCATACCAAGATTTTTGGGTATGACACCCCCCTTTTAAGATAAATATAATATAAACGTGAATCATACAACATGGAAGATATATAAGTTTGATAGATCAAACAATTACCTCTGGGAGATATATGCGGAGATGGTTAAGCAATGATATGTACTTTGGACTTCTAGCCTGTAATTTGGATGCAAATGTTCGTGGGGTCGTATCACTAAGATTGGCCCCAGCAATGTGATTCCCATGGTAGTAATTCCTAATACCATAGTGGTTTTCCACAGCTTCAAGAACTGGAACATTCTCTCTTGTTAACCAATCAAACTGATGTACACCTTTTACTTCAACTATAGCAGGAGGCAAAGGATGAAGGGCAAACCATGAATGCATGCCAGCATAAGTCTTCTTGTCAGTTATCACATGGAAAACTATCTTTTCAGGGTTTGCAGAATTCTGCACAGCAGATGTTACAACAACTGCAGCAGCAAGAATGTTGTCTGTGGATAACACAAAGTGATGGTAGGAGTTGTCAGAGAGCAAAGGAAGTAACTCCGGAGCAGGTAACTGCCTGCGTGCATGAGCATTGGAAGAATACTCATCAGTCAGCCTCAGTGAAAGGCAATGAATACTCTTTGGTATGGCACTAGCTGCAAAGTGTTTATTCATAAGCTCGGCGAACTTGGACTGCCTTATATCCCTTTCAGATCTCTCCATCTGTATGGAGAAAAGGCAATTATTAAAAAAAAATGAAGTTTGAAACCAAGGTCACTTGGGGAAAATCCAAAGAACTAAAGCTTATCTTGGACCACAGAGATTATATCACCTCGTGAATGAAATGCATGGAAAAATATAAAACATCTCAAGTGGTGAAGGAACGTGACTTCTGAATATATAATTTGTTAACACAAATAGTATGGAACTGTGAAAAAAATGAGATACACAAATACATACCATCCCTTTTAGAATCAGGGCAAAGTCCTTTGTACTGTACTTGTTGTTTTTCATTTCAGAAAGAAGCTGATTATAAGATTCTGGGATCTTCAAAGTGTCAGGGACTTTCTCAGAGTTTACTTGATTCAAAATCTTAACAAAGTCCTTCACCATCCTCTGTCATAACAATGACAAAGTTTTAGCTTGTTTTTTGTGATTGATATACGGGCAATTAACTAGATAATTATGCGATAAAATGATCGCATGAGTGCACAAATAGAAACAGAAGTTTACCCCTGAATCATTGGATCTACCAAGAAGCTTTGGTCCTAACCGACGTCCTAAACAATCTGAAAGAAATAAAAGAGAAAATTTGAGGGCACATATGCAAGCTTTTGAATAAAAAGAAAATTACAGCTTCAGATTAAATTGCTTAATGAAATCAATGGCATCTGTCCAAAACCACAAACAGAAAAGGAAGAACTAGAAGCAGTCTTGATGAAAATATCTACAAGTTTGGTTGTATATAAACGATTGTTAGTAGGGAGAATTCACTGCATAGATAAATATATGCACACACACACATATATATACGCTACTCCATCCGTGAGATTTTGTGCAACATGGGAGTAATCCATCACGTCACTGCTTTAAACATCTAGAGACTACATGCTAGTAGGAAGTGCGGAGTTGAAGAAGAGATTACATAAAACTTTCCATAAATAAGATCACCAAACTATCACTAGATCAAAGTTGTACAGAAGCATAGAGGGGTGACTTGAACCAGTTGATGCAGAGATATTTAGCAGATTAAGAAACAAGGAAAAGGATATTTAGCAGATTAGCTTAAAATATCTGACACCTAACACAGAAAAAAACCACTTGATGCAAGCAGCCACATCAACAACAGGACTGAACAAGAACATCAAACACATTTAAGGCGGTGAATCATAATTCAGGTGTCGCATCAATCTACACAACTTTAGAAGCTAGAAACACATTAATGCTCCCATACCATTGCATACAACCGACGAACAAATAGGATTGAAGTACACAAAATCAATAATCAAATTATGATGTCAATGGAATAACCAATGAGTAGGCCGACAATCTCACAAAACGTACCAATCGACGAGCACTTGTTGACACCTTCAAGGGTGACAAGAGCCGTTAGAATGAACGCAAACGGCAACAAAAACGCGAGAATCAGAATGCTGTGGAACAGCGTGCGATACGAAACGTGGCGAGCTGCGACCTTGATCTTCATCAAATCTCCACCTCCATTTCCATTTCCTCCACTGTTGTTTGATGAAATCGTTATACTTCTCATGCTAGGTGAGAAGTGCAGCTGCATATTCCTCCACCGCCGACCCTCTCCTCCACTATCCTCCTTTTCCCCCCTTTCAACCTCCCCAAATTCAAACAATCACCGCCGCCGACGCAACAAATCCCAATATCCTTCAAAACAACAAGGTCCAAACAATCCTCCAAAATCAATAAAGCGCCTCTGTTCACCATCAGATCCGCCCCGGAAATTTCAACGATCTCGTTTTCCCTCCAGCTGTGAACTCCTCCCCAGCATTGAAATTATCCAATAAAATCCCGCCCAATCCAAGCACCCCTAGGGTTCCGATTGCTTCCCGATTTCCGTGTCTAGTTTAATTTAATCAAATCAAGGAATGAAATAACGTAAATGTGAGAGCAATGCATCGACTAAATCATCACAGCAAAGCAAGTAATCAATTCTCCCCACCTCTCTCTAGATTTAGCCGTTAATGGCTGATGTCGGAATCTCTCCTCTGGATCGGGAGTCGGAAGAGTGAATGTAGAGAGAGAAACTATTGTTGTTGTTCGTTTTAAGTCTTTATAATCATTTTCTCGTAATTAATTGTATTTGATTTCTCGTTATTAATTGTAATAACATCTAAGTAACAGAAATTATATCTTCTTTGGTCGACAATTCAAACCGTGTTGTCCAAAAAAAGAAAAATAAAACAATAAAAGAAGAATAGACCGATTTGACTTTCGTAATTACTCAGAAAGGAAAATTTAAATCGCATTTTTAGTATATTAGGATTTGGGGAATTTGTCGGTTGGCTTAGCCTATGTATATAATTAACCGTGCCATTATTAAAAAGAAGTTATAATTAATTATGGCGTAAAATGATAGGTTACCAGATTAGGGGAATTAAGTCCAGAATTAATAGGTGTCATTAATCAATTGTCTACTATGATAGGCGTATGTCACAGGCTCACATAGTATACCGACTTTGATTATAATAGTATGAAATGTAGATAGGATAATAGGATGTAGCTAAATTAATTTATAGGATTAATAGGAGTTCATTTTTAGTGATGAGTACATTTTTTATTGTATAAAATTTCTGAATTTGTGTGTAATTTAATGCTCGGTTGGTAACTGTGGAGTATTAAAGTAAGATTAATTTCAAGACTAAATTAATATGGACTCGATAAATAAATAAAAAGAAGTAAAATTAAAGTTATTATTGATTTTATAATGTTATTTGGTTAGATTAAATTAATAACATAAAATATGGAGGGTTTGATGAATAACATGTTGATATAGTATTAAATTATAAAATGATATCTTGCCCTAGAATTGTGAATATATTTATCTCGATTGATTAATTAAATGCTAACGTCTAAATTAATTAGTTAATGACAAAGTCTAACTAATTAATTATAAAGTATACTAAATTAATAGTAATACTGATTAAATAAGTGAAGTTGTGATTAATTAATTGTCTGGTGGAACTTCCACCCATCTTTAAACAAATCATGAAATGTGGCAATCGCCGCAGGCGTAGCCAGATTGGCACGGAGGGGCGATCTGCCGAATGGTCTGGTTCGAATCTAATCTGTCGTGAGTTGCTTCCATCTCTGCATAAGTGTGAGGCTTGGGAGATGGGCTTTAGGCGACATGGGTTAAGGTCTCCTTCTTAACGTCTATCGTAACTTTGATTTAACCTCGCATGATGTCGGGCCGGAGTGTGGAGGCCGCTAAGGCGACGGATCTCGCACAATGAAATGTGGCAAATTGAAGGAGAATTGTGTGGGGATCTAAACCTGTTAATTGTGGAATAGGTTTTTTCCATTGGCAGATCGATTTAGTTCTCTATTCGCTTAAAAGAAGAAAAAACTTCGAGCAATTGTTCTCTTTGTGTGTAAGATAAGGGTTTGATTGGTTGCCTTGAAACAATAGATTAGGGGAATGTTTTCTGCATTTTCCTCTCGTTTGGTTCACTTTTGGGAAAAGCTTTTGACCGGAAAAATATCCCGACCCGTCTCAGTTTTTGGATAGTTAACAAGTTTTTGAGCTATCTCTAACCCCCCACCACCCTGCGATACAGCTTGTATCTATGGATGCAAAAATTGATGCTAAATTAGATTTTACCAATTTACCTTTCATCTACTTCAAGAAATTGCAATCCGATTTAATTGTGAGGAGACGAAATCTAACGCCCAATTAGGGCGAACATAAATTGGGCAAACGAAATTGGGAAAAAAGAAACCACGCGCAACTCATTGTGCTCCCTTGACGAGGACGACGCGATAGGCTTCAAACATGTCCGATACGGACTTGATTCGGAAGGTATTGATTTCTTCACAATCCTAATTAAATCGACTCTCACCGTAAACGTTTTAGATCTACTTGGATGGACCCAAGTTTGTGCTTAGAGCTCGAACTCACACGCAGAGATTGATAGGAGGCTTTCCAATAGTTCTACGTTGTCAATGAAAATGAGAGAGGGAGACTCGAAATTTTAATATTTGTTGAATGGATGAAAAATATGGTGGTGGGATTCTCAAATTTTCGCTTTTTACCGCTAAATTAGGGTCAAGGGTAACGTGGGGTTTACAAATTAATTCAAGGGATATAGTGGTCTTTTTGTTGCATATTCTATTATTTGCCTATTTGAAAAAAAGAAACAAAATGTGGCGGAAGAATTTCTAACCGCAACCAAACAATGAATAGGGTTAGTTATCTCTATCATGAAAAGTTGGAAAGGATTGTAAAGTAGTGAGCATGTATTGATCTAGAACTTTACATTAAAGATAATATAATGAAGAAAGGTAAAAAAAGTCTTTTTCAATAATGAGAAGAAATCGCAATTCATAATTTTTGGATTTCCGATTTAATCCCCTTATATAATGTCGGGCCGAGTGTTGGGGCTGCTAAGGCGACGACATCGCCACAATGAAATGTGGTAAATTGAAAGAGAATTGTGTGGGGATCTAAACCGTTAATTGTGGGATAGGTTTTCTCATTAGCGATCGATTTAGTTCTCTATTCGCTTAATATAAAAAAGTAAAAAAAAAAAAAAAAAAAAACTTCGAGCAATTGTTCTCTTTGTGTGTAAGATAATAGTAATGAGTATGTATTGATCTAGAACTTTGCATTAAAGATAATATGACGAAGAAAGATAAAAAAAAGTATTTTTCAATAATGAGAAGAAATCGCAATTCATAATTTCTGGATTTTGTATGTAGTGATATATGTTTTGGGTACAACTTTCAAGTACAACCAATTGTATGTGATACTCAAACTATGTATATTGTTCTGAAATTAGCTCATATTGATTTCTTAAATATACATTACGTTCCTTACTCTATTCCATCTCAGGGAAATAACCCTAATAAAAACAATTCAGACAAGTATAAAACACAAAATCAACTCCAAAAAGGAAAAACAAGATGAGATGGAATGGAGGGACACTCGCCTGAGCCATGTTCCTTTGTTCTTAAATCAGCAATTAAGGATATATGGCATGATATGAAATAATATTAAATATATGAAAAATGGATCACTCCTCCCCTTAAATGACCACTAAGGAGGGAGGGTTGACCATTTTCATATAGATGAGTCACGAGTTGACCCGAGACAAAATTAAGATATTTTAACATGCTTCCGCACGCACTCAAAACGATACATCTGACTTTCATCATAAACAAGACAAGAGATAATAATAAAAATCATCATGACTTAGGCTTCACTCGATACCATATTAGAATGAGCACTCAATTCCTTAAAAGGCTCATTCAAGGAGTGAATAATTCATTTCTAATAATATATTAGTAATAAAACTATTACACCTCATATTCTTGACGTGCTAATTGCACGTCAGAAAAAGAAGTCTAAGGTCATCGACAAGGATTACTATAGATATTTTTAAACTTCAGAACTATTAACGAGATAAACTCATAATTCAAGGAACATTTTTATAGTTCATCATATATAAAATAGAGTTAACTACAAAAATAGTCCAGACTATGCGCTTTATCTCCAGAACTGCCGACTTAAAAATCCTAGACAACCTGGTACTTATCTCGAAAATGGTATTTTTAAACTTTGATGAAAATACTTTGAGGTTTGGTTTAGGCGATTTGTTTTTTACATTTTAAATTGATATTATTTCATGATGATTAAATCGATTTTATTTCAAAATTATCATTCTTCATCTTTTGGCATCCTTCACTTTGTTTCTTTATTTCAATATTATATTTAATTTTATAAAATTAAATTTTAAATTTTAATTTTTAAATATCAATAAAAAATTTTAATTATTAAAATTACTATTAATTTGTTAATTAATAGTAATTTTAATAAATAAAAAAATTTATTGATATGATATTTAAAAATATTGATTACAACTATTAATTTGTTATTTAATAGTAATTTTAATAAATAAAAAAATTTATTGATATGATATTTAAAAATCAAAATTTAAAATTTAATTTTATAAAATTAAATCTAACATTGAAATTAAGAAACAAAGTGAAGGATGCAAAAGAGACTAAGAATGATAATTTTGAAATAATATTAGATTTAGACATCAATTAAATAATATTAGATTTAAAATGTAAAAAACTAAATCGTACAAACCCCTAAAACCCTCCAAAAGGTATTTTCTCACCTAAACAATGAAAAATGATCATTTTCGATAAACGCTTAGTTCGGTCTTCTGATATTTCAAAGTCCGAATTCATCGGCGAGATAAACGATATGAGGACTATTTTTGTAGTTCAATACAATATGAAATTAGTTAAAATAGCAAATGGATTACATATTTTCGTCATTAAGTCACACCGTAGTCAACAAGTAGAAGCATGAGTTGGGTGATTATCAATTAAATTTGGGTGCTCCGAAAGCAATGGCAACCCGACGCCGATCAACGAGGCACGAGGAAGAGTACATGGTGCTAACTAAACGACAACCAACTCCATCATAATCATTCAATGCCCCCAAATATCTATCTTTTCCACATGCTTCCCATTTCTCACCTCACGAGATTTCACAGAGAGAGGAATTGAGTGTGCATTTCAGATATAGGAAGAGAGAGAGAGGAATTGACAACTGAGTGTGAGGAGACACTGTAGCAATGGCGACTTCCTCGACCGGAGGAACGGCGATCGCGTGCTCTAGGCTGATTCATGTCACCTCCAGATGCCGCAGCTCCAAGGTGTTGCTGCTCAAGAGGGGAAATCCGTCCTTCTGCATCCGCTGCGTCTCCAGCGAACCGAAGCCGAGGCTGCTCGATCCAATCACTGAAGAAGGTGGTGTCTCCTTTTTAGGCTGTTGATTTTAAAATGCGTTGGTGTGGTGATTCATTCATGTTTTCCTGATTAACAAATTTGTGATGATATTAGGAGTGGGGAGCAATTTGAAGGCTTCACCTGCCGATGCTGCGTCAATTGCATCGAACATCAAATATCACGCAGAGTTCACACCGTTGTTTTCCCTGAGAACTTTGCTCCGTCGAAAGCTTTCTTTGCCACTGCGCAAAGCGTGCGTGATGCGCTTATTGTTAATTGGAACGCAACGTATGATCACTGCGAAAAAATGAATGTGAAGCAAGCCTACTATTTGTCTATGGAATTTCTACAGGTTCAGCTTACCACTGCCTGTTTATACAGCACGAAGCGCAGTACTAAGAATTTATATGCAATTGGCAACGTATTTATTGCAATTTGTGATATCCTGCAGGGTAGAGCCTTGCTGAATGCGATTGGTAATTTGGAGCTCACTGGTGAATATGCAGAGGCTCTGCAAAAGCTTGGTCATACTTTGGAAACTGTAGCTTCTCAGGTGAGCACGTTGAGTACTTTTTAAGTTCTCATGATAAATAGTGTTCTACAAGTAGGAGTTTGTCCCTGTGTTTCAAAACAAACTCCCTCTTTACCTTCAAGTTTTATTAGCATCCAAATCATACATCGTGATTCGTGACACAGTATCATTTTCTGCCAGTTACGTGAATATATTCATTCTTACTTTTGTTGCAACCAGTAAATATCTGATTTCTCCTCTAATCCGAAATATGAATTTCAACTGAATCAATTATCATACTCATACATATTCTATAAGACTCCTTTTGTGTATATAGAAGAAACATTAATCACGATAATTGCCCCTTTATAACTTTTTCGGACTTTGAGTTTGCAACGAGCTAGTATATTCTTCTTTAATACTCACAAGTCACAAGTGCCAATTATGTGGATTTTTTGTGGCCGTAGCTAATTTTTCATTCTCACAGGAACCAGATGCTGCTCTTGGAAATGGTGGTCTAGGCCGGCTTGCTTCCTGTTTTCTGGACTCTTTGGCAACCTTGAATTATCCAGCATCAGGCTATGGCCTGAGGTACAAGTATGGCCTATTTAAGCAGCTAATTACTAAGGATGGCCAAGAGGAGGTTGCTGAAAATTGGCTTGAAGTATGCTTTCTCAAAGTTCACAATTATATTATTTCTTTTTAAGAAAAAATCTAAATATTTCCTGAGCATTTAATTATGGTCAGTAGACAGGAGCCTAAACAAAGTCAGTTATTCATTTGTTCTTGCTCTTTTCATTTTGGTAGCAGCAAGTGCTTATTTTACGGTCATCACAATTTACAGCCACATATGCTTCTAATTTCAGATTGGAAATCCTTGGGAAATTGTTAGAAATGATATCGCCTATCCAGTCAAATTTTTTGGAAAAGTCGTGACTGGTTCGGATGGGAATAAGAACTGGACTGGTGGGGAAGATATACTGGCTGTTGCATATGATGTGCCAATACCAGGATATAAGACCAAAACAACTATCAGTCTCAGGTTGTGGTCCACTAAAGTTCCTTCTGACCAACTGGATTTATGCGCCTTCAATGCTGGAGAACACACTAAAGCATGTCAGGCCAAAGCTAATGCAGAGAAAGTAAGTTATCTGATTTTCTCACAAAATCTGTTATGGTGTTTTTCCTTTGATCATTATGTGGAGCCAGTATGCTTGATTTATGCTTTTGGGAATTGGGATCTCCAGTAAGATTTGTTGTTATTCATTTCTATTGTAGCAACACCAAATTCACAAATGGTTTGATACTATGCATGTGCACTACATCCTTTTGCATTATTTCCTGATAGAATAAAAAATTCACAAAAATAAAATAATTCATTTCATACAGTATGCATTGTCTGAACCATTCTTTTGCTGTTCACTCTTTCCTTCTTCAGTCCATTTCAACGTGCTATTGATATATACTACTTTCTTTGATAATAATGTTAGTACTTTCTTTGATATCAGATCTGTTATATACTTTACCCTGGGGATGAATCTGAAGAAGGAAAGATTCTTCGACTAAAACAACAATATACACTATGCTCGGCTTCTCTCCAAGACATTATTGCCCGGTTTGAGAGGAGATCTGGTGGAAATGTGAGATGGGAAGAGCTTCCTGATAAAGTTGCTGTTCAGATGAATGACACACATCCAACACTATGTATCCCAGAGCTTGTGAGAATTTTGATGGACTTGAAGGGCTTGAATTGGGAGACTGCTTGGAGGATTACTCAGAGGTACCTTCATGTTAAGCATTTTCTTGAAAGTTTACATCCAACTATTTGATCAAGATATGCATTGGGCACATTGAGTCATTTTTCTTTTGAAATCTCTTGTTTCATGGTGCACTCTTAAAAGTGATGCCCCAATATTTTGTCTCCAACACTTAGTAGGCTAAGCATTCTATCACCATCCTGACAACTCTGCCGTACATTTGCCAAAATGCCAAGCAATATGTTGGTAGTCCAACAAGTGTTTTTGTGATGGAAGTCTCATGTAGCTAAATTTACTAACCCGATGAGGTATGATTTCCAGAACTGTGGCGTATACGAACCACACTGTTTTGCCTGAGGCCCTGGAGAAATGGAGTTATGATTTAATGCAAAGACTGCTTCCAAGGCATGTAGAGATCATAGAGATGATTGATGAACAGGTAGGGAAGAAGTAATACTTTGAGAAAAGTAAAAGCTTGCATTTCATCATTTACATTGCTTGACTGTTGTATCCCTGTGCATATCTTTCAGCTAATTGGAGAAATAATATCAGAATACGGAACATCAACTCCAGAAATTTTGAAAAAGAAATTGGAAGCAATGAGAATTTTGGAAAATCTTGATCTGCCTGCTTCTGTTGTCGAATTATTTGCCAAACAAAATGTAAGCCGTATGGATGAGACAGTTGAGGAAGTGGAATCTATTGTTGAAGTCAAAACTACTGAAAAAGATGAGAAGCAAACACCAAAGAAGAAAAAGGTTGTAAAAAGGAACCTGCTCCTCTACCACCAAAAATGGTCCGGATGGCTAACCTTAGTGTTGTTGGTGGTCATGCTGTGAATGGGGTGGCTGAGATCCACAGTGAAATAGTTAAAGGAGAAGTATTTAATGACTTTTTCCAGGTGGAAATCTCTCCCTACTTTTAAATTAATCTCTTTTTGAGCAAGAATTTTATCTTGATGTTAAGCATTATCTTTCCCTTTGTAGTTGTGGCCTAAGAAGTTTCAGAATAAAACAAATGGGGTAACCCCCAGGAGATGGATCCATTTCTGCAACCCAGATCTAAGCACTGTAATAACTAAGTGGATTGGAACTGACGACTGGGTTCTGAAAACTGCAAAATTGGCAGAACTGCGGAAGGTACTCCATAGTGCTAAGCACAATTTTTGTGCTGATGTATGTAATGGACCATTGTTGATGTTACTAACTCCCCTTAATGATTTCTGTACGTCAGCTAAATGTTTGCCAGTTTTTAACTTTTCGTAATCAAGTGAGATGCATTCTGACTTGAATGGTGAAATCTTTGACAGTTCGCAGATAATAAGGATCTCCATATTGAATGGACTGCTGCAAAAAATCCAACAAAAATAAGGTTGCATCATTCATCAAACAAAGAACTGGATATTCAGTTAACCCTGATGCAATGTTTGACATCCAGGTCTCTTTCTCCCCTTTACCCTTCCTCCTTGCATTTTCTATTTATTATTTTTAATTTAAATCTAGTTTCTGTTTTAATAAGCCATGAGGCTATTGCCCAGATTATATATTGTAATTATGGACTTTTCTTGCTACTCTTATTCATTTTAATTTCGCTGTTTATCCTCTGAAGATATAATGTTGTATGGACTAATGATGCATTCCTTTATCAGGTGAAACGTATTCATGAATATAAGCGACAACTATTAAACATTTTGGGAATTGTTTATCGTTATAAAAAAATGAAAGAAATGACTGCAGCTGAAAGAGAAGCAAAGTTTGTTCCCGAGTATGTATGTTTGGAGGAAAAGCATTTGCAACATACGTACAAGCCAAGAGAATTGTAAAATTTATAACAGATGTTGGGGCCACCATAAATCATGATCCAGATATTGGCGACTTGTTGAAGGTATGAGTTGAACCAACATAAAAATCAAGATAAGTTTATGGTCAGTGTTGATCATACTTGTGTTACAAAGACAATGAGCTTTCTTCTTCCAAATCTTTAGTAGCATTGCTAAATATATGATGGTCACATACCATTGCTTAAAGCGTGACACTGCAGTTTTCTTTCTTTTCTGATTCATTCAATTTCTCTTCTAGGTCATATTCGTTCCAGATTACAATGTGAGTGTTGCTGAATTGTTAATTCCAGCAAGTGAGCTTTCACAACATATCAGGTAATGAAGCTAATATATAAAATTACAATCATAAATGCACCTGATCCTAGATGGAGTAATGATTCTTCTTAAGCAAAGTTGTAAGTTCTTTCTGGTGTCTGCCTCCCTACCCCTTTCAGTACTGCTGGAATGGAAGCCAGTGGAACCAGCAATATGAAGTTTGCAATGAATGGCTGTGTCTTGATTGGGACGTTGGATGGTGCCAATGTGGAAATTAGGCAGGAAGTAGGAGATGACAACTTTTCCTCTTCGGTGCTCAAGCCCCTGAGATAGCAGGACTTCGAAAGGAAAGAGCAGAGGGCAAGGTATGGTGCACACACTCCCTGACTCGGTTCTTTTGCCTCATTTAAATTAACAAACCAAAGTACATGTTATTGCATGATTTTGTGGATATCCAAACATTATAAATCACTGGTAAGATCACATTTATGCGATTAGACAAGAAACATGAGTTTGAATCTGAACTCAACTGGATCTTGATCCATCGGACCGTCTTACACAAGATTCTGTCGTCCATATCAAACGGTTCTTATTTTGGCTCTAAATGTAATGTCCATTGCAGTTTGTACCAGATCCACGCTTCGAAGAAGTGAAAAAGTTTGTGAGAAGTGGTGCTTTTGGCGCCTACAACTACGACGAACTGCTAGGTTCTCTGGAAGGCAACGAAGGATTCGGACGTGGGGACTACTTTCTGGTGGGCAAGGATTTCCCTAGCTATATCGAATGCCAAGAGAGAGTGGATGAAGCTTATCGAGATCAAAAGGTAAGTGGTGCTACTACTACAAAGCAAGTTGTGTATCTTCTTAAATTTATTATGCGGAAATATAAGGGTTGGATGTTATTTATTTGGCAGAGATGGACGAAGATGTCGATATTGAATACGGCAGGCTCCTACAAGTTCAGCAGCGACAGAACTATTCACGAGTATGCGAGGGACATTTGGAACATCAACCCCTTGCAAATAAATTAGATATGAGACTACTTTCAAGCTACCCAACACTTTGACTCAAAATTTATTATGCATCAAAATTTATTATGCATCAGGCACTCCAGTTTAATATTTTTAATCTATTAATCTCTACACCCACTATTTAGAGTCCTATTTTGACTAAAGGTGAATGAAATTAGGTAAGAAAAACTTAGTGGAATATTCTCCCTTTACTACAATGTGAGGAAAGTATAAAAATGTGAATTTGTACCAAATCCATATGCATATAGTAGCATGGGTATGGGTCCCTTGAAATGACAACACTTTTTAAAATAACTCTATACTAATTCCTATCAATCTTTAGCACGTGGATAAATAATAGATTTGTCTGTGACAATAAAAAAATGCACAAGTGTAAAAATCTTGGCCAACAATATACAACACTATATACAACAATTTTTTCTAATAACAACACCTCTTAAAATAACGCATACATCCATTCCCTAACAATCGTTTGTATACGTGGACGAATAATAATGTCGTGCAATAAAAAATGCAAGTGTAAAAATCTCAGCCAACAATATATAACACTGTATATAATAATTTTTTACAGAGAATATCCAAAGCGATTGTTGTATAAGATTTATAATATTGTTGTATACGTGGTGTCGCGGTCTCGTTATTTTAACGCAAACTTACAGTAGCATCTTTATACAAGTTGAGTAAATACGTTGAAACTTGAAACCCAATTGTTGTTCAGTTAATGAATGGCCAATCCCCACCTCTGTCTCGCACGCTCAAACACCTATTCTCCGCCACCGCGCCGCAATGCGAGTACCTACTACACCGCTGCGCCACCACCGCCGAATCCCTTCCCACCACCAAGAAGCTGCACGCCCACATCACTACCTCCGGCCTCCTCTCCTCCCATTTCCTGTCCCTACTCACCTCCGCATACGCCCTCTGCGCCCATCTCCACTACGCCTGCAAACTGTTCGACCAAATGCCCAAACCAACCATCATCGCCTACAAAGCCATCATTAGAATGCACACCGAAACCGGCCACCCTCGCCGCGCCCTCCAACTGTTCGTCGATATGCACGGCTCGGGCCGTCACCGCGCCGACGAGTACACCTACCCATTTGTGATCCGGGCTTGTAGGGATTTAGTGCTGCTTGAGCTAGGAATGGTGGTTCACGGCCTCACAGTTAAGACCAGCTTCGTGTTGAACACTTTTGTGGGGAATTCTCTGATTGCAATGTACCTGAGCTGTGGGGATAGGGATAGAGCTACGGCCGTGTTTGATTCGATGGAGGACAGAACTGTCGTTTCATGGAACACGATGATTAGTGGTAGCTTTCGGAATGGCAGAGCGAGGGAAGCTCTGGCGCTTTATGGAGAATGGTTGATGATGGCGATGGAGAAAACGACGTGGAGGTTGATTCTGCTACGATTCTCTCGGTTTTGCCTGCGTGTAGCTCGCTCAAGGACTTGGAGCAGGGAAGGAAAGTTCATCGGCTGATAATGGATAGAGGCATTGGTAAAAGATTGGCTGTTCAGAATGCTTTGGTTGATATGTATGTCAAGTGCGGGAGCATGGAGGAAGCTCGTCGTGCCTTCGATGGTATGGTGGAGAAGGACGTTGTGACGTGGACTACTATGATCAACGGGTACACGTTGCATGCGGATGTGGATCTTGCGTTGGAAATGTGCAGATTGATGCAGTGTGAAGGTGTGAGGCCTAATGAGGTGACACTGGCTTCACTTCTGGCGATGTGCGCCGCTTTGCCTGATTTGAAGCTCGGGAAATGCTTGCACGGATGGGCGATCCGTCACCATGTTGATTGTGCTGAGAATGTGGAGACTGCGTTGATCGATCTTTACGCCAAGTGCAATTCTTTTGGATTGAGTTTAAGGGTGTTCTCTAGGACTTCTCAGAGAATAACTGTGCCATGGAATGCGATTCTCTCCGGTTGCATTCACAACAAGATGGGTGGAGAAGCTATCAGCCTTTTTAACCGGATGATGCAGGTGGGGGTGAAGCTCGATGCAGCGACATGGAAGAGCCTCCTCCCTGCGTCGCAGCTGAGGCAGATCTCCGCCAGGCGAGCAACATACACAGCTACCTGGTGAAGTCGGGGTTTCTGGGGAAACCGGACATTATCACCGGCATGATTGACATTTACTCTAAATGTGGGAGCTTAGGGCATGCTCATGAGCTCTTTGATGGGCTCTGTTCGAGGAACAGAGACATTGTGTCGTGGAGTGCGATAATAGCTGGCTACGGGAAGCACGGGCGTGGGGAGATGGCTGTTTCGATGTTCAATGAGATGGTGCAGTCAGGGATCAGACCTAATGAAGTCACTTTTACCTGCGTGCTGCACGCCTGTGGCATGCCGGATTGGTTGATGAAGGTTTGAATCTGTTTAACTTCATGAAGCAGAATTGTCAGGAATGTGTGAGAACATATCACTATACTTGCATTGTGGATCTACTTGGGCGTGCTGCTCGGCTTGATGAGGCGTATCAGTTGATTAAGGCCTCGCCGTGTGGGGGAGCCACTCCGTCTGGGGGCGTTGCTTGGCGCCTGCGTGATACACGTGAACGTGCAGCTCGGGGAGATTGCGGCACGGAGGTTGTTTGAGTTGGAAGCGGAGAACACTGGGAATTATGTGTTGTTGGGGAATATTTACTCTGCAGTTGGGAGGTTTGATGATGCTGAGAGAGTGAGACAGATGATGAATAGTATTGGATTAGTTAAAGCTCCTGCTAATAGTAGTGTCATCTAAGTTGTGAGATACTACTTCCATTTTCTTTCTCTAACTTGCAAATTTGCAAATATATTATCACATAATATTCGTGTTCTGTTGTCATATTAATGTTATTGGTGTTTTAATTTGTGTAAGAAAAAAGCAATTTGGAAAACAAAGCATCTCTATATTAATAATATTTCGGCTAATCGTACAGAGTGGAGAAAGGAAGTGAGAATTTGTTCGATTCAAAATTGAGGAACAAATCCTAAAATCGACTGTAGTCTATGAATAATCAAGAGCTACGATTCGAATGAGAAAATGGTATGTACAATTAAATTAGTTCATCAAACAGATCTTCAGAGGCTAAACCAAGCTACCTCAGGTGGCAGAAGCACCAACTCCAGCTCCCAAGCCATGCTTCTTGGCCATTGAAGCATGTTTCTGACCAGCAATGTGATAGTTGAAAACCGTGTCGCTGTTGCAGATCACGTTGCATATGTTGCATGCACGCACGGCAGTAGCTTCCGCTCCTCCTTCCAAAACTTTCCTTCTTTTTGTTTCCAGATCTTCAGTTCGAGCAACTGCTTTCTTCCGAGATTTTGTGGGTTTGGTTATTGCTGGATTCTCTGGTGGTCCGATGATTGGTTCACCTGTAGAAGTTGAAGGTAGAACGTGACTGGAAACGGGAGCCGGAGCTGGTGCTGGGACAGGCAGAGATGTGGTAGTAGCTATAGTGGCAGGAGGAGGGCCTGCAGTGCTAGTAATTGCGGAGATGGGGGCTGCTATGACAGGTGCGTATATAGTTTGAGCTGCTGCTCCTAATTTTTTAAGATTTTTGAGGTGCTTCCTCCCCAATTTATGCTGGTCAAGAACACCTTTGCTGTTACAGTCGACTTTGCACACCTCACACCAAGCAGACTGCACGACCGTCGTCGTCTTCTTAGGGGCTTTTTTCCTGATTTGTCCTCTTTGTACTTGAATTGCTGGATTAGGCGTGCTTACACCCTACAACCACAAAACGAACTGATTGATTCTAATTTGAAGTAGAAAGGGTAGGAATTAAACATTATAGAGATACATCATTTAGCATAATGAGAGTGATTTAAGAAATGCATGAAGACGATAACAAACTTGATTCACAGAAACAGCTCACCACTACGGTCACTGATAATTATGTATTTACAAGTTAACACAGATTCATCGCATTTTATTTGTCCCCCTCTGCCAATCTAAGTGTTCTCAAACACAATCTATACCTTCCCAAAGTATAGCAGTCGGGAACTAGTATAACTTTTCTATATGTCCGACATTTTCTTTTTAATATGGAGATCTTTGAGGATCATATTCAAGCATCATCCAGCAATTTATCTAAAGCTCATATGATTGACACTATTTCAGAACATTCAACATAGTAGGATGCAATCTGTATGTTTTGATAAAATTACAGTTGCTCTGAAGCAAATATACCACCCTACCTCATCTTCAAAATCCAATGTGGGAAGTGCATTACAATAAGACACATCCAATAGTAAATCTAGTATTTAGGGACATCAGATGTACTAGATGATTTACTAGCATTCAATAAGACTGATTTAAGAATCTTCCACTCTCAAGTTACTTAAACAACTTTTCATGAATGCATAATCCTATAATAAGTTCCAAGTAATATAGGCATCACCACCATTTCAAATAACCCCTAGTATTCCAAGTGACAAAAAACCCTTCACTCATATTCTTCTAGAAAGGGATGCATCTAGGATGTTTCTTGACTGCAACAACTAACTCTATCCAATCTTACAACATCTTTCCAGGACGATGATAATCTCGACCCCCCCCAAAGACACAAACAAATTAGGTTGCTGAAGTGTAAAATCCCTATAATTATCAGAACAGTTAGTGTAGTGGCCTCACCAAAACGTTTTAAACAATTTTTTCACTGTTTTCTTTCCATCAAGAAACCAATAACAGTAATTCGGATATCTTGATTCACCATGCCAAGACTCATGTGGTGACAGGGAAATGTACAGTAAGATCAATATTCAAAAACTTCCTTTTAAGTAGCTTCTCAAGCAAAAGCAATTCAGTTATAAAAAACCGTATAATACACAATTGGCCGGAACGATGAATGAGAATACAACTCCAATTCCCGCAAAAATGATTAGATATTCTAAAATGTGCGAGAGAGAGAATGAGAGCACTTACAGCGGCATATGGAGTCGCACCATATTGCTGGATAGCAGCTATCCATCTCGCATTTTGATCCGGATAATAAACAGCCGGAGCCGCAGCCGCATCTGCAACCTGCTGAGCCTCGTAACTCGGTTGCGGCACGTAGTTGACAGGCGGCGCGTAGGTCACTGCTGCTGGCGGCGCGTAGATCACGGGCGCCGGCGGATCAACGCCCGGCGGGTGAGGCTGAGGAGGCAGAAAATAACCAGTATGGGAAGCGACATTTGATTGTTGGTAGGGACCGGGGACGAGATTCGATTGTTGGTAGGGATTGGGGGCTAGATTTTGAGAGTAAGGCAGTGAGTGATTGGGGGCGTGCAGCACTGAGAATTCAGGATTAGGGTTAGGGTTTTGGTTTTGCTGAATTTCAGCCCAATTTGGGTAATTCATGGCGATGGAAAATCGGTGCTATAATAATACAATAAAATTGAACTGAAATTCTACCATAACCTCTCATTATACTCTCATTTCTACCATTGCAGCTGTCTACTAATTTCACCTCTCTTTCTCTCTTTGCATTTTTACCCTTTAAAGACTAATTGGCCAAATATAATTCAAAATCAACTTATGAGCACTATTTTTTATTACTTAGTAACATTCGATACGCACGATTTATCGTCTCTAAACATTTCTTTCTTTTTGTTTACAATAGAATTAGAGCTTGTAAAGATCCACAACCACTTTCATATAATCAAGATTCAAGCATGTTTCCTCCCAACTCAACAACTTCAACATGGTTTGAACAAACTCTAAATGCAAATGTACATTGATAAAAACTGATAAAGAAAAAACACTGTTTTATTTATTGTATGTGAAGAATATGTGCAATTTTGCAAAAGAGCTAACAATCAAGAATTGGAAAGATTTCACCAAATCACAGCCACTGCATCCATCTCAAGTAGTGAGCTGCAGCGCCTCATGCTCGCAGCTCCCTCAACGAGCCACGAGCTGATCCCCCCGACCCCATCTCTTGCTCGACCCAATCAGAGCTCATAGCCCTATGCTTCTCCTCCACCATTTCAAGATCAGCTCCATTTTCACAAGACTCATCATCACATCCATTGCTTTCAATACCATCTTTCAAGAATCCCTCATCACACACAAGATCAACTCCCATTCCATTTTCAAATTCAGACACATTTGATGCAACAACACCTCCAGAGTGATCAGAATCCGAGATGAGCTTCGAGAAACTTCCACACCCCTAGAGAGCATCACCAAGCACCTAGCAGCCTCCTCTGCCTCCTCAGCCTCAGAGGCACTACAACAAGAAGCATCCACGCCCGAAACCGAAGGATTCGCACTCACAGTGCCCTTATACTTGATCTCGGATCTCTTCCTCCGAACCGGGCAGAAACTCTCAACAACAACACTGGACACCTTCTTAGTAGAATGGCTCTTCATGTGACCAAACACAGCCCTTATGGATTCAAACCCTCTGCCACATTCCTTGCACAAATGCACCTCCTTCTTGTTCTTGATCGAATGGAACCTCATGTGGCCCGAAAGAGCCCTCAACGAGGCGAATTCCTTGCCGCATTCTCTGCAAGAATTCGTTGTCTTTGCAGTAAGGGCGTGTTTGCTCTCATCACTATCTCCAAATTCTTCCACACAGTTGGGATTCACAGCTGATTTCTTGGAAGCCAAATGAGCCCTCATATGGCCTCCCAAAGACTTCCCACTAACGCAGGGTTTGCTGCAGATTCTGCACACGTATCTCTGTTCTTCGACTTGCCCCATTTTGGTCCAAGAAATGAAGAAATTTGTCAAGATGACTCGATTGTGGCGAAGCCAAGCATCGCATTGGGAAAAAAAGATGAAAGCTTTGATCAGAAACAGAGAGATTAGTCGAGAATCGGGTCAGCAAAAAGTGGTCTTTTGGGGAATGAGAGAAGAAGCAATCAACAAATACAAGATCTGGTGGTGAGAGGGAAAGGCTCAAATCAAGACAGAGAGAGGTGTTAAAGGGGCTGTATGGCGGTGGACATGTGTATATATGCTCAACAAAATTGAGGAATGAAACTGCATTTCCTTCTCTCTCTCTCAAGAACCATGAGAAATTGTATGGCTATGGAAGCATTGCATGTAAGCAAAGACACGAGGAACAGACTATACTCGCTGGAAAGTGGAATAATCTTCATTTTTTTCAAATCTTGAAAGGAAAAAGAAATTTGATTAGGGGCTATTTTAGGAGTTGAAATGTATATTCACTTGAATTGTTATTATATCTTATTTGAGTGGAGAAACAAATTCATAGAAGCTTGTGGAATACGAAAAGATCCTTTCTTGATTTTATTTTATGTTATTCATTAATATCACATATCTCAAAAGAGGTAATTTGATATCGATTCTGCAATGAGACTTTAAGAGGCCATACCAAAATATTACTCTGAGAATTTGAAATATAATTATAGGGTCTAGTTATTGTTAATTTAGCTAGAATTTACTAGACATCTTAACTTTGATCTGCCTAAGGAGTATTAATTCTTCTCACCATTTAAAGTTACATTTATCTTTTATCATGGCTATTGTGCACTTGAGCAGTTTGGATTGGAAATTAGTATTGATATTTTACATATGAAAGAGTGTAAGTTTAATAGCTTGTTCCAATTGGACTTTTTCATACAAAATAGTGTGTTTTATTTTTAATTGAAATTGTGGTGATTTTTACAAACAAATTAAAAGTAGTGATCATATAAAGAATAGAGAGAGAGTGAGAGATTCAAAGTATGGAAGAAGGAAGAAATGAGTAATACAAGTGTAAACAGATCATAAATTTAGGCCAAATATCAAGATCTTCCAACTAAGAAAAGGCCTTTTAACAGAAAAACTCAGAAACTGATCCTCAGTGTTTAAATGGAGCAAACAAAACCCCTCCAAAAACAGGAAGAGAAAAAAATGATTATATAGTTAAAAAACAAGAATATAGAAGTTCATATCCTGCCTCAGCAGCTTCCTCCAATCCAGATCATTCATTTATGCACAAGCGGGCATGTCTTTGAGCCAAGCATCCAGCGGCTTCCCGATCGAGTAGACGATGAAACCGATTTCCCTCAGCTTGTTCGCATCCACCACGTTCCTCCCGTCAAACATGAACGCCGGCTTCTGCATGTTGTCATATACCCTCTGGAAATCGAGCTTCTTGAACTCATCCCACTCTGTCAGGATGCACACCGCATGAGCGTCCTTGGTCGCCGTATGCATCCCACACGCAGTGCACCTTCTTCTTGGTGGTGGGGCTCATCGGCTGCAGGTGGAGGGTGATCCCAGTCGAACTTATTCATCGAGAGGTCGCGTTGGATCTGGTCCTCTGTCACCTGAGGATCGTAGATGCTCAGCTGGGCCTTGTCACCGAGCAGGCCCTGGCAGACGTCAATGGCAGGAGTCTCTCTCGTGTCACCGGTGTCTTTCTTGAAGGCAAACCCCAAGATGGCGACTTTCTTGTTCGCAACCGTGTTGAACATGGATGAGACAATACGGTTACAAAACGGCTCTTTTGATAGTCGTTGATCTTGATGACTTGCTTCCAGTATTCTGCGACCTCAGGAAGGCCGTTGCATTCGCAAATGTAGACCAAGTTGAGGATATCCTTCTGGAAGCAAGACCCGCCAAAGCCCACACTGGCATTGAGGAACTTGGGGCCAATTCTTGAGTCCGTGCCAACAGCATATGCCACTTGGGAAACATCTGCTCCGGTAGCCTCGCACAGAGCGGACATGGCATTGACAGATGAGATCCTTTGGGCCAAGAATGCGTTAGCAGCCAGCTTTGAAAGCTCAGCAGACCACAGATTGGTGGTGAGAATGCGATCTTCAGGAACCCAATGGGCATAAACATCCTTCAATGCTTTAACAGCCTTGAATCCTTCTGGGGTTTCCGGCCTCCAATGAGAACCCTGTCTGGGTTAAAAAGATCTTGAATTGCAGTCCCTTCAGCAAGGAATTCCGGGTTCGATAGGATCTGGTAGTTTATTCCCTTGCTGTTGTGAGTCAAGATTTTCTCAATGGCCTCAGCAGTTTTGACAGGCACCGTGGACTTCTCGACCACAATCTTGTCCGACTTAGACACATCAGCAATCATGCGGGCAGCACTCTCCCAGTAAGTCAAGTCTGCAGCTTTGCCTGCTCCAAGACCCCTAGTTTTGGTGGGAGTATTAACCGAGACAAAGACTATGTCAGCCTCAAAGACGTGTTTCTCAACATCTGTGCTGAAGAACAGATTCTTGCCACGGCAGTGCTTCACCACATCATCAAGCCCTGGCTCGTAGATGGGAAGCTGATCACTGTTCCATGCACTGATACGAGGGACAGAAATGTCAACTACAGCAACCTCGATATCAGGACACTTGTATGCGATCACGGCCATGGTAGGGCCTCCCACATATCCAGCCCCAATGCAGCATATCTTCACCATTTTTCCTTTGTTTTAGTACCCTGGAAAAGCAAAACTCCTTATCAGATTACACACTCTAGCAGAATTATCAAAACTCTGGGAAAAGAAAATCTTTAAAAGAATTCTACTTATAGCTATCAGAGTCAGAAATTTACATGCATATAGAGAGAGCATTAAGGTGATTGGTAGCAGCATTGCATAAGCACAAACTAAGCTAATATGAGCTTACATAGTTCAACAAACCATATACTGATCCAACAGTTATGTTAATAAAGAAGCTGTTTTCACACAAGAGAAAGGGCAACTGACCATCCCGGTTTCTGTTTTCATAATTCAATCAAACAGTGTTTTAGTTAGTAGTTTCCACTTGATCGCAAGCTCGATCCAAATTTACCAGAACGCTGGAGTGTTTTAAGGATCAGATCTGATGTATTTCAAAACGAATTTACTCAATCTGAACAAAAGATCCTACATATAAACTATAATAACTTGAATCACTTGATCAGATCTACCTAAAACACACACTGCATGTTATGCCATCAGCTCCAAAAAGTCCAATACGTGAAATTTAAGCTAAAACCATACGCCATCGGAAGCAAGACTTTCACAAATCTCGTCAAACTAGCATAAATCTACTAAAACTCAACAAATCAATCAGAAATTCATATGCAGCCGTATACGGAATCAGTCAAAATGCAATAACACTCAAATCACGAGAAATGCGAGCAGCTGCGTTTCAGATCAGACGCGGACAGCACAAAACTAGACCTTCAAATTAATCTAGGAACCCCTAACTCACATTCGCCAACGCAAAAATTCATCAACACGCACAATTCGCCAGCACAAAATAACAGATTCAATAAAAACGCAAAATCAATGAATCTCTCACACTACAACAAACGAAGAATTCACCTCCGGATGGCGCGATCCGTTTCCTATGAGGAGAGATCTGCAAAGTGGAATGTGAGTCCGAAGGAATTAAGAATTTCTTAGGAAGACATACAAAGCGGGAGCTTTATATATAGTCGATTGGTGTTACAAGATCTGCACCGGACATCGACGTGAAAAGACAAAACCACCCTTCCACCCACAGCTTCTGGGAAGGAGAAAATGTGGAAAACACTCTTTCGCCGAGGTCTTGAAATACCGAAATTGCCCCTGTGAGGTAGTGGTGGAGTGGTGGTGTATAGGTGTACGCGTTTTAGGTGGCGGTGCATGTACGGTACAACGCTTCTCCGGTTGTACACTACGCTTCGTGGATGGTGCTCCGTTGTTGAAATGTCGAAATGAATAAATGTTGTTTATTTAGCTAATGCAGATCTTGATTTTTACACCTTATTCTAGTGTGATTATGAAGTCTCTTGTTGTATGATTTATTATTTGTTCGATTAAATTGTACTACATACTAACACAACTTCCTCTCTTTTTTTTTTTACAATACCATTTAAAATCTTATATTCAAAATAGTACTCCTAATATTTACTTACTGAAATTTAGTGAAAAATTGAAAATGATGTGGCTATCGAAAAATCACACATGGACCAGTCAATCAGTCATTTGCTAGGCATTGTCACAATACTATGGAGTACCGGATTTTTAACGTGTATGACTAGTTTATGTGTACTAGTAGTTTGATAGTTACATACTTAGTATTTAGTTTAATCAAAAAAGTAGATTGTTATTGTAAACCACAAATTGTAAAGATATGCTAAAACTAAAATCTTGTTATGAATTAGGAAAATGATTAAATTAATAATATGTTGTCTTAAAATGAAATCACCATTTGTTTCAAATAAAAAAGGGTAATATGAGTTTTTTCCCTATTGGTTTTGAATTTGTTACCTTCAATGGCAGATTTTATTTAAGATGCAAAAATGTACTATAAAATGTGGTTACCATAATACTATCCCTTTCCACGTGACATGTTTTATAATGTTATATGGGGGAAAATATATATGTAGAGGGATTAGGGATATGCTTTAATCTTTGTAATTGGAAAATGAAAATAGCATTTTAACTTTTTCAATTTTATTCTCTACAAGAATGCATATGGAATGTTTGATGCTACCCATACTGGTTTAAAACTTTACATATATTTTGTTGCAGGGATAGAAAATGTGGTCCATAGATTGAAAACAAATTCAATGCGAAGATGTAATGTTTACTAATAGAAAATCAATTGAAATAGGTAGTTTTCTATTATAGCTAGCAAATATTGATCACATATGCTTCATTGTTAAATAATTTGGGGAGTATAAATTAACATGGTCTGATATTGTGAATTGATACTACTAGTATTAACTTATTTTCTAGAACCTCCACTATTATTTAATTTTTAGTAGTTACATGTAATTGATGTCTTGAAACCTAACGTTTTGGTTTTAAATTTTTTAAAGAGATTGCGCTAACTTGAAGATGAAATAAAGCTGATATTTGACTGCTAAATTTTGCATTTCTTGAAATTTAAGCTACAATGAAATAATTGGCTGGCGTTACTAAATTGGAGCTTTTCTTCATGATGAATTCATCATTATATTGTTTCTTCAAAAAACATGATTATTTTGCATTGCAAATGTGGACCCAATCAATCTCTTTTGGAAAAATTGAGTATAATCCCCCTATTTTAACCTTCTTCTGTTTTATCGTAAAAATTATTGATTTTATTTATTATAAACTTAATTATGAAAGGAGCTTCTCAATCTCGAGTTATAAATTTATTATTCAAATGAAAACTATAGGTTGAATCAAATGTCATGTCACTCATGTGTTCATAATATGGTATTATAGTTTAACATTTTATATTTGTATTTTGTTTTTCTGAAGAAATGAGGAGATTTCCTTAGTCCAAATAACAATCGTTACAAATTTGTTGGAGACATTATAGTAGTTTCAGAGAGGTAGGTTTTTAGAAAAGGATAAATAAAGTTTGACTCTCAAATTATGATAAGCTGTTTTACAAAATTGATTAAAGAGTCATAACCATACAACCAGACTATTAAGGTAACAAAATATTGATTCACCATATTAGAAAAATTTATTGTTTAAATTATTTTAAATTCTTTCAACCGTGCTATATATAGTTAGCTTTTTAGTGAGGTTGACTATGGCCTGTATGATGGTAATTCATTCTACGTATATGTCATAGTGTATAGTTGATATACATTGATTTTGGTATGTATCATAAGTATCGTCAATGTCAATATAAAAAATCATAATATTATTGTACTCAAATTTCACGATAAAGTATGATATTGTATCGAAAATTGCGGCATGCCAGAAATTTGATATTTTTAAACATTTTGATACGATAAGTGCGATACACATTTCAGTAAGGCTCTATATGAAAATTGTTTAATACGGAGCACTAGTAATAACAATAATGATGATATTTTTTGCTTAAAAATGAAGAATGGTAAGATTTGAATACGAAATATGTTTGTTACTTCCTCCATCAACTTATACTTTTGTCATTTTCAATTCGCTACCAATAAAATTGCTATTTACTTTTACTATTTTTAGTAATAAACCCACACATTTCACTAATTTTATCTTACTCACATTTTATTATAAAATAAAACTAATAAAAGTATATCATTTTTCATAATCTTTTTACTAGAAATTCTAAATGGTCAAGCAAATTCAAAATGTAATAGGAGTATCAACCATTATCAAGAAATGCATGACAAAGTTTATTGAATTGTTCTTATTTTATTTTTTGATCACATCATTATCCTATTCATAACCAATCATTATTTTAATTGCATGACTATTATTATAGCAAGCCAAAAATCCAAAACACAACGGCAATGTAAAACGCATAAATCCGACGGTTCAAATTCACGGGAATATTCAAAATAATCAATCCAACGCTCCAAAATCAAATCATTGAAACTAGCCGTTGTGAACAGAGCGTGAGCTCCAACATTATTTTCTTCATTTCCTCCCATTTTCCTTCGCAAATGAACTATCAATTTCACTCTGTAAATCCAGCAAAAATCTTGTCTCTCAAGAAACCGAGTGTTTGAGTAATTTTCCGGTGAATTGAATTTCCCCATGGATTCAAGCTCGAAATCCGGCGGCGCGGTTACTCCAGCGAAAGAGAAAATCGCCCGATCGAAGTCCGAGAATGTAAACCCTAACGTGAAGTTCTCGAATTCACCACTGATCACCAAATCCGAAAGGAGCGCCAAGAAATCTGCCTGCAGAAACGCAACCTCCAACCCTAAGCAGTTGATTATGGCCTCGCCGTCGCCGAAGAAGAAGATTCGAGAGAGGAAGTTCGTGATCGCGAAGAAGAGGGTGCGCAACCAAGATCAGGGTTCCCTGGGCACTGCGGCGGGGGCTTGTGACAAGTGTAAGAAGGCGACAGGTAAATTGAAGTGCTTGTGTGTGGCGTATGAGAGTCTGCGGGCTTCTCAGGAGGATTTTTCAAAATCGGGATGAAATCGAAGATGAGGTTTCTGATAAACTAGAGGATTTCGATTTGATGTCTCGGGAGGAAGGCCTAAATGTTGAGAAGAAATTGAGGGGGATGGAGCCTTATCAGACAAGGTTGATGTTGATGAGTCCACAGAGAATGATGATGGGGGTGTAAAGAGGAGTCGGGATAGGTTGTTGGAAGAAGCAAAAGTGCGAGTACGGACGCCAGGGTCTGGCAGGGTGATGAATTTGGTGAAGGAATTTGAGAAGCTTACGACGTTCAAATTGGGGAATTCTGAGGAAAATCATGTGGAGGAGGCGGAGAATGATAAAGTTGGTATAGATTTGGCATCGGATGGACTGGAGCCACCACCTAAGGCTCCAGAGACACAGGTTTCATCTTCTTCGTTCTGTCCATCGATTTTTCAGCTGACATCAGAGAGCTTAGGACTTGATCCTCGTCGTTCATATTCATTAGACAGCAATGATGGAAGGTTAGTCAGTGTTATAACTCAGATATAGTTTAATGATTACATAGATAATGTTCCTTTGTGTATTATTTATCCTGTTTTGTTACATAGATAGTGTTCCAGTTTTGGGTCTCAACTAATATATGTGCCTTTGCAGTAGTGTTGCAACCATGACGACTGCTGGTGGTCAAAAAAGCAGGCGAAGTGTGAGAACTTTAGATCTTAACTTGTCTTATGTGGCCAATTGTTTCTAGATTTGTGGTGTTCTTATATTTTTTTCACATGTGCAGAGCACGAATCAGCTGCAAATCGTACTAGAAGACTCTGGAAGAGAAGCAGCGGAAAGTAACCTCTCTAAAGCCTTTCATGCTTAGAACAGAGGTATATGTCTTCCACCATAGTCTGACTGATGGCTGCCTGCTACTATATGTAATTTGTAAAAGACTGAATGGTGGTAACTAAGCAGAGAGAGATGAAATTAAATTTGTTTTACTGTTAGAGGAGTCATCTTGTTGGGCTTCTTAACTAAATAACTAATTAATAAGTTCCTTGCACATATGCATTTTGATTCTTCATGCCAAGCAGATAATGGTGATAAAGGTTTGAGCATATTTTTGAGAAGCCAGTTGAGTTCTATAGTTAAGATGCTAAAAGTAGAGGCAACGGTTGAATCACTTGGTTCTATTTAAAGCAGGACTGAGTGTGATCATGAAATTGATTGCCTCTTAAAAAGATGCTTGATGTGTTCAGCCGATTGCTTTCCACTAATTGTTTGCATCTCTTTACATAACTCAAAAATTGGCAATTTCCCTACTGCAGGAAAGAGGAAAATGCAAGGAAGAAGTATTCCTGAAAAAGTTACAGCAGATGATTGAAGAAGAGGAGAAGATGAAGGTACCCATAGCGCAAGGTCTACCTTGGACAACAGACGAACCCGAGGTAAAGCTTTTATGGATATCTTTTGCTCAAAAGCATTGACAGCTTCACAGAGCTAATGATAGGCTAATGTTGGCATGGCATTATTGTTAAGAGGAACTCATATATATTAATGCTCTCAATATCATGTTTATAGGTTGTGTTACATTCTTGTATTAATATGTAGGTCAAGATCTAGCTATAGTTTTCTCGTGAATATGAAAGTTGTTTTCAGTCATGCTCAAAATATTTAGGCCATACACAACTTTCTGTTAACCATTCAATAAATCTGAACTTGTTATTATCTCAGTGTTTGGTGAAACCTCCAGTTAAAGAAGTCACAAGTCCAGTTGACCTCGTGTTGCACAGTGATGTGAGGGCTGTAGATCGATCTGAATTTGATCATCAGGTATTTTTATTGAATCAAACTGAAATCTATTAACTCAAGTTATGAATGCAAGCATGTTGATTGATATGGGTCCCAATCTTGTGTGCTTTCCATCTACAATATCGCAGTTCTTTGATTTTTATTGTTACTCCTTTTAATTGCATAAGGTATTTTCAAAACTCCATACTAATTATGATTAGATATCAATACTAGTGAATAATAGGTCTCATCCCTCTTCATATGTGCTTAGTTTGGGGTTGGTTTCTCTTGAACTAAAGTGAAATATAATGAACAAGTTATGAATGCAAACATGTTCTATAGACTATCTGTGCCAGTCTTTTGTGTCTTTCGTGTCTTCCTGAATTGCTGTACACATATCAAAATTCTTTGATTTCAAATGTCACACTTGGTTTGCCTCTAATTTTTCTTTGCTTGGTTTCTCTTGGACTAGAGTGACATAAAATGAACTCAAACTCAATGAAAGCAAACATGTTAAAAAGCTGATGTTTGCATATCACAGTCCTTCAATTTTAAATGCCATACTTGGTTTGCTTCTCCTTTTCTGTTCTTGGATATTTGAGTGTGTTTTCCTACAAAGAATGACCAAATTTTATTGTCTTTTTAAAGGTTGCAATGAAAATGAATATGGTTGAACAGTACCGGATGGAAAGAGAGAGACAACAGAAGGTAACTAACTACAGAACTACATTGCAAAACTGTCAGTCAATATGAAGCTATTCTCTTTGAGATTGTTAATTGTCCTGGTTTTGCAGGAGGCAGAAGAAGAAGAAATCCGGAGGCTGAGGAAGGAGCTCATTCCGAAAGCTCAACCCATGCCATATTTTGACAGGCCCTTTGTCCCCAGAAGGTCCGAGAAGAACCCCACCATACCCAAAGAGCCCAAGTTCAACTTACCTCAGCAGAAGAAGACCAAATGTAACTTGTCTTTAGATGACTTCGTAGCGCATTGCCAGTGAACACAAGCAAATAGGAATTCATCTTTCTTGGTCATTCATTCCATCCGTTTGTATATGTTGCAATAATTTGTGAGAGGCTTGCAGTTTTGGGTGCTAAAAGATGATTGTTTGCTTGGCACAATGGTGTGCCAAATTTATTGATTTCTTCTTTCCTCCATTTCCTCTTATTCATCTTTAATCTTTCCCACATGTTTTCCTCTTTCTATCATATCTATATATACAAGAATTTTATATCATTTGATACTTCTCTCGTTCACTATATACACTATATCTATCATTTGAGGAGGATAGACAAACACCAAGTCACACAATTCGTTAGATTATAACATGACATATGGAAGGCGAAAAAGGACTAGAAAATATTTATGTTACACATGATCTATCTTTGTTCACTTTGAGGAATAAATGGACTATTCATTGTTTTCGTTTTTATACATGGTACATTATCATATAAAAAAGTAATAGTAAATTTTGATCATAAACATATGACCAAAATGCGAATTTGGTTCAAAACATTCACTGTTGAAAAACAAGTCTATAACAAGATAAAAATATGAAACTGCGATACTTTTGTATAAACGTTTGTGGTGACATTAAGTGCATAGGAAAATAACATATAAAATTATTTCCATACAATCAAATTAATGTACTTGTTCTAAATCATGCAATAGTTGCATACACAAAAGGCATTTACTACATGTAATAAATAGTGTAAAATCTTAATGATCAACACACTTGACTCTATTCGAGAAATGATATCTTTGGGCGATTGAATTTGAACGCAAGTGAGCGCTTCCATTCCACGTCGAAGATTCCTTTTTATCTATAAATTTCTCTCTCGTAACCTCTCTCCCTCTCGTGAAGACCGCTCTCCATCATTTCTTTTCACATGTACAACTTGGCAATTGCAACATCATTTTTTCATTCACAGACCTGTATTTCTTTCCTTCGAGCTTAAATAATGTATCTATTCCTTCCCAAGCTTCTTGATATTTGCTACCCCAATTTAATAATTTCATTGAAAATTTTAATCATCTTAACTAATTTCAATATAACTTTATTTTAGATCGCAGTTATTTGACCACCCATTTTTCACTCTCCAATAATGTTTTAATTTTCTTCATCACTATGGATGCTTAATATTGATAATAAACGCAAAAGTAAACATTGTCAGTGGAATCAGGATTTGCGCTCATCGAGCACTCAAATTAGTCCCTAGCATAACATTTCTCTACTCTATAATACTAACAAATAGTGTAAAATATTTATAACCGCACATCCAAAACAATCATTCATTTTTTTATCAATTTTAGTCCATCAAAAAATTACACAGAACCGGAGTAGTTGTTGCTAACTAGAAAATATATTAAGATGAAACTCAAACTCAAATGATCCAAGTACATCTCTTAGAAATTCAACAGCAAAAATTAATAGTAGTAAAAAAACGAAACATTTTAAACAAAAAATTGTTCAACCATATTCGCAATGAGGAAGTTCTCAACAGGCTAAAAACATAGCTAAAACATTAATCTATGGAGCAACAACAACAATTCTTCCAGCAACTTGATCGAGATCTCTTTGGCCGCTGGATGTGATCTTTCTCCCTCTGTTAAACAAATAATGCACAACAGAAAATTAGAGGATCACACATGCTACACCTAGCAAGACACTCCATGTTGCAGAATTCAAAGTTGAACCACCAAAGATACAAGAGATTTAAGTTACAAAGGGCACAATTAGGTATATGCTCTAGCACTGGATTATTTCATATTTCTGTATTTGCATTTACTATGCATAAAAAGATTTAGAACAAGTGACGGGGAGAACTGGACTGTCTAGGTAGCCAGACTCTTCTGCTACAAGGGAGATTGCAAATAAGTGAAATCAAACAGAACTTGACATGCACTTACCCCTTGAATCAACCTCAAGAATGTTCATGTTCTGTAGCTGCTGCAGAATGTGACGGGCAACGGCACCGCTGCTTTTGCCAAAATGGCGTGGACGGCTTCCATTCCTCTTGCTTCCGCCATAGATCCTACGGAAGGCACCAACTCCAAGACCTCCCTCAGGTATACCTTTCTAGCCATGGAAGCTGCAAAATCAAACCACTTATTATCAAGACAGCATTGTGAAACAGAACACCTAGCTAAATACCGTAAGATGGTGAACCTATTAGTAACATGGTAGGAGTAGTAAATAATGGGTATAATTACCACAACTTCACAAAAACATGACTATGTAACAACAAAAATAAAGTTATATGTAGAGGAGGTAATTACCGGCCCTAATGTAATACCAGTCGGGATCGTAAGGGGCAAGTTCTTTCAACACACCAGTTTTCACGATATCAGTCCACTCGGAAGCTCCATCTATAGTTAAAACAAATGATCAAATATGCTGCATAAGTATTCTTGAATCAAATTTGTAAACTATAAACAAAACTACGAACATTATCAATTTCGCTTCTCGAGAAATAAATATGCATCTCTTTAATAAAAGAGAATACTAGTACTATATTTACTCTACATCACAGTCTATACTATCTCACAGTGTCTCTCATCACACTTTATGTCCAGGGAAAGAGGTTTTCTAAAACCTACCAGCTACTAAAATAAAGCCTCCACATTGAATTCAATAAAAACGAATAATATTCAATAATTCCTTCAAGCATACAAATCACAACCTAAATTACGAAACAGATTAACGACAAGAAAAAATACATAAATTATAAATATGAAGCATCAAACAAGAAAATTGGGATATGACATCTTAAATCGTCAAAAAGGTAGAAAAAAGATTAACCTTGCCGGAGCGCTTGAGGTGGGCGGCGTAAGCTTTGACGAACTCGTGTGGAGAGACGTCCTTAACATTTTTCGCGGTAGCCATCGTCGGTGAGATCTGAAAATCTGGAGCTGCAGCTCACAATACTAATCTCGGATTCGCAAGGGTTTAGGAAATTAGGGTTGTTCCACATATTATATTTCTTCCCTCTGTAAATATCGGCCCGCTTTCAGTTTGGGCTTCGGCCCATTTTGGGACGGCTTTTAGTTTTAAATGGCTCAAAACAGATTTAAATTATTTAATTTTAACTTAAGGTGTCTTTTTCAAGATAAATCAACAGGCGTTTTTTTAAAAAAAAAAAAGAAAAAAGAGATTTCATACTCTACCAAGTCTAAGAAAAATAGTTTAGTTCTTTTTTATTTCCGTTCCATCCATCAAAAATATTCTCTATCTATACATGGTACTACTATATTTAATGAGGTGGATTTCATTTTCTTTATTATCAATACTTCAAACATTTTTTTATATATATCACTCTCTATCCTTTTACCAATTTTGCATTTAAAATTTGTGTTGTCCAATGTTAAAAATATTGTTCATGGACATAGGTAGGAAGTGTAATAGTTTCTCATTCATATTGTGGTCATAATGACTCGAAGATCTATTGACTAAAAAAATGTCTCATCTACAAAGATGTATTTAAACCGTCAATAAATATACTCTACTCATCTCCAAATAATAGTCTCTCTTTTTTCTCAATTTTTTGTTTGTCCTTATAAGGTGAGTCTCATAATCCAATAATACTCCAATAACATTTTTTTATAGTATTTCTCATACTTTACCAATTTTGCATTAAAACTTTGACGTTCCTTTAAGTCCCTACTAAGTCCCTACTTTTATGGTACAGTAGAAAGGAGTATAGATTCGGTTAGGGGAAACTTTGCTCTATTAGAGAATAGGAAACTTGAGTATCCAGTCCACTTGATTTGTTTCACTTTGCTCTATTATGTAACTTGTTACGTATAGTGTTATTTCTAACATGCTTGTTATCAAACCCCAATGCGCCCAGTGAACACAAGCAAAGGTCAGAAGAACCCCACTATACCCAAAGAGCCCAAGTTCAACTTACCGAAGAAGCCAAATGTAACATGTCTTTAGATGACTTTGTAGAAGAAGACCAAATGTAACATGTCTTTAGATGACTTTCGTAGCACATTACCAGAAACACAAGCAAATAGTAATTCATCCTTCATGGTCATTCATTCGATCCGTTTGTATATGTTGCAATAATTTGTGAGAGGCAGTTTTGGGAGCTAAAAGATAATGTTTTGCTTGGCACAATGGTGTGTCAAAGTTATTGATTTCATCTTTCCTCCAATTCTTTTCAAATCATCTTCACCCACATGTTTTTCTCTTTCTATCATATCTATATACAAGAATTTTATCATTTGATACTTCTCTCGTTCACTATGTAAGTATATCTTTCATTTGATGAGGATAGACAGACACAAGTCACACAATACTAATCATAAAGTAAGATTAAAAACAAAGTACTTTACTTTGTTCTAAATCATGTTCGTTGCATAGAAAGTTACTACATTTAAAACATGAAGAAAACAAGACCTTATCTCTCAGATAAATATAATAAAAAAACGAGCATTAAAAGACTACATCCCCAAACACAACCAATATTCATTTTTATCAATTTTAGCCACTCCATAAAAATCGAATCGAGTAGTTGTGGAGGCTAACTAGATAATATATTAGGATAAAACTGAAATGATCCAAGTACACATCTGAAAATTCAAGAATCGTAAAGAAACACGAAACATTTCAAACAAAAATTTGTTCAACCATTTTCGCAATGAGGAAGTTTTCAATAGGCTAAAAGATTAATCTATGGAGCTACAACAACAATTCTTCCAGCAACTTGATCGAGATCTCTTTGGCCGCTGGATGTGATCTTTCTCCCTCTGTTAAACAAATAATGCACATCAGAAAAGATTATTTCATATTTCTGTACTTGCATTGTTACAATACATATAAAAGATTAGGAGTGACAAGGGATGACTGGACTCTAGGTAGCCAAGCACCACAAGTATACTACAAGTGAGGTTGCAAATAAGTGAAATCGAACAAAACTAGACAGGCACTTACCCCTTGTATCAAGCTCGACAATGTTCATGTTCTGCAGCTGCTGCAGAGATGTGCGTCAACTGCACCGCTGCTTTTGCCGAAATGGCGTGGACGACTTCCATTCCTCTTGCTTCCGCCATAGATCCTACGGAAGGCACCAACTCCAAGACCTCCCTCAAGTATACCTTTCTAGCCATGGAAGCTGCAAAATCAAACCGCTTATTATTAAGACAGCATTGTGAAACAGAACACCTAGATAATTACAACAAGATGATGAACCTATTGATAACATGGTACTTAATTATCAAATCGTTACAAAAACACACCAAATATAAAGTTTGATGTAGATGAGGAAATTACCAGCCCTAATGTAATACCAGTCAGGATCGTAAGGGGCAAGTTCTTTCAACACACCAGTTTTCACGATATCAGTCCACTCAGGAAGCTCCATCTATAGTAAAAACAAATGATCAAATATGCTGCATAAGTGTTCTTGAATCAAATTTGTAAACTGTAAACAACACTACGAAAATTATCAATTTTGCTTTTCGAGAAATAAATATGCATCTCTTAAATAAAACACAATATATTTTACTCTACACCACTGTCTATACTGACTCACTGTGTCTCTCATCACAATTTATATCCAGGAAAAGAGGATTTTAAAACCTAGCAGCTAAATACTAACATAAAGCCTCCACACTGAATTGAATTAAAACGAATAATATTCAATCATTCCTTCAAGCATACAAATCACGACCCAAACCACACAACAGATTAACGACAAGAAAAAATACATAAAATTGAAGCATCAAACAAGAAAATTTGGGATATTACATCTTAAATCGTCAAAAAAAACGTAGAAAAAATTAACCTTGCCGGAGCGCTTGAGGTGAGCTGCATAAGCTTTGACGAACTCGTGTGGAGAGACGTCCTTAACATTTTTCGCGGTAGCCATCGTCGGAGAGATCTGAAAATCTCGAGCTGCTGCGCTCAATACTACTCTCTGATGCGAGGATAGCTATGCAGGAAGCGAGGGTTTTGAAAATTAGGGCTATTCCACTTTTTATAGCTATTCCCTCTGTAAATAAAAAATGTCCCATCTACTAAGATGATTTAAACAGTTAATTTAAACATCCCACTTTCATCTCCCAATAATAGTCTCTTTTTTTTTATTTTGATTTGTCCCATAAATTTAGTTCATCTCTATGTTTGGCAAAAAAACTTCTCCTATAAGGTGAGCCACATTAGTAACCAATAATACCAAATTACCAATCATTCTTTGTATTTTTCATACTTTACTCATTTCGAATTAATACTCTTGTCGTATCCCTATTTTATGGGTCAGAAGAAAGGAGTATATATCCAAATAAAGGGAAACTTTCTCTATAGAGAATAGGGAACTTGAGTATCCACTCCACTTGATTTGTTTTGACTTTGCTCTATTATATAACTTCTTCTGTATAGTGTTAATAATTATATGCTGTAAATAATTTTCGATAGGAATGCCAATGCTACAGGTACACACGATTCTGAATCAGGAGCCCAAGATTATTTTACTATTCAAAACAACTAAAAAAATGAGTATTACACAAACAAATGATAAAGGGAGATGACTTCATTATGAGATTATATCAACATAATGTACAACTGCCATCGCCCTAAACAAACAAAAATTTCCCCATGTTCCCTAGGGATAGAGTAACAAATTTCAATTTCCCTATTCTATAGTAATATTCTTCTTGTAGTAACAAAATAACTACTATGAACAGATGAACACTAATTATGATCAATAGGGCTGTTTTCAATCTAGGGAACTTCTAAACTTTCGCTCCACTCCCATTCTATGAGCTGTACATGTTAGCTTTTACCTGTTAAGTACTTACAACTGTTGTCGCTGCCTCGTTCTCATGTAACTACCTCTCTTGCCGGCACTCTTGTTCATCCTGCCCACACTGTTACCCCAATCTTCATCATCATAGCCTTCTTCATCATCCATATCTGCCATTCGGACAGCCTTCCCTCGTCTTGCACTCGTGGAGGGTGGCCGTTTCCTCTTGATGTTTGCTGAGTAGGTTGAATAGTCAACCGTGTCTTCCCTCAAGGCATTCTTGAATTCCTGAGAAGAAAACAATTTATTTTAAAAGGCATTTTGTTAAGTACAAACAATTTACTAAACAGAGTTGTGAGAAAAATACAAAACCAAAAATCCAGTGTAATAGGAGTACAAAATTATATATACATTGATTCTACTAATATTCAGAAATCGCATCTATATGTGATACTGTAACTTATTTATTGTTATCTTTGCAATGCATATCTATATATTCCCTATTGTTAAGTATAGAAATTTATACCACAATTAACAAAAATATAAAGCTGGAGAAAATTGAAAACCTAATAATGGAGTTTCGACATATAGAAATAAGTCCAATAACGTATTCTACATTAAAGAGCCCATGTTAATGACGGACACAAAGCATGATCATGTGTCTGACAATCATGGTTAGACAAGTCACAAAAGTATACCATGAGAACTTAAATCACCTGATATCTCCGCATGACGTCTTCGTATGTGTTGGGAGGGTCAATATTAATATCACTGATAGTGAATGGAATATTCTGCCGTCCTAAACTTTCGCCTGGTTTAACCGGTTCAGTAGGAGAAAATGCCTAATAAAAAGTAAGACTGAGTTAATGATATTCATCCAAATAAGAATCTGAAGAAAGCACTAATTACCTGGCATCGGATATCATCTAGGCCATAAACAATCTTCAAGTGCCTCTTGAGCTTTAAAAGCAGTTGCAGTGCTCCAGCTGCTAGAAAGTTGGCCTGAGAAACCCATAGTCAAGTTAAGCTACTTGAAGAACATAATCGTTCAATAAAAGCATCCCCACAATATTCTAATTCAACAAATGAGCAAAATGCTAGAGATGATAAATTGGTAATCAAGTGTGATCAAATGTGGGACAGATGAGACATATTTTAATATTCCAAAAATTAACAATCGCATTTGTTGCTACTATGATATCCTGAACGAGGGAATATATATTACACCAAATAGAGGGATTAATCAAGCTTCCTATGCTGATCTCTCCCATAGCCGTTTCTCCAACCAAATAGGAATAAAGTTTGATAAATATTAAACACTACTCTATTTCTCACAATTATGAATATTTTTCCTTGCACCAAGTAGCTGGATAGGACAATTGCAACAAATCATTTCTTGGAAACACACTGGGTTAAACTGAAACGTACCTGGATTTTCTGAAAATCACTTGCAGAGATGGTATAGGGATCTCTCGAGGGTATGGGATTTGTATTTGGATCCTTACATGATTCTTCCCCATAAAGATGATTCGGTAACTCCATGGGTAGTGTCAGGTTCCCCTCAGTTGCCATGTTTCTTTCACTACCAGGGTTTGTAGTGCTACCAAGTTGAGCGGCTTGTACCATCCCATTCCCATTGGTTTTATGAACATTTCCTTGTAATAAATGCAAAAAGTCCTTAATGTTTGATTCTACTGCCCCCGAGCTAACTTGTACCACTCGGTTTATAGTATAGATCAAATAAAGAGGCTCATCAGGTAATGTGAAAGGTAGTAGAGCAAGAATCTCTGCGCAATACCTGCAAAAGAGGGAAAGCAATCTCAGAAAACAAAAATTATAAGTGGTACCAACTTAGGTAGGCTGACTGTGCTTACATTAGAAACGGTATCACAGAATCACTGCAGGTCGGTGTTTCAAATTTGTGTACAATGGAGGACATGAATCTGTTTCTTGAAATACGATTTCCACGAATGAGCTTATAGATTCGAGCAACACCATGCCGCGCAAATGTTGAAGACCCAACATCTCCTTTTCCCTTAATATTGTTAAATAATTTGGCTGGGGACTTATTATTGGACATTTCAGGGAGATCTCCACTCATGGTACGAATGAAAATAAATGACAAATGAAGTCCATCACCAAGACGGCTTTCGCAGAAAGCTGGATACCTGAATCGTCACAACTATTAAGTTTGTGTAAGGACATCTAGAGCAAATACTAAATGTTACAGAGAATAACCTACTTCTCATTCATATTCATCAAGAGATGATGAGACAACTTTGCATTTACTTCCTCCGGATCTGTTTCAAGTGCAATGAGATACGGTACACAAGTAATAGGATGTACAAGACCTTGGCGCAGCACAATTTCAACAATCTGGAATCAGAAAAATGCAATCAGTAATCAAATAAATATTAGGAGAGATCCTATAATAATAGCCATTTATTTTGCACATAACACTTTGTAGACCAAACCGAGTAATAACTTAAGCTGTGGTTAGCCTATCAGGTCAACGAGCAGTTGGTCATCATAATGTCATATTTATTCAAAATTATTCGCCAACAAGTTGTTCAAAACCTTATGACTACCAGCTAGACAGGGCACATTGTTTGGCAAATACCTTGAGAGAAGCTTGACGGACATGTTCATTTGCATCCAGACATCTTGCTAAGATACTATTCCAATATAGCTGAACTATACCACCACAAATGTTAGTATCGCCAGCACCGGCAGCAACGGGGACACTGGTACCATCAGCAGATGGATTATTAACATCATTGCTAGCTTTATCTTTCTCCATTCGGCTTTCCGCATCCAGAAGATACTCGTACATGTTCTGTAGTGATTGCATCTGACAAAGAATGCAATGAGCATAATGCATAGAGAGAACAGGTGCATAGCTGTCACAAGATAGTACCTTCAGACGAACATCAGCACTGGTGGACAAAGTTGCCTCCAAAATTTTACCAACATCCTTTTGCAGCATACATTCAGGACAAGCAATAAAAACATAACCTAAAGCCTGCAGAATTAATACAACTAAAAGTCAAATTTAAAAAATTGTAAGGCAAGAGAATCTCAAAAGGCGGGTACTATGCTAATACCTGTAATGCCCTAACTTTAATGATGAAGTCTTCAGCCTGAAGATACTTTTTGAATAAGTTGATATTGCTTGCTACATCCATGTTTCTTGGGTTGAAAGCAGACATATCCAACAATGGGCTACCATAGCGTATCAACAACCCAAGACAAAACAGAGATCTACCTACTTGCTGAAATGAAAGGTATACATCACTTAAAACTTAATTTTTTCAGCAAAATGGAAATATTGTGAAAAAAGGAAGCATTGTAAGTTTGTAACTGAACGGAAACTAAATATGTTTAAACTAATTTCCTACTCCATTAGACAGCAACAGAGAGCATTATTAAAATAGACTACTCGATTGATTTTTAAAAAGGTCTCATCTAGGAGTGACATGCAAAGGAAGAGAAAAAACAAGCATACGAATACAGTTATCCAGCAGCATTAAGCAGTTGCAGTGCAGGATATCTTAATCTGCGGGCAAAGGAATCATTCCTCAACCCAAATTTGCATTCTGAATATAGAAAAAGGTTACAATATGCTCAACTGATAGAAGATTACACGAAGAGATGTTGCCTCTAAAGAGCAAAACACACTTATTTTTCAAATTGGCAGGACAAAAAAAATAGTTTTGTATAATCACTAAATACATGTCAAACAGTAGACAAGAGCAAGCCAAGAACCATAATAGTGAAATTTCTAAGAAGATTACTAACCTGCTTGTTATCAAACCCCAATGCATCCAGACGTTTGTAGAACAACTGGATAAGATACTGAATAACACTTGCACCTTTTCCTGATACTTTCCCCACAGAGCATAAACATCTACAGAACACAATACACAGATGAGCTAGTCATGAGCAAAAGAGACTCCGAGATTGACAAATCTTAGGATGGCACTAAAGAAGAACAAACGAGGGCTTGAGTGAATGTTGTATGGGAAGGCATCAGAAATCTAACATCAATTGATGGTATTTGAGAAGACCATAAATGGAGAATAAATATCTGACTGACCACCATGAGGAATGAGAGAGTTCCCTTTGAGAGATATCATGAAGAAAGCTAGAAAAAATTTAAGAATACGAAACAAAGCAACATAAAAGAACTTATAAGGAAAATGAAAAAAGTGGCAACCTTCTCTTAATATGGATTGGGGGTATAAGATGTAAATGAAAATCAATCCTAGTTATAAAAAAAATCCTTAAATCTCTGTTCATAATAAAAAAAATTATGCGGTTCTTGCAAAAGCATATTCACAAAAGTAGGACATAATTATTTAATCAAATGCATTGCTTAAAAACAGATGAAACTAACTATTATAAGAAAAGTAAGCACATTACTTTATGCAAGCGTGGACAACTGTCAGGAAAGAGTGTCGCACTATCATTTGTTTGAGGTCTTGTTCAAGTTCCTCCGCAACAGTCTCAGGAAGTTTCCGCAATAATGGCAAGACAGAATCAATTATAAACAATATGCTCTCCAGCATCTGAGCAGCCACTCGATTGTCAGACTGTAAGGGGAGAAGGAAAAGGGTCGCTTAACTTCATATCAAACTTTTGAAAACCTAATCCCACGTGAGAGTTCAACAAGAAAATCAAACAACCAAGACATAGTACGTGACATTCTAAGTATCGTGAATGCTTCAACAAATGAAGCAATACATGAGCACCAACACCACAATCTAATATTTATATCGTTAAAAAGGCTTGCATGCACAATGTAGAATCATAGTCATAACTGACAAGTTATTTTGGCAGAACCCACGCTTATACATGGAACTACAAGATTATATGACTGGACACATAAAACGGCTACAAGAATAATGTATTGTGGGAAATTAGTTTAGCCTAAAAATAGAACTCATTTAACTACCTGACTCTTCAAATATGGTTGTAGTGTGATAATAAACTGTGAAGGGTCAGAGGCTGGTGCACATAATGTAGGATCCACCAGACAGAATGAATGCAATAGAAGAATATACGGAAGCATGCGGACTTCTCCTTCCTCACTGTTTGTCTCAGCAACCTGGAATACAACAGAATTGTTATATGATTTGATGTGCACTTACGCAAGTTTCAGTTCAAGAATAGGGAATTCAAACAACTAATACACAAGGTCACCAAGTGCACGCACAACATTATTTAGTGTGTCAACTGATAGTTAGTGTCAGGGAATTAATAGTGCCATAAGAAATTAAGCTTTCAGACAAGGCCAACATAGACTTTCGGGAAAATCACTCTTGTCAAATTGTGCAGCAGTGAATGAGAAGTAAGTAAGACCACTCCGAGCAACCAAACACAGTTTAATTTTATGGACTTTCATATTTCCCTACTATGGTGGCTTCAAAAAAAACTTTTAAATGTTTCATTTCAATTATATAATTCAACGAGTTGGACAAACTGAGGTTAATGGTCTTCACAGAGATACACTACAAGTCCAGGGACCACAAAGCAATGATAAGCGCTAAAGTACTTTTTGTATAAGGAACAAAAGTGTGTTACATCAATGAAGCACGTTCTGTGAAACCAATACCTGCAATGATTTTTCCAGCAGACACTTGCACATTAGCTCACAGCGCCTGCGTACGGATGAAAGTAATACAGGGTTTATCCCAGCAGCTTTAGCAGATTGGGGAAAGAAATCAAGGGCTAAGATTCTTTTAATGACAATAGCAAGGGGTTGGTGACTGGACATCCTTCTCAAAGTCTCAGCAACCTGTTCTGTCTTCTTAGTCACTTCTAGAGGAACCGAACTGTTATCTTTGAAAGTACGGTTTTGCCAACCAGAAGGCTCCTCAAACCAAAACTCATAAAATGTCTTGCAGACCAGGTCCTGCAGGAGGATCATACTAGTATCATACAAACCTTTTGAGTAAAATTATTTTTTCCTAAGGTGTAAAAAAAAAGCAACACTGAACTAACGCAGACTACACAAACAACAGCACATAAATTAGAAAACCACTGTTCAAAGTAATAAGCTTTTTGGTGGATATTGTCTATTCTTCAAGTAATTTTAGCACATCCTCCATTTAGCAAATATATATATAGGGAGTATTATATACTCGCTACAAAAAAATATGCATGCCAATTCCATGATTCCATCAGGTAGTATGCTAAATAAACAAGTAAAATTAATAGCAAAAGTATTCATCAGATAAAATATAATATAATTTATACAGTAAAGCCCTGGGCTTGAAAATAATTATGCACTTGAATCCAGTACCTGTATGCTGGATTCTTCATCATTGATACGAGAAATTATCGCCACAAAAGCAGTGGTGCTCTGTGAAAAGTCAGTGGAGGAGGTACACATATCCTTGATAATTTTAATAGCTCGTTTTCGGACACTTACTCCAGTATCCTTAATCCTCTCTGCTACCTTCTCAAAATACTAGAAGAAGAACCAGGGAGTTAGAGCGCACAAGCAGACAAAAAAGCATGAAATTTGCATAAGCATCCAAAGTACCTTTATACCAACATCAGGATGTGAAGCAATGTGCTTTCCAACAAGCTCAAGTGCTGCTTCTCTTACTGATATAGCAGAGTCACAAAACCTCCCTTCAACTGCTGTTTGCACAAGCTTGTTACCCAAAACCTCGGGATCTGCTTCTACAATAATACTAACCTGTTACGATTGACAAGTAATACAGAAGAAAGATGAGTCTCTTATGAAAAAAAACTATTCCATATATAATTAATACCAGGACAAATTCAAACATAGATGAAAACAGGAAAGGAGGAGGAAAGGAGAGTAGCTAATGCTAGTTATTCATGACATACCGCTCGCATTGCCTTAGCACGAATCACTGGTGAGTTCTCCCTCAGGCCGGCCTGGTAATAGGATCATATAGAAATAACTAATCAGTCTCAGACTCCTAAATAATCTAATCAAGAAGCAGTTTCACCCACCAAAAGCACTTGAAGTATCTTGTCAAATCCTCTAGCAAAGGAACTCTTTTGACCCAATGCCAGAGTAATTTTTTTCACTGAATCCCTTGTCAGAAGAGAAGAAAAAGAAAACGAGTCTCGCAGAATTTCCCTTGATTTCATCCTCGCAAGGAAGTAGAGGAACTTTTGTGGAGAAGCAGGATCATCTTTATACCAAAGACAAAGATAAAACCTGCAAGTTAATATTTGCACAAAGTTATGGCACATAAAAATATTCAATTTTATAAATAAAAAAATTGCTTTAGCAACGGACCAGCGCATAAAGAGGTTTAGTTCATCTGCAGACCCTGCATCCTGCAAATAATTTAGGAGCATTTGTTGAATAATCTCCTGTTTTGTTACTGAGGATGAAGCTCGGGAAGATTTTTTGGAAATACGATTTTGTTTCTGGTCATCCTTTGATTCGGACTCACAATGCGTTTTTAACACAAGAAGTTGTTTCTCGCATAAGCAAACCTGACAATCAAAGGTTCGAGAAGAAACATCCTGCTCTCTTCCTCCTATACAATCAAGATGGAATGGCCTGTGACAGCCTTGACATTCGAGACTAGCCCTTTCAGCAGTTGAATCCAAACAAATAGCACAGACATCTCTCAGATAGCTAGGGTCACTATTTTCACTATCCATCAAGACCTGTACGATCCAAAACTTTTCATTCCTACATACTACCGCATCATGTTTTAACCTTGCAGCAATTGTACCGAGAAGGTCAATGGCCATTGTTCTGGCAGAAGTATCTTTTGATTTCGGCCCAGCATTCTGAAGTAGTAATACACACAGAACCTGCACAAACATTCTGTAAATATTGACAGTCATGTGATCAATTCATAAATCCACTTTGAAAAAGTACCTCTAGAATAGGAGCTGAAGCTGGATACTCCGGTAAGTTCAGAGTAGTGAGCAAATCCATCACAAGATTTTCCATCATTGACTTCACTTCAGATGCATCCTGATTTTTTGTGCTTGTATACCGCTGAAGAATTCGACTCCAAAAGAGGCAGCATGACTCTGTAACTGCCTCATGACATTTAGAGGGGTAATCAGCATCAATAGAAATGTCCAGTGAAGGATTTCCAGGAGTTAGCCTCACGACTTCAGGAAGATTTGCACAATGATGAATCATTTGAATCAATAGAGCAGTGACTAACTGAATCTGCCTTTGTTCTTCATCCGGAAGATGATAAGTTCTTGGTACTCTTTTAGAAAGCGGCAGCTTTAGAAGTATTTGAATAGTTTCATCCATCATATATGTCCGATGCTGAGTGTACATGTAATAAATCTGCACATCAAATTTGGAAGAAGAAAAAGTGTAGATCAGTACAAGAAAGCAAGTACGAGGTTTCAGATGCAAGCAGACTCAGAAACAAGGTGTGCAAACTTCATTACCCCACCAATTAAACTGATAGCTTTCAGCTGCAAAAGCTGGATATTATCCACCAAAAGAGTCTGTAAACTAGTTCGCACAAGTTGCAGAATGCAACTATCTGATAAGCGTTCTATCAACAACAGCTGCTTAACATAACTGACAATGGTACACAATTTCTGAACAATAATGTTTACTGTACCAGACATCCTGCCAAAATTTGAGGTACCACAAAGAAAGAAGAAAAAATATCAGACAGTACATACAAATACAAACCCTGAATAATCAAAGCATTGTATTGGAAGCAAAATCAAGCTATACAGTACCGGTTTGTTGTTGATTTTCTAACTCTTACACTCTTAGAAATTCGCCTCTTCTTACTGCTTGAGCCAAAATCCTCAACTTCATCATCTTCCTCATCTGATAATCAGATATAAGCAATCATATCACATTAAGGGCTAAGGTTTTGTTTATTCCAGAACTACTGAAATTAAATTTTCCACTCTTTCTTCCATTTTATCCTCACATCAAACTTCTTTTTCAGAAGAACACAAACAAATAGGGAATCATATGACATCAATGACAAACAAAACTATGCTTATTCTAGAATTATTCATTATTCTCACTCTTTCATTTATACATAGCCAAACACATGTCCTCCATGGTTTTATCACTGATGTAACATCACATCAAACTTCTCTCATAATAACTCAGATCATAACCAAACTTAATATGAAAATTTTCATTTACTCTTTTAGAGCAAACATATGTTTGTAGATAAATATTTGAGAACCAAACTGGCAAGCATGCTCAACTTGGAGAATGTAAGACCTGACAGCATGAAACTACGAGGAAAACATTTCCAGAGAAGTGACTACACTTTGACAAATCCACATATAATAAACCAGTAACGATGACTTCAGATTAATAAAATTAAAAGCAATTCGCAGAGAAAGCAGCATCACGTACCATCCAAATTATAATTGGGTTTGTGTAGGGCCCGATATGCTGGATCACATGCAAACATAACATCCAAAATTTGATGTCTTGAAAAATCCAAGATCCTTTCAATATACTGATACCAAGTACACCATAATTACAAACAATTGATACCGATAAACCTGCAGAGCTTCTGCCCACAATTTATGCCTACATAAAGCATTAAAATATATTTTCTCATAGATAATGAGAATACCTCTTCCTTGTAAATCTGTTTAGGCATGCCATCATGAGCCATAATAGCTAAAGCTGCATGAATTGACTCCAGAGCACAATAAAGGGATGATACCACCTCAGCATCCAACTAGAATTTCAAGGAACAACATGTAAATGATGTGTATTAGGGTGGAATACAATGATGTGTATTAGGGTGGAATACAATGATGTGTATTAGGGTGGAATATAATGATGTGTATTAGTGTGGCATATAATATGACTGGGTTCAACCAAAATCATCCTCGAATGTCTAGCAAATGGAATACCCATGTCAGCCTTGCAAGTTGCAACATCATCCAGCAAGTAATAAAACATAAAAATTGGAAAAGCCCTTATCTCAAGAGATTCAGAAGCACACATGCACTAACAAACGATTATATAGCCCACGAGGGAGTGGAAAAAACAAGCATATGAGATCAAATAATAATACAATTTCAAGTGTAGCAGTCCAATTTTGTGAAACATATGATCTCATTACCAGTGCTTCTATAACAATTAAGAAAATAACGTTAACAATATATACATAACAGTTAACCAAGAGATAGGGATCAAAATAACTCCATTCCTAGTCACAGGCTCACAGCCTTAAGAAAAGTTTCCAATAACTGATGTTAGAGTTAGAGGTGAAAGTTATTAGTATATCTTCGAATTAAGTGTCTGTAAAAAATATTATATATGCATCATCATTTAATCGCTACTCAGAAAGCACAAACAATTGCAAGTAACAATCAATCTAGTTTGTGAGTTAGCTAGCTGTATTTCTGCCAGCTACCAAATATTTGCAAAGTAAATAACTTCTCAAAATTAAAATGAGCAAAAGAAGGATGAAGCCAAATCAAACATTTGCGGTGTCTTTAAGGTATTGGTAGCTTTCACACCTTAAAACAGTTACCTGGTCATCAACTACATAGATGCCTAATGACAATACGACATAACAGATTTATATCTGTTAGTACTAAGCAATTTTTTCCCGAAAGTATCACATGCACTAAAACTAGGGGAATAACCCAAGAAAACTATTTGTAGAAAAACCTGCAAGTAACAAGCATATGCAGAAAATGAATGTACACTGGTATAGGAAGTTACCTTCTCACAATCATCTATTGAAAGTCCTTCTGCTCGATGAATCTGGCGATCTAAAACTTTTAACATCCTTGAAAGAGTGTCAGCTGGAACTATGTGGAGTAAATTCTTAGATCGAATTGACATGATTTCATTGACTAGAGCCTTAAGATCAGATTGGGTCAACGATTGCCATTCTGTTTCTTCTCTGTCATCAGAAGGAATTTCTGCTCTGTTACATATGTCCTCCAACCATTCACAAAATCCCCCTACAGCTGCATCTGATGAAGCATAGCAAATTCAACCCCACAAATTATGGAGGAGGGAAAGAAAGCAAGAAAAATAGAAGTAACAAAAATAAAAAGAGAAAACCAGATAAACCAACACGAACACGCATGTAGAAAGAGGGTGGGGGCAGAAAGTAAAACCTTGACCCTCACGGGAATCAGGACAAGGTGCTGACGGTATGTCAGCTTTTGTTCTCCTTTTCACTTTTGGTTTTCGGGAAGAGTTAATAATATCCTGTAATTCGAGTTAAACTATCAGCCATAGGACAGTATATCAGTTTAACTGAAAGTACAACATTTTCCCGTGGAAAGTGACTAACATTATTAGCATTGTGATCTTGCTGATAATTGGTTGTCCCTAATGAGTCAGTTGGCACTTGATTTATGGCAGGCATGCTCCGCTCAAAGAACTTTGATTGGGTCAAATTACCTCGATTTGTTGACTCCATACCAGGACCTGAGAAACTTGAACAAAGAGACGGATTAGATAAAAAAGTTCTTGTGGGTGATGCAGAAAATTCTTAATTCGGTAACATGCAAGGTTGAGCTGGTATCGACTATAGGCCACAAGCATATTTAACAATGACATAATTGCGAGGAGTTGTTAGAAAAACAAAAACAAAAATTGATATCAGAACTAGCCTAGTCCAAGTGATGGTCAAAATATAAGAAATCAACATTTATTCAATTAAGTCAAATCCAAGTATGTTCAAGTCCAGCCAGCATAAGTATCTGCTTTGATACTTATGAGGATATGATAAAGTTGAAATCTTATACATATAAAAAGAATATTGGAAAGCCAATGATGGACCAGTTTACCTGGAGAGACATATTCAAGTGATTCTGCCTCATGTCTCAAAACATCATTGGTTATATTTAACTTTCCCACATAACCATCTGGTTGAATGCTTTCTTCATTTTTAAGATTCCTACAAATGAAACCATGAAAACCCAAATATTATAATGCCAAATAAAACAGGCAATCTGATCCTAACTTTCTCATAAATTTCTCAGTTCACTTAAAAAATCGTTGGATACGCTTAATAAATTTTGGTACAGAAAAGCATATCAGAATATCAATCAGAAAAGACACAATTGTTATAACTTTTTTCCCCAGCCAAGGGTATAATGGAGTTGAACCAATCTGAGCAACTTGATCGGTACTTAATATCCTAAGCTGAATTCGATACTTAATATCCTAATCAATAATAAAAAGTATAAAATATAAGTTGCATATTAGTAATATTTCTGATCTAGTTTGCCAAATTCTTGGCCACTAGCAAATGAGTCAAGTAGTGCTGCCATGCTCAATATGTATCTATTTTATGTTAACGTGTCTTACTAAAGGAACCTTGTCAAATTGAGATCTTCGCTCATTTGCGGCCTTTAGTTGCATGAAAATTGGTTACACATATCCAGGTGATGTAATGATGATAACAACACTAGTAAATTGATCATTATAGTATTAGTAGGTGAATGCCAGCTTAATAATTATCAATTAATATCCCTCCGCCTTAATAAAAGCTAGCTGGTTTATACATCTTCTCCCCCCCCCAAATAGAAAAAAAGTGCAGAAAACTATAAACCCCAGTAGTAACTTGGGCATCTCAACTAAATTATGTCTCAGGTGCGTTGAGAACTGCCATCAATCCTTTTTCAGGTTTTAAGTTGTAACTAAAGTACAATCCGAGCCTTCTCGAACTGACATGAGTTGTATTTTCAAATATTCAACATGAGTTGCACATGACCAAACATTTTCTATCTTGGCATTTAATGTCGTCCAACGACTACCATAAATTATATCTAGTCCAACTCATTTTTATAGCATCTGCCACTTATCAAGACCAGTATTTTGCCCAACCACAAGCAGCAAAATCATTGACAGCTGGTGGGAGTTATAGAAACCACACCATGGAAGAAAATATCCTATTTCGTGTTGTTATTGGAGATAAAACAGTTTTATCCCATGATAGGAAACTGAGTGAGACTTGCAAAATCACCATTTTGCAGAATTTGGACAAGATAAGTGTAATATCTATGATTACTTCGTTTTTAACCTTTCGAGCAGGTACTTGGCCAAGGAGAGAATTGTGTTTTCATTCTTCTAATTATCTTAATGAGGAAAAAATTTAATTAGTTACATTAACTTACACCCTGGGTATGCAATCTATAAATGACAGCTATAGTTCATTGGCTTCTTGTCTAGATTTTCTTAGCAATCCAGACATATTTACTGTGACAATTATCAGTAACTTAATCAGTGTGAATTTGAAACAAAATTTCGGTCATCCAAAGTTAATTACTAGTATAATTTAAAACAAATGAATCTGCTTGAGGAATAGTTTCTTTGCCATTTCTGGTTTTGTGATACTTTAACCAGCTATTTACAGAAAATGAAATAATTTTTTTTTTAAATGCCTAAAGAAAACTATACAAATTTCTCATTTATGAATATATAAATTTTGTCATAGTACAACACTTATTTTTATAACTGAAGCAGATTGCACTTGTTTGTCTGTATTGAGCACCCTTATTAATGAAGTACAACAGTTTCAAGCTATAATTAGTATATCTATTACTACAATTTACAGACAAATGAAACGCCTATAAATAGGGAGATAATTAAGAATTCAAAAAGGAGTAGGAAAAAGCTATGTTTCCAGCTGTATGTTTTCATTTATGTGTTAGTGTCCGTTTGGTAGTTAAGTTTCGCTTGGATAATGAGATTTATCCTAGTCTACTTCCTGTTTGGTATGCAAGTTCAATTATCTCTTGACACGTGTTACTTTTCCCGCCTTGTTTTTCATGTTTTAATTTGTTAAATAATCTATATTCAAAATCTAATCATGATCTAATTCAAATTACTTTATTGCCCCCAAGATTTCACATCTCTTATTTTGAATTGAGATTTACTAGGGATATTTTATACAATTTCAATTAAGCTTAAATACAAATTAATATACCAAATACTCCCTCCGTCCACAAAAAATAGAGCAATTTGTGTATGACACGGGTTTTAATGTAGAATTGGTTAAATAAGATAGAAGGGAAAAAAGTAAGAGAGAAGGAGAAAAAGTAAGTGAGAAGTAGTGTTAGTGGAATTATGTGTAGGGTTATTATTTGTTGAAAACTCTCCATAAATAAATGTGCTCTATTTTTTGTGGACGGCCAAAAATGGTAATTGTGCTCTATTTTTTGTGGACGGAGGGAATATATTTAAAATATCTGTTAATTTATCTAATATATCAAACACCAACTCATGTTAGTATATTCACACAACTTAACTTATCTTATTCATTAACTAACATGACAAATTCCTAATCGGCTACCAAACGAGACCTAGGCGTGATAATATGCCAAAAAATTTACATTTAATTTTGGGCACCTGTTTCACAGCTTATACTCGTACTCAGTATTCAGAAATTCTACATAATAGGTGATGTGAATGCAGAATTAGTGATGGTTTTAAAATTGAAAAGCAGAGGGGAAGAGAAAGGTCAATTAGTTACATCCTGTGAAACTACTACTAAAACTGGCACAATTAAATGTCATTTCCCAAATTTCTGAAATTCCGACCATATAACTTGAACGCAAATAATTCCAAGCCGGAGCAAAAACCCAAACGTAACATTCAGTTCCACTAGAGCACCAAAAATCAGACACCATAAGGAAATTCGGCAGTAGGAAGCGAGCTTACAAGTAAGATACATCAGCATTGCGGAGGAGATCAGCTATCCTTCCCGCCACATCAGCGCCGCTAGCATTCCTCCTGGAAGCGCCGCCGCGGTTGTCGAATAGGCGAAGTTCCTGATCGCGCCCGCCGCAGAATACTGGGAGCGAGGGCAGCGGCAGGCACGGCGCAACCTCCGAGTGAACTGTGTTCGAGAGAGTTATGCCCCTGTGGTGCCCCCCGAAACCGCCTCCGCCGGCGGGATTTGACATCGAGAAGGAGAATTGAGCGGAGAAACTAGCGATTGACGAGCAATTTGAGTTTGAATAACTTGGGGAAACAAGGTTTGCCCTAGAGAGAGAAATGGGGGTGGAGAGAGAGTGGGCGAATGGCGGGGAAAGTTAATAGAAATTTTGGGATTTTTTAACAAGTGAGTGTGTGTTTTTGCGCTGACAATTTATATGTCGTGGTAAAAAATTGAGGTCAAGGCGCTTTGTTACGGTCCACGTATGAATCAGATTAAGTTGAATATTGTGTGAGACTTTTGAATTTATTTGACCATATCATTTATATGGAAATTTTGGAAATTATAATATGCAGGAGAGGGGTCCTATTCTAATGCTTTTAGCACCCTAATCCAAAATCAAGACTAAATCTCCATCCTTGGATTTTAAAATGAGTGGATGAGATTAAAGCTCACAAAATCTCAATAAATAGTAGACAAAATATCAACAAAAGGGTAATATCGTCAATGTGCCAAAATCAAGACTAAATCTCCATCCTCGGATTTTAAAATGAGTGGATGAGATTAAAGCTCACAAAATCTCAATAAATAGTAGACAAAATATCAACAAAAGGGTAATATCGTCATTATGTTATCATATGATAATTTTCGTATTTATATTGAGTGTTTTTTTATATCGGCATTGTGTATTACAAATATCAACAATATGACATTGGAATATCAACACATTTTTATTGAGATTGGACATGCATAATATTGAGATTTTGCCTACAATATATTGAGATTTTTTGTTGCATTTTTGTTAAAAATAGCTGCTTATCAACATGTACGAAAAGTGAAATATAATTTATCAAATTTCATCACCCGAACATCGTCGGAACATATGCAATTGAGATCTCGTTGGAATTCTTATTAAATTATCTTTAATTTGATATATTTTTTGCGAAAAAATAATTTAAATTGAGAGAGTTACGTAAATTTAAAGATTTGAGATGATTTTGAGGAGAGAGAAAGTAGTTAGTTATAATTATTACATAGGATTTGACATTAATACCCTTTTAATTTAATTAATAATTATTTAAATTTAAAATATATTACACTTAACATCATATTAACCACAAGATCTTCTAATCTAATGGTTGAAAATTGGTCTCAATTTGGGATTGGTAATTAGTTAGCAATTGATTACATCCCTGCAGGAGAGTATAATATTCTGGATAGTTTTGGTTAGGCTTGGAGAAACGGTTTTCGGTTCTTAATTAACCGAGAATCGAATCTTATTTTTAATTTTAATTTGTATATGATATTCTGGATAGTTTTGGTTAGCCTTGGGGAAACGATTTTCGGTTCTCGGTTAACGGTTTTCGGTTCTTGGTTAACCGAGAATCGAATCTTATTTTTAATTTTAATTTGTATGTGATATTCTGGATAGTTTTGGTTAGGCTTGGGGAAACGATTTTCGGTTCTCGGTTAACCGAGAACCGAATCTTATTTTTTCAAGTATTCGGTTAACCGAGAATCGAAAAATTACGGTTAAGGTTCGGTTCCGGTTCTAACCTAGAACCGAAAGGTTAGAACCGAATGACCATTATTTTCTAAATCTTTATTTTTATATATTTTTTAATTTTATTACTTTTGGTGGTACAAAAGTAAAAATGAGTTTGATGAATGATGTTGGTTTATATTGGTTTTTGGACTTAGTTTTGTAGACTTTGTTGGAAATTTGGTTTTTGATGATGGAATAGAATCATGGTTTCTGTCCTTTTGATTTCATGACTTATTACTTAATGTATTATATTGCACTTGAGTTCGGTTCCTTCGGTGGAACCGAACCGACAAAGGGTTCAGTTTCGATTTCGGTTCTGGTTTCGGAAAAAATGAAAGTCGGTTAATCGACTAATCGGTTCGGTCGGAACCGAACCGACCGAATTCCCATCCCTAATTTTGGTCATGTAATGAAAAGCATTGGATTTTAGAAAAATGTTAGCAAGGCAGTGATCAAACATGGTTGAAATAATAATTTGACTTTGTCTACTATATATTAATCATATTGACCCTTATAAATTCATATTTTTCGCATAGCTTTTTTAACCTTGAGAAAATTCAATTTGATAGATATTTACAATATGAATATGTACCCACACTAAACAATCATAACAATGATCACATACCAGTATGTTTCATTTTGTACGCACATTTTGGATAAATAGGAGTAATAAATAGTTGGAGATATGTTTCATTTTCTACGTACATTTTGGATAAATAGGAGTGATAAATAGTTGGAGTGAAGAAAGGGTAGAGTATGAGATAGAATAATGTAGAAAATAGTGAAATGCTTCTTCTATCAAGGTAGAACCGAGGGAGTACTATTGTCAGTAAATTATTATACTAACAACTATGTGATGTGAATCAAATGATACTAATTATACTCCAAGTTTTCTCCTATTTTGTATATTTAAATCATCTATCAATTGATCTTTAAGGTTTGATTATTATATATTAGTTGATAGATGTACATGTGGAGTAAGGTCTGATTGAAACTGTTCGTTTCCTATCAAGATGGTGTCCAAATTCTTTTATCTTACCACCATTATCTTCGTCTTTGAAATAGCTTCGCGTGGGTATATTACACGCCTCAATCGGAGCTCGGATGAAGAAGTTATGGTCATTTGACGAAGGTTGCGTGAAGCAGTCAAAACCGGCAAAAACGCCCGGCGTTTTCAGCATTAAAAACGCCCGGGTTGGCATAAAAAACGCCCGGGTTGGCACCATTTTGCCCGGTCGGGCGTTTTTCTCGAAAACTGCCGAATTTTAGGTTTCAAATTGGTTTCCGGGGCGGTTTTGGAAGGGATTCAGACATATTCAGACACGAGAAAAGGGAGAGGAAAAGAGAGAAAGAGAGGAGGAAGAAGAAAAGGAAGAAATTCCGGCCAACATTCCGACGATCCGTCTCCAAATCCCAATTCCACTCAACGAGAGCATGGTTCCTATGGTTTTTGTTGCAGCTATTCTTTTTTCACGTAATAATAAATTATTGTCATAAAATATATGCATATAACAGTTAATAAACAAAGCTTGAAATTCGAATATAGAATCATCCATTATGCTAGGTTTGAAAATCTATGTAATTGTAATATATATTGAAAATCTAAATTGAAATTAATCTTTGATTATTGACCTAACATTTAAATATTCATTGATGGTGTTTTACACTACATGTACTTGCAACATGTGACTAAAGAACACCGTTAGAGTCACCTTAAAAGCACTAGTGGACTATAATTGAAGAGTCTTCGACGTTTAAGTTTGTAAAATGATAAAAATTTGATGTCCGAGAATAAGTGGATAATACAAATCGAATATTGGGAGATAGGTGAGAGAGTTTTCGGTAAGGTGTGTTAGATTGGTTGAACATAATTGAGTAGTGATTTGTTGTAGTGCAAGAGGTGGTCATCGTCCAATTGTGCAATAGGTCGAACGACAACAACCTTCATAAGGTAAGAGACTAAGAGTGCAGACTCAAGGATAATGCACATGTGGATTATTTGATTGGTCGTTCAACCTAGTTTTATATTCATACAAGATAAGATGACGAGGTGATCTTTAGGATTTGGTTTGCATATTAACATTATAAGCATTATTAAAAAAAACATATTTTATTATACTCTGTCCCGTGAAAATACAGGCAGTGAGTATGACACGAGAATTAAAACAAAATTGGTAAAGTAAGAGAGATGATAAGATTGGTATGGTAAAGTAAAAGAGATGAGGAGAATGATAGTTAAAGTAGTGTTAATGGACAGTGAGACATACATTATTAAATTGATATAACTTTAAAAAAATGAAATGCACGTATTTTTGTGGGACTGACGAAAGTGAAAAGTGCACTTTATTTTATGAGACTGAAGGAATATTTTTTTCTATTCATTATAATCATTTAATTTATATATCTACCCTAGTTAATCAACTTCAAGCATTGCCCAGCAACTTGGAAAAAATTTATATTAAGCAGGGATGATTTTTATTCGTTTCTCTACATGAACTACAACATTCAACTCAAATATTCAATTGAAAGAATCCCCAATTCCCAGTTTCTGACAACGTAGCAAAATTTTATAAGGTTTTCAATCCACTCCACATTAGAGCTCTACAACAATGAGTCCGTAATTGCAAAGGTATATTGTGTTTAAGTGTATGCTAATTTTAATTATCACAATCTTGAACGATGTTTTGTGATGCTGAATTTGTTTGTACATAAAATGGATTTGTATGTGCACGGAAAGTTATCGCTGTTGGATATGATGTAAATTTGTGCACTAGATATCAAAGGATCAGTGGCTTTGCTGGTTCTATTATAGTTATGTCTTTTTTATTTTACCTATATTTATTTGAGTTGTATTCTTGAATCTTATGCATTCAATGACAATTGATGTTGTTTCTATAATAAATTTTGGCAATTTTATGATAGGGAAGCCATATCTGAGCTCAATGTGGCATATCACAATTTATTCATCACCTTTGATTATTCAATATTACATTTTCTTTTTGGATTTGCATACGGGTGTTTTGATCACTTCTAATTTTACAAATGACTAAGCTTTTCAAGCAACACTATGGTGAACATAATAAGCTCATTACTCAAGGTTCATTATATTTAGGGGTAACTGCTTTTAAAATCATGAACTTTACACGAATTCCGGTTTTTCCCACGAACTTTAAAAAGTTCATATAATACCACGAACTTTGTAGTTGGTTGCCGATTTCCCATATCGGGTTTTCCGGCAGAGTAGGTCGCCACGTGGATTATTTTTCTACGTGGCAATAACATGTGGCAATGACATGTTAAATTTTTATTTTTTTTACAGATTAATTTAACTTAACCTAAATTATAGTTTTACCCAATTTTACCTCTTCAGTCCCCAATTTCTAGGGGGCATCAATTGAGGGAATTTTAGTGTTTATGTTTACATTATTGTATTGTTGGTCCCCACAGTATTGAAAACTGAATTTGTATATGATATGGTCCCCATTTGTATTGAAAACTGAATTTGTATATGATATGGTCCTAAATTGAAGCCATATACTAATGCAACTTGTTGAAATCGACAGATATACACATTCGAAATCGCAAACCCGTCGCTGCTGCTGAATTCGCAAACCCGTCGCTGCTACTGAATTCGCAAACCCTAGGTTGTTGAACAAGCCAAGGGATGACGGATTTAAACTACAAATCGGAACGTTGTTTGGGCGATTCTGAAATCTCTGAAGTGAAAGCGGGATTGAATACAAATTCTGAATATCGCGATTGAATATCGCGATTGATTCTGAAGAATTAGGTTGAAATCTCTTAATTATAAAATTTATGAAATTTGAAAGGTTGAAACTCTGAAACGACGTCGTTTTAGAGGTTGAAATCTTTGAAATTGTACATATTTTAGACGGTTTGCCACATAAGATTTCCGGCATGCCCCGTCAGCACTATTTCTGCCGGAAAACCCCGGGTCGGGTCGAATGGGAAAATCGCAACGCCCGACAAAGTTCGTGGTATTATATGAACTTTTTAAAGTTCGTGGGAAAAACCGAAATTCGTGTAAAGTTCATGATTTTAAAAGCAGTTACCCCTTATATTTACAATAAGATTTGACTGTTTTAATTCACTGCTGCTATGTTTGTCTAGCGGCTTCTTATTTATTTTCGTCAATGCAACACAAAGTATCGAGGTTTTTGTTGGTGGGTTGCCTCAGACCATTGATTAGGAGAAAATTCGCCAGGTCAGTCCCGATTATGTTTTTGTGACATACATGTTTTATTGTCAGCCTTTTTGTTTCATAGTATGGTTTATTTAACCCAGTCATTATCAACCAAAAACATGATACTCCTTCCGTCCCTAAAAATTTGTCACTTATTTTATTTTTGCGTCGTCCCTAAAAATTTATCACCTTTCACTTTTACCATTTTTGGTAGTGGACCCCACATTCCACTAACTCATTCCCCCTCACATTTTATTTTAAAACTAATATATAAAGTAGGACCCACTTGCCACTAACTTTTTCAACTCATTTTCTATTATATTTCTTAAAATCCATGCCGGGTCAAATGGTGATGAATTTTGCGGGACGGAGGGAGTAATAAATAGTTAAAGTGAAGAGAGAATAAACTCATATATAAGAGTTAAAGTGAAGAGATAATATAATAAGAGAGAAAATAATATAGAGAATAGTCTTATCTACATTATTATTTTTCCACTTTACACTTTATCCAGTTTAACTATTTATATCATTTTTTCAGAATGAATGCAGAAAATGATACTCTACCAGCATGGAACAAAGAGAGTAGAATACAAGTATAATCTTTATGTATTAAATTAGAAAACATAGTACTGGTATATTTGACTTAAAATACTAGTATGTCATATAAACATTATTTCAATTTGACAAAGTGCAAGGCTAATATGATGATCATATATTCCTAATACAAAATCATTTCAGTTATTGTTTACCCTACATATATATTCCTACCCCAATTATTAATTAAGGCATCAAACTTTGAAACGAGGCTGAGTCAATTATCAAATTCATACAAATGAGTTGTCAAATACAATATCAATCCAATTTCTCAGCCCACTTACAAAAAAACCGAATTCAAGTAACTGACACATTCATAATCGAGAAATTTGAAACAACAACAAAATCGGTGATCTTTCAAATATAAAATTAAGACACACAAATTTTTCAAAATAAGAGATTTTTGTAATTTTCCCTTTTTTCCATTTAATTTTTCATTATTTTACTCCCAACATATATAATCAATTAATTATATAATTAATGCATGTAATAGTATTTCACAATCAAATAAGTGTATATTTCTTTTAAGTAACCAATTTTATGATCATTTTTAATGAATTGAACAATCATACTTAATAAAAAATAAGAAATAAAATGATGATGGAAAAAGATGGAACCTCTCATGTTTTGCACATCTTTAATTATCTTTTCTTATTTTCATTAAAAGTAAATATGTACTATATGTTTTTAATTATTAAACGAAATTTCTTTGTAAGAAAAACAATAAGAAAAAGAAGATAAAAAATGCAATAATTCCTAAAAATTCGCATGCCCTATTCCATATTATAAATGCATTTAATCTTAAATTATAAAAACGTCAGCAAATTTAATTTTTTATCCAAAATTTCTCCTCATAATCTATACCTGACAATCAACTCATTTTAGGGCTGAGCTCAACCTTTGACAAATCCCTAAATTGTCATCTTCTTTATTCAATCCTGGCAATCAATAGACGTTGTTGAAGAAAACCAGGAGCCCTACCCAAATCACTCAACGTCTCTCCAACGGCCTAGGCTCCTGAGAAGGTCAGTGACATCTTGCAAACATCTGTAGGCAATGGTAATGCATTTTCTGTTCTCAATTTGCTCTCAAAGAGACATGTTTAGCTGCTTCAACGATATTCATAGAATATGTTGCCGTTTTCCCTGCATGATTTCATCGAGTCTCCTTTTCTTCTCTTCACTATACTCATCTAATTATCTTCGCGATTTATGCCTCTCAGATTCTATAACTGATAACTTGAATAATAATAAAGCTATTAAAGTCAGAGACAGAAAAAATAACACACATACAATAAATTTAGTTCACAAAAGTGCGCATTCAATCAAAACTTTTGGTAGGCCAATGGAAAAATTGCAATTTTGTTGCTTAAGCTTTGGAATCTGTAAAGTCCCAATCTTTCCTGATAAGTTATCGCCGCGCAAGATTTATATTATGCTATGGAAGCCATATCGGAGTTTAAGGTGGCGGAGCACAGTTTGGCACCTTTGATTATTATTCACTTTTACATTTTCTTTTTGGGTTTGCGCAAGTGTTCTGATCACTTCTAATTACAGATGAGCCAGCTGTCCGAGAAACACGCTAGCGATCATGGTAAGCTCATTACTCAAGGTTCATTATTAGTTTAACCTATATATGCCGAGATTTTACAAATTTAATTCAATGCTGCTATGCTTTTCTGGCGGCTTCACGATTTTTCTATTTTGTGAATGCAGCAAAAGGGATTGAGGTTTTTGTTGGTGGGTTGCCTCGGACCATCAATGAAGAGAAAATTCGCGAGGTCAGATCCAATTATGTTTCTGTGACATACATGTGTTTGGTTGATAAATATTGGGTTAATGAAACCACCAGTGTGCCCCCCGCCCCCAGCAATTTCAACGTCCACGTATATGTAATACGTATTCTATATTTATGAACCCTAGTATTAGCACAACTGGTCTTGTGAGAGGTCGTAGAATCATTTCATTTCCATGCCCTGGGTCCGATTCCTTAAGTGGTATTTTTATTATTTTTTTTGGTGACATTTTCTTTGTACTTTTCATTCTCGTGTTATGTGGCTTGGCCCCCCCTAGGTCTGCCACTCAATGAAACCATACTGTGAAACAAAGGGCTGACAATAAAATAGGTGGTCTAGAGATGTTGAACCATAACTAAAAGCAGGATTGCACAGGTTCATCTGTTGATTATGATAGCTATTAGCTTCATAAATCATATTTTGAGGTTGGTATAGAGATTTGGATGTATTAATATAAAGTAAAAATTCCATGTAACAATTGTAAGTAAACAAGGTAAGAGGGCGATGAATTTAATTAACCTAATAGTGGGAATTATTCTCCATTAGGTCAAAAGAATCCTGTTCGGGTTGGCCGTTGATTTATTCTGGCATCCGTGGAGGAGTTGTGTTATACTTCTTGGCTTATAATTGTGTATGTTCTATTTGCGATACACATGCAGTCAAATTCCTATAAAATTACATTTGGTGTTTTGAAGGGTTACTCAGTCTCGGCTTGTAGACACTAACTGGGCATTGCCAGATATTTTCTATATATTCCTTTTATATGAAAGTTTCAAGAAGATGCGCTTGTGTTGCTTATATATGCGTCACTTTATTGATGAAATCTGATACATTGCTTTCTCAGGCATTTTCCGATTGCGGTGAAATAGTTGAAGTTCGCATGATAAAGGACCAGAAAGGCTTTTCGAAGGTCAATACATGCTACCTCATGCACATTATTGTAGGAAGATAAAGTTTTTTGTGCTGTTCTTCATCTTCACTGTCGTGAACATATGAAAGAGAAGGTATAATGATGCAATACAATCTCATTTCCATTGCTCTTATTTTTTATTCACAGGGATTCTGCTTTGTGAGATTCTCGACGAAAGAATCCGCAGAAAGAGCTGTGAAGGAAAAAACTGGAATTTTGGTGAGAACTAACTTAACTTCTTAGGAATGTTTTCTTCTTATTGAGTATCCTCATTTTTGGCAATTAATATTCTTCTGATTTTTTTGAAACTATTGAACTTGCTCATCTGGTGCTTGGTGGTGCCAATGCATTTATAAAAGATGCCCTCCCTGCTAACTGTATGTATTTTTTTCCTTTCCTTTTTCTTTAATTAATATTTCTTGTTTTGATATGCAGCTAGATGGGAAGAAGATAGGAGTGCTTCCATCAAGTGAGCAAGAAACACTATACTTCGGAAATTTGAACAAAGGTTCGATACCTTGGTGTTATTGTGATACATTAAATTTCCACTCCTAATGTGATACAATACCAGGTGCTGCATTTATCCAGTAAGGATATGTGTTGCAATTTCTTCTATTTGGTGATAACATTGCTTAGGGAACTATAATATCTGTGCAAATAATGTGCAAATAGTGTGCAAATAATGTGCAAAAGTGCTACACTGGTACTTCAAGACTATTTTCAGCTTCATAACTTTCCCTGGAGCTCAAGTGATTGAAGTCATTATTGTGCCTATTTCATGTCCTAAAATGTCTCTCACACACATGCATACAGACCTCCATTTGGTTAGTCGGGATGATATGTTATAATGTCCGGTCCCTTCACTATGGACTTGCTTAATCTACCCATATGTTCTTCTGATGTCATTGGTCTGCTTTTATGCGTGGAAGACTAAATTTTCTCCCTTATCTCAGCTTGGACTGCTGATGAATTTAAGAGAATGGTGCTGCAGGTACCTTTCTTTTCTTTTATGGGATTTCAAGCAAAAGTTGCCATAAATTTCAACAGAGTTCCCATTCTGTCTCGCTGATTAGTTCCTTTTTATGTGCTACAGATTTTCCCAGATATTGAATCCGTTGATCTTTCAATCAGTAAAGACGCACCAGGTCAAAAGCCGCGGAACCGTGGTTTTGCCTTTGTCAAGTTTTCCTCTCATGCTGTGAGTTCTTTTCATTCTCTAATTTAGTTTTCCATCTATAAGTCTTGAAATGTCATAGTTTTTAGTTTTGTGGTGAGAAATTAAGACTTTCTTGTTGCATCTTAAATTATACAGGGTAGAAGCTCAGGTTGGTGGTTTTGAGTTCCAGCATCATTTTTTGACCCATTTGTTAGAGGAAATCCTCATAAGTACTTAAGCAATATATTAAAAATTGAATTCCCAAATTTGACCAATCCTTAAAATATTTTCTATCTACTCATAAAACTGGAACTCTTTGCAAGCCTAATTTCTTACAACTGGAAAACAAATATACCATTTAAAAATAGAATAAATGTATTTTTATCCTTAAGATATGGTTATTTTACGATTTTGGTCAAGAAAATTATGTTTGATAGCTTCGAATCATTAGCATTATGAATTGATCAATTTTTAGTCCTTAAGTGACGGTGCTGTTACATTTGATGGTCAAAGCGATTTTGACTCAATTAGTAACTTAAATACTAGACTAAACTCTAATATTGTCCTTAACATATGAGCATTTTACAATTTTGGTCCATAAAATTATGATTGCTAGTTTCGGGTCCAAACATTTTGAGTTAGTCCATTTTTTTTTTGCCAAAAAATGACATAGCCGATAAGTTGTGACACATATTGGGTTTCATTTGCCATAAAGAATGGACCAATTCATAATGTTTAGACCAAAGCTAGCAAACATAATGTTCTTGACCAAAATTGTAAAATGCTCATATATTGTTTAGGATAAAAATGGACTTTAGTTGGTGTATAAGTGATTAATAGCAGTTTTTTAAGTTATTGAGTCAAAATAACATTTTACCATCAAATTTAACAACATCGTCACTTTTAGGCCTAAAAATGTACAATTCATAATGTCAGGGATCCGAAGCTATCAAACATAATGTTTTGGACCAAAATCATAAAATGGCCATTGGCTAGGATAAAAGATGAACTTGTCTTAAAAGAAATCTGAAGAACTGTTAAGTTATTATGCATGTGTTTTTAGTAAACTTCCATCTCAAACCGTGAGATCTCTGATGATTATCAGTTCTCAACAATGTGCCATTGCACATTGGTATCAATTGAAACTCGAACCATACCACAACCAGTTCTTCTATTGTTGAATGTGCAAAATAAAACTAAAGGTTGATGCAAGTGCTACAGTACAAACATTCTATATTGGTGATAAAGGAATCCTTTATCTTCAACTTCCTAGTCCATTCTCTTCTTTCTTGTGTCAACTAAATCCTTTATGGATGTGTCATAATTGTATACCTTTCTCCTCTACCTGAAATTCGAGTCTTGTAGCATATTTGAATTATCAACTGTTGTTTCTGCTCTTGTATTAAAGTTACTGCTCTTCTGAACCCGCATGTTGTTTGGTCTTCTAGAATCCCATATTCATCCTTCAATTTTCATATTTATCACCTTAAACCATGTCTATGATGTCTAATCCATTTCATATCTTTGACCTGGAATTTTGTGCTTTAGGTAGCATATTTGAATTATCAACTGTTGTTTCTGCTCTTGTATTTAAGTTACTGCTCTTCTGAACCCGCATGTTGTTTGGTCTTCTAGAATCCCATATTCATCCTTCAATTTTCATATTTATCACCTTAAACCATGTCTATGATGTCTAATCCATTTCATATCTTTGACCTGGAATTTTGTGCTTTAGGTTGTTTTATGCCTGTTAGGCAAAAAATTCAGCAGTTTTAATGATTGTATGGGGATAATAATTATTGAATGACTTCCATGTGGCCCACTTTACACATAAGTAGTTTGGCAGGGACTTCACTGAGTTAGGATGAATAAATAATACTCCCTCCATCCCCGATTAGGAGTCACACTTTGACCGGACACGGGTTTTAAGAAATGTAAAGAAAAGTTGGTTGAAAAAGTTAGTGGAATGTGAGACCCATTTTTTCATATTGGTTTTATAATAAAATGTGAGTGAATTGAGTTAGTGGAATGTCAGACCTACTTACTATTTATGGTAAAAATGAAGTGTGACTCTTAATTGGGGACGGACCGAAATGGAAAAGTGTGACTCTTAATCAGGGACGGAGGGAGTATATAGGCTATTCCAGCATTTACTTTGAGGGTTAGTTAATTTTGAACTTGGCTTGATCATCTAATTCTTCAAATACTCAATCATATGTGTTATCTGTCTATCTATGTAACCTATCACACAAAGCAAACACCTACTCACACAAACAGATTAGTCAGAGAAGAATTATTATGTAAGCTTCCAGTTGTAATTCTCATTGCAGAGCCTGGGTCCTCTTTACATAGCTCATGTCTATCTCAAATCTAACATCTTGGTTGGTTCCCTACTTACTTTTGATCAAGTGGGAGAATTTTAGCAAGAAAACCCAAAGAACCAACGAGCATGAAATCAACTCTCAACAACTGAATTGAACAACACTGAAATTTGCCTGTGCAATTTAACATTGTTAATAATTCTTCTGCATCAAATCTGCAGTCAATTGTTCTAATTGAAGCAGAGGACTAAAAAAATGAATGAATCCATTCTCTATCAGAAATTGAAAATACCTACTTCAAAATCTTTAAACACAGGCTGCTTCACGCTCTCTACGAGTGGGCTCTCAACCAGAGTTTCGTCTTGGAAGTGTGCACCCAATTGTCCAGTGGGCAGAAGACGCTGAAATTGATGCAAAAGAGCTTGCTAAGGTCCATAATTAATATTCTTATGAATAATATGCTTAATAACTTTCAGAGATATTGCTGTATTGCTAATCTTCTTTTCCGATATTCCAGGTGAAAGTAGCCTTTGTGAGAAATTTACCTGCTGATGCTGAGGAGAAATATTTAAGTCAATTATTTGACCCCTACGGGAAGGTCTCTGCATATTTTACCATTGATTTCCGCCTCTCTTTGATTTATTACATCCACTTATCATGTAATTGCTGATGCTTTCTTTCAGGTTGAGAGAGTGGTGGTGTCCAAAAAAGGTAGCTCATCTGTTGGGTTTGTTCATTTCACTGAGAGATTGGTAAGTTGGTTTACATTTTGTCATTTTGGCGATTGCATATACGGATATACCTATCCAGCTGAGTTATTTTGTCTCCATATGGTAGTTAATATTCTCCAAATATTTTTATTTGACTTGCATGGCAATGCCCGGATTAGTATCCGGTTATAAGTTATGTCTTCTTTGATAAAATCTTGTTCATTTTCTTGGCTCCAGCACTGACTTCTAAACAGTTCCAGCCTCAAAACTCTATTAATTCTTATGCAGGATCTTGAGAGAGCCGTCGACGAACTGAACGGGAAAACAGTTGGAGGACCTAGAGAAGGCCAAGAGTATGTAATCCAGGTAGTTAAACTTACCGTAGACGCTTCTGTGTAGTCTGGTTACTGATATTAATATTTCGTTCTCTCTCTACAATCTACTTTTGGTTTTCATTATGTTAACATGCATTTGAGAATAATATCTGAAATTTTTGCCTGCAAACAGGTTGAAGTTGCAAGGCCTATGGAGAAAAGCAAGAAGCGAGTTCGTGAGTATCCAGAAAATATTACTTCTATTCCTGACCAATCTAAAATATTAAGACCGAGTGTTCATAATTCCCACATCTCGAGGGTAAATACATCTCCATCTCAATTATTATTATTTAAATATGTTGACGATCACGATTTGTAGTAAATACTAAAAATAGTAGCTAATTGTGGTGTGCAATAGATAGCACCAACCAAAAGAAAGCATGGGACACTCAATTTCACCAGCACAATAGAGCATGTGCAACACATGAATTGGTGATATCGTATTTACATATTATTGTTAATGTCAAAAAGAAGGCATAATTAAGATTTGAGGCTCTGAAAATACTTCTTTCAGTTTCGGCTATATTTGATTTCTTGCTTGGTGATATCATATCTACATATTATTTTCTTGGGCATATTGGGTTCCTCAACGCTAAAGAAGCACGACGGTTGCATATGAAATTCAATCTCTCTCTTATTGAAGAACTTAATTTACAGAATCCGGTACTTTTTAGGATTATCTTTTGTATAATCACGCTTCTTCATGGTCCATGACATGTCATCGCTGTCCTACAGGAATTGGAGCCTGCTGATCCCTACGAGGATGCCGTAATAGCGTTGCCTTTAGCTGTTAAAGAGCGGTTGCTTCGAATCCTACGACTTGGAATTGCGACCAGATTTGATGTAAGTAGTTCAAGTTTCTAATGACTGTTTGGTGATTGGTAATGCAATGAATGAAATCAATCAAGGTAGAGCAATTCCATTCCGTTTGAATTCGTTGTGCCAACCAAGCAAGATAATTATGATTCCTTTCCTACATTGATTCCATTCCACTCCCATTCCACTCCATTATACCAAGCATGACCTAGTGTTCATCAGTAAACATGTACAATACTGTGTCTGCCTTTGGTGTTGTGTTTGCCTTCACGCTTAAGTTTTTTACTGCATCCATATTGAAAATAGAATACAGAATTATGAACATAAAAATATGTTGTGGACTTGTGGTCGGGTCACTTTGATCTACACCCTTGTAAAAATATGTTGTGGTCAGGCCTCTTTCAATTTGTTTTCACAGAGTTTTCACAAAATAAATGAACTTATCATGATGATATCAGCAGTATCTTTTAATGATCACATCATTTTCTATTGTTTATTAATACTCCCCTCAATAGAAGATTAGAATGGGAAGGATTTGAAGAAATCTCGGTTGCACTGATTTTGTGTGAAGATTCGTGTATTAGAGATAATACGACACAAGTTGCATTTTCTATATGGGGCCTGCAGTATTATTACTTCTATATTTCGCATGAGAAATCTTCTACCAGTTTCATAATTTTCTTTTCTTTCAACAGATTGATGTCAACAGTTTACGCACTCTCAAGCAATTACCCGAGCCTATTGCTATATCCGTTCTTGACCAGGTTATAACAGCCACATGTACAATAAGAATTGATGTTTGTTTTTCCTTGCAAGAAAAGCTACTAGTCGATATGCATAACTATGACAAGAAGTTTCTTCTGTTAATTTCTTCAATCTTCTATGTAGTTTATGATATCAGGATCAGCTTCACAAAATAAGTCAGCATACCTAGCTGCAGTGATCTCTGAAGTATGTAACTCAACTCTAATCTACTGGCTTTAAGCTTATTGCATTACTTATTGTTGAGCCATTCAACTTCTTTCATAGCACCTAGTCGATAAAGTGGGACCGGATCAGAGCTTGGTCAGTTTGTTGCGAGCTGAGGATGCTACTAGAAGCGAATACAAGTCATTCAACCTCTCGAATCATTTGTCATCCCCCGTTGTTGGTTCCTTTACATCTCATGTAGACAATACAGCTAGGTATATTTTCTATATTGTGATGTATGTGCACACTTCACATAGTGAATCTGGCCATTACATAACTATACTACTAACCTGGTTGATTGCTTGATTGATTTTCAGGCATAACTTTTACCATTCATCGCAACACCCGGATTATCCTTTATCTAGTCGAGCAATGTTGAGAAGAGCAGAACAGAGAGGCCGATCTCCGTATGAATCCGAGAGCATCCCGATTTCAAGAACAATACGGGAGGAAGGAAGCCGATCTCGATATGCGTCTGAGACCATCCCGATTCCAAGAACAATACTGGAGGAGGGAAGCAATTCTCGGTTCGAGGTAACTCCACCACACCCCAGATCTTATGGCAGGGTAGCAATACAAACCGCGGAGCGACATCTATCTCCACCCCAAGCAGCACCAAGTTCATCTTATGCTAGATTGGATCCGAGTTTGATCTCAGACGTTAGAGGTGTTTCCAGACAGCAAGCGTCCCGACCTCAGATGAGATTCGATCCATACACTGGTGAGCCCTACAAGTTCGATCCTTTTACCGGGGAACCAATAATTCATCCAGCCAATACTGAGCGCCACTTCTGAGGCTATTTTGGTTTATGTTATTTTTCTACTGTAATACTATTAGTCGATGATTGACTGTGCTAGCTTCCTGTTACTTGACATACCGAGTTTCATTTCAGTGCTCCTGGATTTTTTTTTCAACGTTTACATGTAATTAAGCATTCAGACAGTTCGATCCTGAACCCAGACCGAACCCAAGTAACCCGAACCAGTGAACCTGAACCGGAATTATAAAATTAGCAACTTATCCGGTTTCCCTTCTTTTGTTTGTTTTTTTACATAGATCTGTTGAGAAAAGTTCTAATTTTAGTATTGAAATTGGAACAACACATGCATTGCTAACTTAAATAAACTATATGATTCCTTTTCTTGATAGTTAATTCCTATTGAGAGCTGAAAAGCAATTTAAACAAACAGTTGTAAACTTGCATTAAGAGTTTGGGCAGCTCGGTGTTGAAACTATAGTTTTTTGCTCAATCCAAAACCAAATCAATAACTTTAGATTTAGTTTTGGTTTGCTCACCAATGGTATATATATGCACATAAAACTGACTTTCCTAATCCAACATAGTTGGTGTGGTTGTTAAGCACCTCTTCCCTCAAGTTGAGGTAGGAGGCTTGATCCATGCGTATATAAATGGAGCGAACTATTTGACCAGTCTCCTATCGCTTAAGAGCGCTAATATAAGTGGTATTTCAGGAAAAAAACTCCCGAGAAAATGAAAAAGGAATATATAATGCAATTTTAAGCAGGAAAAAGCCATGCTTCCCACGAAGAAACTGTCAATGGCATTATGGCAACATATATACATTCTAAAACCAATTTCATTAAAGCAAGTGACACTGACACACTACACTATATTAAGGGACAATCATTCATAAAAGAAAGGGAAACTGTTTCCTTTAAAATCCAAATAATGGAATTTGCAGTCAGTCAATGGCCACAAACATTGATCACAACTCAACTGCATTACATAATTATTCAAATACGAAAAACAAAGAGAATATACACACAAGATTTGTTCTAAACAGTAGCTATACCAGAGAGGTGACTTTGGCCATTAGGCAAACTATAGTTGATATATACTGATATTTACTTCCAATCGAGCATATCGAGGAGCCACAGCACCTGGTCCTCTGAGTTTGCAGCATCGCAGAAATCCAGCTCAATCCCAAAAACATCAATGTCACTTTCATTACCATGGTCCATAAATAGCAAAGAAATCCACGCCCTAATACCCGACACAAAAGGGTGTGCAGGTGAAAAGTCGAGGTAATCAAATGCCAGGGCCCGGAATGTGGAGCGATCTATATAATCACAAATAGACTTGTTTATGATGCAAGCAACTTTCTGGGTATCCCTTCGGCCTACAAATACAGACACGCTGACAGTCTGACCCAAAGGGATGTTAAACCTAGGTTGCATTGGAAATGTCATCTTGTAGTCCGGGCTCGTCAAGTGCAACCTAAGAACATCAGAGATTCCATTTGGTGGTGTCCAGGACCCCTTTTGGAGTACGGGTCCCGGAACCACTTCCGAGAACATGAGTTTTTCTTCAGTCCAAATGTCAATATAAAACTCCAAATCCTTCAAAGATAGTTTCGGTGGAAGCAGGGTTCTATTCCTCTTGCGTTTATAAAACGACTTGAATAGTTTGTGATAAGACAAAATAGGAGGGGATGACTGCTTGCAGACAGATGGCCATCGATTTGCACACAAGCATTTCCATAAGTAGTCGTCTTGAGCAATCTCTCTCCACTGCTTGCAAACTGACATACACGTCGCCAGATCTCTACCTTCTAGAAGAGGGAACACAACCTTCAAAATTTCCTCGGATGACATCTCCATCTCCAGAGGAATAAATACTCGCAAGGCCAACTTTTTGAACAAACCAGTTTTGCAGCACTAGAGAGTTGGAGACTACCAGTACTTATTAATTTCGTATCAGTTCCTGAAACCAATCGATGTACTTGAATATCAAATGCCACTTATTACCTAATCATACGACAAGACGTATATCATTTGGATCCGTAAAAAATGAAACTTCAAGTGGTTATTAGAAAACGAAACTAAGGAAGAAAATTGATTGCATTGAACATTCATGATAGCGACACACATGAATAAGTTTTCAACATAAAATGCATCAATATATTTCATCTGAAGTTAGCCTTATTGATGCACAAACACACAATATTATTAACATCACAAAAAATCATCAAACTCACAATGCCTTCCTCAACACATCAAACTACGCACTCCAAAAAAAATCGAGGCTTGTGATTTCATCTGTCACAGCAGATCACGAAAAATAAACACAAGCCATGAATAATTCCAGATCAAATTTAATGCATATTACCCACAAATCTCATCAATGGTACAAAATATTAATTCAAAAAACATTTGAAAGCATTAATCCAAAAGCACAATCTAGCAGAACATATGCATCTCCCTCCCAAAGCAATAAAAAGCCAAATGAAATCCAACCAAACGGACACAACTATAATTTCCAACACAATACTCATATCTAACTCTCAATTAAAAATTAAAGATCACTAATTGAAACCTAATTTCAATTTCTATACAACCGAATCCAGCCCTAATTGATACTGCAATTGAACTAAAATCCGCGACGAAAGGAAAGGAACAGAATTTTACCGTTTACGGTTCCGCAGCTGTAGAAATCGATTCATCCCAATTGAAGAAGAGGAAAAATGAAAATGATACAGAGCAACAAAACTTGGACCTTCAGATACTGATTAGACTGCAAAGAAAATGCACGAATAAAATTAGAAAGAGAGAGAAAGTTTAGAGAGAGAGAAAGCAGCAAGGTGGTGGAATTCAGTGCAACGCGGCATATAAAAATGTGGGCCCTCTACTATTTGACAAACGGTTTTTGCCAGGTGGCATTTTGGACAAAAATATAATCTGCTGTCGGATTTAATATTAATAATGCAGAAATGGATAACTTTTTTTTTAATTTTTTAGTTTTAAAAACCCGTTAAGTTAGTGCCACGAGCTTGTTTATGTGATTGTGCATATAGTACGGATTATATTTCTCCATAATTTATTTTAGTTTTTGTCTTAATAATTGATTTTACTCATTTTTTACAGATAATTAAACAGAATTGTTAAAGTCTGTGTCGTGATAGATTTGAACCCAAGATCATTTGCCTCGGATATTAACCACTTTATCAATAGGCTAAACACACTTGCACAATAAATGATTGCAATGAAGATTGAAAAAGAAGTGTGAATGTAATCAATCATGTAATTATTGAGATTATAATATTTGAATGATTTTGATGGTAGTAGTTTATGAGCCAGAAAAAGAAGGAAGCCCAAAAGAGATATAGCCCAAACTTTCTAGGCCCATAAGGAACCACATAATTTCATGGGCCATTGAAACAACCAACACTCTACGTACATGTAAATATGTACTACTCCATATTTATTCTTATTCTTGAAAATCTAGGTTGTGAAATTTTTGAACTTTAACACATTTTATGTGTAATATTGAAATATTTCAAATTAATCCTCATTACTTTCTCTTCCTCCGGCTCAAAAGTAAAAAATATTGGTTAAATTTTTAAGGAATGTTTACTTGAGTTTTTAAGTACGGTAGAAGATAGCGAAACAAGCTCAAATATTTACTTCAATCTATCAAAATGAAGTGGATTAGAGTATCCACTATAGAAGGGCCGTGGCTCCCTATAGTGAGAGCCACCAATTTTCGCGGCAGGGCGGGGTGGGGGTACCTATGAGAGAGCCATGCCGGCGGCTCGGCCGCGGCTCCTCCAATTTTGATTTTTTTTTAATTTATTTTTATTTTTATTTTTGCAATTTTGTGCTAATTTTATGGAGAGGAATTTTGGAGAAGATGAAGTATGGAGAGAAAGAGAGAGAGTGGGACGATTGTTTTTAAAAAAATAATTAATTTGGCATTAATTTAGGAAATAAATCATCTCTAAAACTAAATCCCAATTAAAATTGGTCAACTTTTTAATTAAGGATTGTGATTTCAATTCACACCCTAATTACAAAAATAATTAAAAATTAAATTTTTAATAAATATATTTACTTGTAATTGTCAACTTTTTTTTAATTAATTTATATATTTTTTAATAATTATTATAGTCCGATAATTTTTATTCTAGTTAAATTAAAATATACAGAAAATGAAAAAAAATAATTAATTTGATGGCTTAGACTTGTTCATTATAGTGTGAACAAGTTTTTTGATGGCCTGGCTAAATTTTGTGGCTTGGCCCGACCAACTACAGTGGACTCCCTTAACCTTGTATATATTTCTATCAAAGATAAATAGTCACATCTTGTTTCTTCCACTGACATGACGTTCATGATGATTGAGGGTGTCAAGACTAAGAAGTGGGTTATTTATACCAAGCATTTTGTCCTCTTATCACTTAATTTTGATCCCATGAAGGAAACAAAATTACTTTCATCCAAACCTGCGATATATGACTTATTTTGAAACTTTGGAATAATAATACAAATTTTCAATATTTTTCTCCAACATTCCAAAATTTTTAAACATAATACTCCCTCCGTCGGCCATTAGAAATCACATTTTTTTGGCGACATGGGTTTTAAGAAATTTTAAGAAAAATAGGTGGAAAAAGTTAGTAAAATATGAGTCTCACTTATAGTATATTATTAGTTTTAAAAGAAATGTGAGACCTTATTATCATTTATGGTAAAAGTGAACCGAAACTCCTATTTATGGATGGACTAAAATGAAAAAACAGAACTTCTATTCGCGAGCAGAGAGAATAGTAAATAAGAAATGAATTGTGACACCAATAGCATGTTTTTCCCATACAATTGAGGGCAACCCGGTTGGATAACCCATTTTCAATGGGTTATTTGAGTGAATGTGTGACCCCATTGAGGATTTGGTGCTCACTCACTAAAATATTCATGCTTGCTAAAATATAAGTATAATAATCGTCGACTAAAAATTGACCATCTCAATATGCCTTCTCGTGAATATGCAAGTTTTATGCCTTCTCGTGAATATGCAAGTTTCTTCTACTTATAATAAAGTGAAAAAGGAAACGTGTTTCAACAAAATACAGTATTATTATTATTTCTTAGAAAAAAAATAAGAAGAAGAAAAAGAAGCATTCCTCGTATGTAAAGCCAAATAAGGTTTAAATTAAATAAGTTGAATTTATATGAAAGAAAAGAGACAAAAGGATTTCCCCGATTGTCGCATTTCTCAAAAGCACGAGGTGTAGTTCTTGTCTGTGGGCGGCCACGCCATAACATGGCATGTGGACTCATTTACATAAGTGGGACACTGCTGTCTGTTTCCCTCAGATATCACATGAAATATCACTACCATAAGGTCCATAATAATTATACTACTTTTTATTTTATTTTTATATATTCCTATACTCCTCCACATGCCCTCACTTCTCAATTTTATCAGAATTACTACAAATTTGATTTATACATGAGGAAAGTAAGATATGAGAAAATATGAAATACTCCCTATTGTGCTCAATTTGAGGCAAGTGTTATTGATATTCATCAAAGGGAAGTTGTCAAATTCTGGTGAGTCATATATTTTTTAAAATCTGAAATTAAAACTGTGAAAGAAGAAAATTTTGCAATAATCACATTGCCTCATTTTTTGCAATAATATGCAATTGATTTTAAAACGCCAACATCCACATAAACTTGTATCCCATATTTCACAGAGAACAAGATAAATGAGATAATTTAGTAATTTAATTTTCAGATTTTAAAAACATGTGTACGGACCAAAATTTGATGGTGATTTATTTGACAATTTGGCATTCATCAAATAATTAACAACACAAAATTTGATGGTGATTTATCTGGCAATTTGGCATCCATCAAGTAATTAACAACACAAACTTTTTAGAGGAATTGATATTTATGGAAAAATGGAATTTTGGTGTACAACCTGGTGGCAGCTGCATGCTGTCATCTGCTGCTGCTGCTGCAGGCTGTGAAAGAGAGGCCTTTGTCATGCAATATGGGAACACATTTCTATGTTCATTCACTCAAATCTTTATTCACAATTTTGAATATCAAAACAAGAAATGTATGAAGCTTCAAGACTTATATAGACACACACTTCATAATTCATATAGCAATTAATGTCTCATTTGAGAGATAAAAATCATAAAACTGATCTAGGCAATGACAATAATTCATGAATAAAACAAGAAGAAATTTTATAAAATGTAAACTAAATGAATCTATTCGAATTAGTACATAATTGGCATGGAAACTAATAAATTAATTCATACTAATAGCCAAAGGAAAAGAAGCTCAACCTTCTTCCTCCTCCATTCCTCTTTTTCTCTTTTTTTTGGGGGAAAATTGTCCTCTTTCTCCTTTCCTCTTTTTTCAATGTATAATTTCTGCAACACTACGATGCCAAATTCCACCGATTTTTCGATGGAACATCTACCATCCATTCGCACATAACGATATACGCATCAGATCGCACGCACATCCCGATAAATTACGCCGATTGATCGCACCTACAAAAACCCTAGGCAACCACTACACACCGTCGCGATTCTCCTGCGACTGCGATCCGTAAAAATCGACCAATTTCTGCAAAACAAGCACCTGAGTTTTGAGGAGCACGATGTAGTCGGCGGTTTCGCGGAACAGCTGCTCAGGCTTCGCATCTCCGATTCCGGAGGGGATGAGGCTCCTCAGCGCCGCTAGCTTGCCGGAGACCGACGAATCGGTATCGGCGGAATTGCGTGCACAGAGCTGGCGCTTTCTGAGCCTCCTGCTGGAGCTTGACAGCCTCCTCTTCAGCCTTCCAGCGGCGGTTGCGGCGGGGATCCTCGGCTTCGAGCCCATGGCGGCGGCGGTGAGTGGCGATTTGCGGCGGAGTTGGTGGAGGGAATACGGCGTAACGGGAATGGCGTTATGGGCGTATATAAGTAGGGGCGGTGTCGACTGCGGCGGAAATTACCAAAATGCCATTTTCTACTTTTGTTAATAAATAAATATTGGGGATTTATTATAACATGTGTACTGTGTGGGGTTGGATTATTTAATTGAGGGGTGACACATTTGGTCTAGTATGAATTTCAAAATTGGATTGTCACGTTATATAAATAAATAAATTCACCAACTACTATTTATTTGTCGATCAAATGTTGTAAGTATATTCTTTATGTAAACAAATTGACTGGAAAATCATAGTGAAAGTTCAATGGTGTAAATGTCAATCGCATTCATGTAGATCTGTAGTTAGTGGTCACAAATATGATGATATTATTGGAAGTTTAAGTCTTTAAGATATTTCTAGAAATATTATATAATCCATCTACTTAGAATTACTATGTACTACTCCTTAATTAACATGAAATATCCTCATTTGCTATATAAAACACCAATGAAAAGTAGAAGCAATATTCATGGGCATCATTCAAATGAGAATGCATCACTTTATTATAATAATACTCCACAATGCTAGAGGTTTTTTTTTTCTTTTAAAGTAGACTCACTGTGATTTACTATATTTTCTTTATGCACTTTCTACGTTCGAGCTCTAAAGTTGAAGGAAATATCATTTTTTCGCAATATTGATGATGAATGCAATGATTTTAATAATAATGAAATACTATATATCTATGATTTTGTAAGCAGAATTTCTTTTTATAGTCTAATCTACTACTATAAAATAAATTTACCTATCAAATACTTCCAAACTTATTTTTATTTACACCACCTATCTCATTTTTGTTACCACCTATCTTTTTTCTCATTTCTACTCGATGGATGAGTCTTAAGAATTTGAACACTAAAATCGAGTTCGAGAAAAATATCTGCCCAGTAGAGAAAGGGAATGCAAAATTAGAAATAATTTGGGCGTTACATTTAAGAAAAAAACTGCATTTTCCTAATAATTATAGTTAAATTAAATTGGATCATGTGCCACCCATTGATTGGGCAAGTCATTGAGTGCTACAGAAATAAGTCCATGTGGCAATGAATGATTGGTGGGGTCCATGCCACGCAAGAGATATTTCAGCAGGGGTGTTTCCGTAATTTAAAAAAGAAGGGCACCACCAAAATTTACCATATCAATTGGAAATACGTTTAGCGCGGGAAGACGTAATTTAAGCAGTGAAAGCTGCAATTTCCACATGCATGCGACTCATCGAGACTCTTCTACTCGAATTCCTAAAATACCCCTCCATATCTAAATTTAAAGTTGTTCACACAAATTTACACATGTATTCCTTATGCCTCTCGTTATTTGATTATGTTATTTTTAATCCATACCAACTCTCATTTATTTATTTATCCAGCTTGAACAATGTTTAACACTTGTTAAAAGTTTATAGTTCTAAAAGCATATTTTACCTTAAAGTAATTGTTAACCTAAGTGAGTTTGAATTATAACATGTACTTTCTCCGTTCTTCATTAGTATTTGTTACTTCCACTAGTTTTTTTTAAGTCATTTCCGCAATATTTGTCACACTTACTTTTTTTCTAACTTTGGCACACATTTCACTAACTCATTCTCACTCACATTTTATTATAAAATTAATGTATATATATATATATAAGCAAGACTCATATTTCACTAACTTTTTTAACCCACTTTTCATTATATTCTTAAAACTCATGTCGAGTTAAAGTGTGACGTTTAATGGTACGGAGGAGTATGAAACTAAGTTCAATGGGTACCTTTTTGCAGTTATTATTGAATTAAATATTGCATATTTGATTACTCCTATTATCTATTTTCCCACAATAAACAAGACTATGTTACAACAATATTTCCCCCCAAATTTAAATCTGCCCTTCTCCATTTCTAATTAATCCCAATCAATATACACTTTTTGACAACATAACAAAACTCCAGCAGTTTTATTCAACACATGGAGTTGAAATTCTGATGATTCAAAAAGGCAAAGGAGAGCCAAAAAAGAAAAGAGAGAAAAAGCAAGGTCATGAGATTGTACATGGAATTAGTGAGACATCTTTATGGGTGGTGACAAATGCCAACCAATTATATTTGGAGGAAACAAACCAAGGGCATTAGTGGCATTTCATGAGGCATGAAAAGGGTCTTGTGCCTTGTAAACCAGTTGTTTTTTTTGGGGGGTTGTGGTGGCCTCTCAAGGGCACATGCAATTGTGAGATGGTCCACCAAAGGTAGTAAAACCAGAGAGAGAAGGATGCACATGGAGAGCACATGCAGTAGGGAAAGAGGAGTGTACCTTTGATGAGAGAGAGAGGGAGATTGCATGTGAGAGATTAAGAGACAGTGAAGCAGCATGAATTGTATTCCATGTTCTGCACATTCCCTGCATGCTACCACCTCTTTCCTTCATCTTTCCCTTTTAAGACCATTTATTGTTATTTTTATTAATAACAATTTTCACTTTCAAATATTTATGTTCGGATTAATAACTTTTAAGTCAAATTCAATGAGTTCATTGCCATGAACTAGTTTGAATTTGGTCACATGTTAATAAATTAAGGGCTAATTGTTATAAAAATCAAGAAATTTGGTTAAATTTTGGTTAAGTCTCCAAATTTTATAAATTAACAATTATTACTATCATAACTTTGATATTTTTGATATTTTTTTAGTCATTGGATTGATTTAGATTTGAAGAGAAATTATGTTATGATTTTGGAAAGCAAAAAACTTTAGCCTAATCTTATATTTTAAGATTTTCATACTAAAATCAATGACTTTTGTAAGTGCTATACAGATTTACAAAAAATCATGGATTTCGAATACACAATTTCCTTCAAGTACAAATGAATGAGTCATTTGAGAAAAATGTCAAAATTATGATATAATCGGCTATCTTCGAAAACTATGGGATCAACTATCATTTAGCCAAATTTCATGATTTTTCCATAAATTTGCACACATATCGTAATATTAAAATATTTGAAAGTAGTAGTAATTCCCTATTTTATCATTTTGTTGTATTTACTTGTAATCCATATGTCTACGAAACGTACGTAACTTTTGGTAATGTACGTATATAGCGAATTTTAATGCAAAATTAATATAATAAGAAGATGGGAAAATGAAACCTGAGTCATTATAGAAAAAGTTTACCATAAATAGATAAAGATTAATTTGGTGGACAAACCACAATAAAAATAAACCTATTTTTTCATGGACACGGAGCAATTGAAGATGCCATTTCAATTTCATGATTTCATCTTAATTAAAGGGACTATAGATGATGCACACGGTAGTATAAAAAAGGGATTATAGTTGTAAATTATAATTTGATGATAGTTTTGCTGCCTGTATTTTTACCACAAATTGATACCAGCAGTCTAGTATTAACATCAGTACTGCTTGAGAACCATTTAAATAAATTGGAAAATTGTTAAAAAACAAACAGAATATTAGATAATAGTATAATGTAAAAGCTATTATTCATAACTTTGCTTTTTGAAAAAAATTAAAAATATCAAGTAAGAATAGAAGATATAAATACAATAGCAAACAATTGAAGCACCCTTTATTCAACTATGTAGGCAATAAATAAAGTAGAAAAAACAGGTGCATGAAAAATGGAACTCTTTGCCCCTAATAAACCGTCATTAATTAGTGACCACATATTGTTTGGCTAATTTAGGGTTGGAATTCAATTATGTCACATGTCTGCACGTGCTTATTTGGATTAAACAAAATATTCACGTGAGCAAGGGCGGCTGATGGACGTGACGACATTAATATAATTAAATAATTGTAACGTAATCTCCACTGTCTTGTCTCTCCTACCCCCATCCAAAAAATTGAGATTCACAATTAATTGTTTATTAACTTATTTTTCTCATAAACATACCTTAATATTAAAATAATTGCCTAACATTTCTTAGTAGCTTTGTAGTTGTTGTGTATGTCAGAAATTCTATTACACACAAATGATTGGTTTCTAACTTAGTATGAGATTATGGTCACTTTTGTACTTGAGAGGATATATATGCTTTTGGAATTCTGAAGTTTCCATAGAAAATGTATTTGTATTTGTATAATATCTCTCTTACTTTACCAATTGTGTATTAAAATTTGTATTGTTTCAAAGATTACCTATTCTTTTAGGAACTAAGGAAGTAACTTTTAGTGATATACGTACTTATTAGGATTATCATATACTCCTTTCGTCCCACAAAGATAGTCCCACTTTGATCCGGCACGGGTTTTAAGAAATGTAATTAAAAGTGAGTTGAAAAAGTTGGTGGGATGTGAGTCCTACTTTTAAAGTATTAGTTTTATAATAAAATATGAGTAGAAATAAGTTGGTGGAATATGGGGTCCACTACCAAAAATGGTAAAAAGTGAAATGCGACAAACTTTGTGGGACGGACGGAAATGGAAAAATGGGACAATCTTTGTGGGACGGAGGGAGTACCTTTTTTCTTTATAATATTTATTTATGGGAACAAACAAAGTATGACATCATAGTAAAAATTTAATAATTCGAAAATATTGTTACATTAGTATATCCAGCCAATCATAATTTAGAAATATATCCGGACTGCTAAAATTTTTAGTTCCCTTGATAGCATCCCATGGATAAACCCTAATTCAGTTGATTTGTGTGTTTTCATAATGGAAAAGATGAAGATACCAAATCTAAGTTGATAAACTCTTAGTCTTCCTTAATCCAATCAACAAAATCACATAAATTCTTATGAGAGGAGCCTCCTCCAACACTACTAGCCAAAGTCTTCTCTTGAAGCTCCGTCACCCTTTTCTTATAGCCTCCATCTCCCAAAACCATCTCCACCTTCCCCTTAATCTCCTCCCTCCCAATGATCCCATTCCCACCCTTCTCCAACCTCACTCCCACCCCCCAATGATCCACAATATAAGTCTCGTTAAGGAATTGGTCCGCAAAGTAAGGCCAGCACACCACCGGGACCCCACTGCTCACGCTCTCCACAGTCGAATTCCACCCACAGTGTGTCACAAAGCATGCCACGGCCGGGTGGGCCAGCACCTCCTGCTGCGGGGCCCAGTCAACGATCTTTCCCCGGTTTCGCACCCTGTCCTTGAACCCGGGCGGGTAGGCCTCGCTGACGTGGCAGGTTATGTCACTCCTCACCACCCAGAGGAAGGGCAGCCCCGTCAGCTCGAGGCCGAGGGCCAGCTCGCGGAACTGGGCCGGGTCGAGGAGGGTGAAGCTCCCGAATGCCACGTAGACGACCGAGCGTGGCGGGCGGTGGTCGAGCCAGGAGAGGCATGTCGGGTTCTCGGGCCAGAAGTGGCCCGCCTGTTTGGCGAGGCGGCGGGTGGCGAGGAGGGGGCCGATGGGGCGGCAGTTGTGGAGGAAGTCGAGGGCGGCGGGCTCGAGCGCCGACGAGGAGTTGCAGATTAGGTATTGAGCGAGCTTTGCGGATTTGTTGTTTTCGACTATGGATTGGAAGACTACTCTCCGGCCGGCTAGGTCTGGGAGACACACCCATGCGAAGTGGTTAGGGTTCATCTCTGGCATGGACGGCGACAGCCGGATTGGTTCGCTCTGTAGTGGCGTTCCTGTTCGAGTACATAAAACAACAACTATTTCACATTAAAAAGAAAAATGAAATGACCTATAATAAGTCACATAGACTATGGAACCCTATAGACTTGTATTATGATATCGTCCTCTAAGTGTAGACGGAAAATTTAACTGACCTAACAATATAGCCGAAAAAAAATCACAATCCCATGAACCAAACACACTACAAATTTAATTTCGGATACAATCTTGCAAATCGAACACCTCATAGTATCTAATTGGATAAATAATTTATACTCCTACTATAGTACTCCCTCCGTCCCGGATAATTCGGGTCACTTTGACCGGACACGGATTTTAAGAATTGTAATGAAAAGTGGATTGAAAAAGTTAGTGGAATGTGGGTCCTACCTTTATATATTAGTTTTATAATAAAATGTGAGTAGAAATGAGTTAGTGGAATATGAGGTCCACTACAAAAAAATGGTAAAAGTAAAGTGGGACAAATTATGTGGGACGGACCGAAATGGAAAATTGGGACGAATTATCTGGGACGGAGGAAGTAGTAATTTATTTCATTAGTTTTCGTGATTACCTATGTTTATTTCTCGATAGTTTGGGGGATGGCGTTAGCAAATGAAACAGCAAAATATTTTACGTCAGCGTAAGGAGAAAACTAGAAACAAACCGTCAGTGTCAATGACTCCATCCGCAACGAGTTTTTCAGCGCTGGTGGTCAAGGCAAGCAGCGCGACCGCTCCGGGGAGGAAAGCCGCCAGCTTGAGGTCGAAATTCCGGTGCGCCTGAGTGATCTCCGCCATGAAAACGTCAGTGATGATGCAAGTGACGGCGTCGGCCTGCGTAGCATTGATGGATCGGATGAGCGCCTCGAGCTCGCCCGGCAGCACCCGGCCGAGCGCCTCCACCGACTTGGCGAAGTCCATGCGGTCTTCCCAGCAGTCGAGGCCGTCCGAGACCGAGACCAAATGGAGCAGCTTCTCCGTCGGCTGCGGCGGCAGCGCCTCCACCACTCGTTGGTGGTTGGATTCGGTGTTGACGAACGTCACTCTCACGCCGTGCTTCGCTAGGCACTGGCACAGCTCCATCATCGGGATCACGTGCCCTTGTGCTGGATACGGAATCGCCACTACATGCGCTCTTGATCTCCCCATTCTCTCTTTTCTAATTTGTTTCTTTTTTTTCTTACAGTTGCTTTATAATTTATAGGTAGAAATTCGAAATGTTGTGTTTGTCTAGTGTGGTTAGTTCTTGTTGGAGGTGATGGGTTTGATATAGTTTTCATTGGTTGAAGCCTTATAAGTTGAGTTGAGGCCGGCATGCAATGTGACAATATCTATACATCTTGCTGTCTCTAGTAATCTATTTTGTCATTTTCATTTAGCATAATGGAATTTTCCAAAATTTAAGTGGAGGATAGGATAGGATGGTGTCTCTTTTCTGCCAAATGTGTGTTTGCATCATTTTTTCCACCAAAATCTTTCTTCTTGCTCTTTCTTGTCAACATATAGCAATGTTCATCATGTTCTAGTGTTTGGATACCACAGCTCATTCAACTATTTTTCTCCCTCGTCCAGCCATAAGCGAGGCAGTTATTTTGGAAATGAGTTTTAAGAAAGCAATATTTAAAGAGTTAAGTGGAGAAAAAATAAAGTAGAGAAATAGAATAAAATAGTTGATATATTAAAGTAAAAGAGAAGAAAAATGTTAGTATATTTTTTGACAAAAAAAAATGACTAATTTTAGGTGAGATGACTAAAAAAGGAATACAAATATTCACTTATGGAAGGATTACTTCTATCTCGTCTCTCTTTTGTCTTCTTTGCTATTGTGCTTTTAATAGTTATAAAGTTTTTCTGTACTAAATTTAAGATAATATTACAATCACAATAACATTTCTGCCATACATTGACGATTATAGAAATTAATAACTTGGAAGATGTGTAGCTTGGGGTTTGGTCGATTGTTTGACACGTTCTCTGGTATTCTTTTTGTGGACTTGATCAAGACCCGCAGTGACCTGTGACATGTGTGTGGTCTTGATCTTAGCTTAAGAGGAGTTTGTAGGGATGCAAACGTTTTAGAGAGTAATCAAAAAATAAAACCATGATGAATATTGCTTGCAACTTTTACTTATATAGTTTGCACCCCAACAACATTTGAAAATCTTACTAAGAAATTAACTGATAATCACTCTAAACAACTTTTATCATCCTTTATCCATTCAACAAAGCTAGTGAGATTCTTGCAAGAAGACCCTCCTCTCACACTCTCCAGAGTCTTGGATCCAAGACTCCTCACTCTATCCTTGTACCCTCCATCACCAAGTAGAATCTCCACCTTCTCCACAATCTCTCCGGCCGCAACAACCCTGCTCCGGTCCTTCTCCAACCTCAGCCCCACTCTCCAAACGTCAACAATGTAGCACTGGTTAAGGAATTGGTCTGCAAAATAAGGCCAGCACAAGAAAGGCACCCCACCGCACACGCCCTCCATCGTCGAGTTCCATCCACAGTGACTAACAAAACAAGCCAAGGAAGGGTGGGACAGCACCCTCTGCTGGGGAGCCCATTCCACCATCTTCCCGCGACTCCCCACTCTCTCCTTGAACCCCTCCGGGAAGCATTTCTCCGCGTCCTGAGTCATGTCCGGCCTCACGACCCAGAGAAAAGGCCTCCCGGAGCGTTCTAGGCCGAGAGCCAGTTCATGGAACTGGCTCTCGTCGAGGAGAGTGAAGCTCCCGAACGCCACATACACTGTGGAGTTCGGGGGCTGCATGTCCAGCCAGCACAGGCAGGCTGAGTCCTCTGGCCAGAATAGGCCAGCGGACTGGCCTTGGCGCGCGCTTGACAGGAGAGGGCCTACTGGGATAAGGTCGGGAAGGAGCTTCAGAGCTCCGGCCTCCAGCTCGTGGGACGAGTTGCAGATTATCCAGTCGGGGAGAGTCTCCGCCTTTATGTTTCTTGCCATGGATTGGAACATGCGTTGTTGTGATGAGAAGTCGCCGATCTGCAGCCATACTGCTTCTTGAATCTTCATTGCAGGCATCTTTGGAGAGAGGTGAATCACGTGGTCCGCCTTCAAGGGTGTTCCTGTTTTTGCATCGCATGAGAGTAAAACTAGTTAAAATGTAAAAGTCGTTTTAAGTAAAGGAAAGAGGTGATAGTAATTTAAATCACGAAATTTTATCAAATTCTGATAAGTACTATTAGATTAAATTACGAAGTTTCAGTTTTCGTTAGTTGACTACAAACTAGTGAATTTGAGGTACGGAAATTAAGTTTGTTTGTTATCTCGCTCGTTTGGACTTCTTAAGCTCATTATTAACAAAGACGTCGTTTTGTACACAGATGAGAAATTTGAAAAACTTCGTGATTTAATAATGATTTAATACTGAGAATGAGAAACTGAAACCTCATGATTTAATACCGACCAAATTTCGTGATTTAAATGACTATTATCTCTAAAGAAAACGAAGCAAGGCACTCACCATCGCCGTCAACAATCCCTTCATCAAGGAGGCTCTTGCAATGCCTGGAAAGCGCGAGGAGGGCGACCGGGGCAGGCAAGAAAGCCGATTTCTTGATCCCCAGTTTGTCAGCCAAAGACAGAGCCCATATTAGGCCATAATCAGTGATGAGACAAGTGACTCTATCACTCTCTGTTGTGTTTATCTTCTCGATGAGAGCCTCGAGTGCTGGAGGGACGGCCTCGGGCATCGATGATTCTAGCTTCGCAAGGTCGTTTCTGTCCTCCCACGGCTCCAGGCCGTCGGGGACAGAGGCCAGAGTGATGAGCTCGCTTATTCTTGACAGCGAGCTCATGACTCGGGCGTGGTTGAAGTCGGTGTTGACGAAGGTGACTCTGATGCCGTTGTGTGCCAGCCATTGTGCGAGCTCCATCAATGGGATCACATGGCCTTGGGCTGGATATGGCATGGCTAACACATGTGGCCTTCCCATTTTTTCTTTTTGTTTTTACAAATTACTATGTTTCTTCATGCTGTAAGTTTATGTAGTGGGAGAGTGTGAGAGTTCGACATCATTAATTTGTTTTTATGTTTGTGTTTCTTTGTTGATTACTAAGTTTTGCCGGTTTTCAACTGTTGAGGAATCTTGGATTCTTGTCAGTTGGCCGGCTGAAAATCTATCTATTTTGGTAGAGCCAAATGGGCCGCTGCGCTGCTGGGCCGAAGACTGCTCTCATCAGCCCAGATCAAGGACCCAAGCCATGCTCCAATACTATGTGATATGTACTTGACACAGAGGTAGTCTCATTTACATTATATCCTTTTCATTCCCCAAGAATATTAGAGACTGAATTAACCTCGGTTATTTAATTTTTCCATGGGAAACAGTTCAAAACTTATAATACAAAGACTAATGTATTTTAATTTTTTTTTCAATCCTGTACGTACCTCCTGTATTCTGTGATCCTATACAAGTATTGTTTACCCACAATATTTGTACAAGATCACACAATACAAGAGGTACGTACAGGATGAAAAGAAAAAATTAAAATACAACTGATTTTATTACAAGTAGTGGGGATTCTCAACACATGAGAGGAGTGTATTCAAGCGCGCTCTCCACAACAAGAGTAAGGTGCCTTAAATAAGGGCAGATGGCGGACTCCAAAACAATTCTTCAATTTTGTTTACAGATTCCAAACCATTCTCCAATTTGGTTTAGTGGGAAGAGGTGAGTCATCCATCACCTTTCTGAAAAGGTGAATAGTCATTCTGCACAAAGGCTGACAATATTCTCTTCCATAATTCATGCTACGTGACAAGAGTCCTCTACAATTCATGTTGTCATAATAAGTGTAAGGACTTGCCTTCTTCTTTTCACGCTTTCAATTAAAAGCAAACACATATGAATATTATCATTTTCTTGTGTTATAGATAAACACCTTCTTCTTTTTTTTTCAAGTTGAGCTTCCTCCCAAAAAATAAGCTCATTTTCATAGTTAATAATTATTTTATTAAGGGTACGAATATCATTTCCCCAATTATTTATTTTATTTAAAGGATTACGAAACATAAAATTTCTTTAGAGAAAATCTGATAAATAATCAGGGTGATTGGGCATCTTGCATGATGTAATCGGAAATATGTTTGAATTTTTAACTAAATTATTTAACATAATAACTATATTAAATAATTAGCACAAATCATTATTTTCAGTAGTTATACCGAATGAAATGAGCCCTTAGTATAAGACATAATTTTACAAAAAGGAGAAATATTCAGACATAAAAACACTCGTGTATTTTTCTTCTCTCACATGATTAAATCAGATGCTGGTACCTCGTCAGTTCAGTATGTTTCTGTTATTGGAGAATTGACAATGCAGAACAACTAAATCGATTTTTTATTTGTACATTTCAATTCTCCATTCGCTGACGTGTCGTCCAAAACGATATTAAGAGACAATCTACATTCAAAGGGGCCCTTATCTTTTTCCCCGACAAAATCTTTTTTTTTTTCAGTTCTGAAGAGCGACAACCTTGTACAGTTGTACCTGACAGAATCTACTATAAAGGGAATCAGAAGCTTCTAGAAAGGACATTGGGATATTCAGTTACTACAAGAGCTACAGAGAAGCATGTGGGCTAAAAAAGTTACATAAGACAAGAGTGAATCAAACGTTTTTTTGTACAGGAAGAGCCATGATTTAACAAGAAGGGGACAAATATTAATTCATACTATCATCATAAAATATTCTAACCGTGTATACATTGCCTGTCTTTGTTTAGAATATTCTATATTACATTATTTAGTAGTGTGATTTCCAAAAGTGAAAGATCCACTGATAAACAAATAGCATGATAAATAAATAGCTTTCCTGATATATATCCTGCCTCTATAGTGGAAAAGGAAAGGTTCCTTCTAATTCAAGAAGATCACTAACCTGGCTTGCATTCATCACATGATGCAATTTATCCCATGTGGAAATGGTTGATCGAGTTCTAATTTGGTTTACGATCACAAGGAAATACATTTTTCCTCTTCTGGTATTATCACAGGCATTGGAGATGCTCTGATGTATCTCTGAGGGGTGGTTTTCTGCACGGTTGATGATGCAGGATCAGTGTGCGCCTTGAAGTGGAACTTTGCAAAACGGTTGAGTGTAGAGAACTTTTCAAGTTCCTGGCTATCCACTTTGATGTCCACTACTGATAAACTTCGATCAAGTCTGCACCATCAAATTGACCATGATTCGTTTTTTCTTAGTAGATATAAATGAAAGATAGCTTGGCTCAAAGCCTCAAAGACAAGTGGATCAGAACTAAATGCTAACCTGTTAGTATTACAATAATCATAAAATTGTTCGATAGTACTTAACAACATAGAAAATGCATATCAATTCAATGGAAACAATTTGATCTCTGCGATAGGTGAACAAATTCTTGCTTCCTTAATCCATAGTAATGCTAATCTAATATGCACAGATGCTTCCATGACTAAAGCATACATATCCTTACCTTGAGAGGTCACCTTCAAGCTTCTCTGCCCGAGTAATTAGGCATTTTCCTTTTTCTGAGAAACCAGATGGATTAGTTCTCTTCGAAGTGTTCAACTTGCCAGGTGACCTAAACAATTTATAACCAGAAAACTAGGCGTTCATAATGAATTAAACTGATATCGGATTGGGCACTAACAAATCAAAGCTATAAAGAATTAAACTTGAAAATAGCAATTCTTACACGTCAATGCTATCAACCGGCATTTTACTGTTCAGGTTGCATGCGTCTCCTAGTGTGGTTCTCGCAGCGGAATATGCCAAATAATCACAGTTTGAACTGGCATCTCCAGAGAGAATACCTTCTACTGGAGGTCTGAAGACCTGCTGCATAAGTTGTGTCGTGAAGGTAAGTCGTCTTTTCGCTTGTACCACAGGGTGCACATTAACAATTTCAACTTCATTTCTCGCCTGCCAGAGAGGAAATCTCAGCGAACAAGTTTTCATTCATAAAAATTTTAGGAAATTATCTAAGCATTGCAGTACATCACGAGACCGGTCTCACCTCTTCCTGCCTTCTATTCAAAGCTTGCGCCCATTCAAACTCAGCCATACTGCCAATAAGATAAGATATAGCAGAGGGAAAATCAGATAACCACAATAGTAAGCTCATACTTTGCAGAAAATACGTCTACATGCGTGCTAATTTACATAACAACAATGAGGCAGAAACAAGAAAAAACAAGGCATCAGAACAGCAGAACCCATATGAGTTAGCTTTACATGGACTTACCTGATGTTTTGAGGCCTTGGTGCTTCGGAATTTACTTCTTTGTGCCAAGGTTCCAAGTCAAATGCAACAATTTTACGCTTCCCCAGTTTTGAAACAGACAATTGTTGGTAAGAGACATCCGAAGGCAACATACTAGGGGGTGATAAATGTTTACTCGCTATCAAGGTGGCAGCTGAAGATTGCCAAGTACCACTTCCGTGAGCACTGTTGACAGAATCAACCTGCATATTCAATCTACTCTCTGGTAAATTTCCAATACTTATTCCAGAGAGTGGTTGTATTGCTGCAGTCACAGATTTCTGGTTATAGGTTTGTACGGCCTCAAAATTCTTGTTTGCATAATGCTTAAACCAAGATGGGGCCATTTGCAAACTGATCTGGGATTGGTTTGCTAGGTTTGAAGCTTCCTTGTCGATGGAATGACTCTGGGATTCATTCCGACGAAGTGACTCCATCTGTTGGGAGCTCCGAAGGGAATCTGTCGATGAAGCTTTTGCTGGCTGATCATTGGACTCTTCTGTGAAGTTCCCCTTAACAGTTCCAGGTGAAAATGCACCAGCTTTATCTTTGATAGCAAAACTCTGCCCACTAAACAACCCCTCTCTGGAATCGGCAGTTTGCGGCTGATGATTAAATGGAAACCTCTTACCAGAGTCTGTTTGACAATCTCCGGGCCTATTATACTGGTGGATCACGGAGAATTTTTTATGCAAAGGATGCCCAGAGGCTCTGCTGTCACTAGCAGAAAAAATCGGTGATTCAATGTCTTTCTGCTCTACTTGATCAGAGGGATGAGGAGATGCATGCCTCATGTATAAACCAGACGCCACTCCATCTACTTCTGAGTATTTTCTCAAAGACTGTTGTGAATCAGTATTGTTGCTTAGTGGAGTTCGATTGTGTATCTTGGTTGAGCTCTCGGGGATGAAATTAGCTTTCTTCTGTTCATCACATCCTACATTATATTTGTGTTTTGACCAGTCGAGACTGGATTGCTCTGGAGCACAGGAAGTAGTCTCCAAACTGCTAGAAGCTGAACCAGGGGTACGAAACAAACTAGATGAGAACATGTTGGCTCTTGGAGAAGTCGTGTCTTGCTGAGTGGTGACATCTGTCCTGAGAGGCAGAAGCCCTGTTGGAAATCCAACACGCTGAGAAGAAACTGATGTTTCACACGGTTGAGCAGCTGCTACGTTCTCCAATAGAGAGGATCTGGGACCAAGGGAAGAGGCGTTGTTTCTTGACTGCAACATGTAACTTGGTAATGATGGAGTGGGATTTTGATTCCTGATATAATCCTTCTCATAACTATTTGGAAGATATCTGGTATTTATGTTTCCCTGCAGGTAGAAGGTTGACAAGTGAAGGATTACACTGATATGGTGATGAATCATTTAGATATATATTTTCGCCGTCACAGAAACCGTTCTATGATTACATCAAAAAAAAATTCTACCCACCAACGACGAAGATGGAAAAAGTGAGTACGACTGTGGAGTACTTGAATCTGCAGGCCCTGGTCTTAAACCAAATTCTTGTGAATTGGGAAGATTGCTGCATTGTTCAGAACATACAAGTAGCAGAAGATTCATTTAGCTCATATCATTGGATATGGCATGCTTGTTAAATAGCTCACCCTTGATGCAATATGTTTAACTCGAAACAAATACCAAATTAAGATTGCGTATTGGCTACCGAAAAGTAATGTTACCAGCCCCTCAAAAATGGAACAGAATCTGATTTACTTTTTAGCAATCCATATTATAAGTAAGTGTCTCTCTAAAGATATCATAACATATTCGGACGTCTTGTATATTATACCTACCTTTGAGTAGCCACATTTTGACAATAGAGATCTGAAGCACCTAATCCAGGACCCATCTTCTCTGACTCTAGCGGATACCTGTGGAAGTTTGGCTGGTTCAACTGTAACAAGAGAACAACAATATAGTCACCGATTACTGACCTTTCATGGAGAAAAGAAACACAGTTATCTTTTGGTATGTACTCGAAAAGGGTTTCGCTTCCAACTAAAGGTATGTTGAACGTACTGACTACTTCAATAATTTACCATGTCCATCGGACATCAGTTTATACAGAACCCTAATCATATTAAATTTATCAAAAATAGACAAACACTGCACGGGTAAGACATCTCTGAACAACCTGACCATAGGGCGTTTGAAAACCTCCAGAGATAGGATTTGAATGCCATAAGGTGTCTTGCAATTCATGACCTGCATAAGATCAAAATCTTCATTATGTTATAATAATAATAATAATAATAATAATAATAATAATAATAATATTATTATTATTATTATTATTATTATTATCATTATTATTGATACCCCAAATTTGCATGATGGTCTAGAAAAAGGAAGTAGGGTACTTCTTAAGATTCAATTCTAAAGTTTATCACAGAAGAGATAAACCAACACTTTGCCTCTGGAAGTGTTTCAGAAAAAAAAAAAACTTATTCAGTCATTCATGGGATTCTCAGCAATCACGATCTGTAAAGTTTTAGTATAAAAATGTGAAACATAAACAATGGGAGATATGGTGCAATGTTACCACCAAAGAAGGTAATGCAGGGCTTTGCTTCATATATGCACATACAAAAGGTTAGGCTAACCAGTTTTTAAATTCTCCCCATATTGAGCAGTTCGAGTATTTTCTGAATGCAAAGAAGTTTGAACCGGCTGATTCCTTCCGATAGGATGCTTCAGCTGAGAGTTATACCCAGTCGAGCACTGACCTAAGATGTGGGAGCTCTCACACTGAAATTCATCTTTCTGCTTACTGAACTGCTTCCCCGAGTGCTGAAAACCAGGGAAACTACACTTCATATCTGGTCTGGCGAACAACTGCGCGGGCTCTGAGCTTGGAGAGGAAACATTCTGTAAGTTTCTATGAACCCAATTATCTTGCAGATTTTCGCCATTACTGAGATTTGAGGGCTGATTATCGCTTGATGGTTCTGGATTCTGGAAGCTCAATTCACTCCACTCCTCTTGCACTACAGTATCACTGCTAGAAGTTTCGGTCACAGCAGACTGCATCAGAGCACTCCAGCGACCACTTTGAATAGACAGTAATGTATCCACAGATGATGGGTTCTCCACTGTACAATCAAAATCTTCATTACCCTTTTTGGCCCTGGTGTCAAATGATGATGACCAACCATGGTCCTCCGAACTGTACAATATCTTTCGTTCCAAGGGATCCAGAGTAGTAGATGCCTCGGACATGTCAATTTTTGATACCTCTCCTGGAGAATAACCAGGCCAACCAGTGTCTTCAACTTCAAGCCTCCCCATGGATGTACTCCGCTGTGCTGTAATTCCTTGTGCGGAATAGTTCATAGGCAAAAGATTGCTATCAGAACTGTGAAAAGGAACTTGCCCATACAGATTCTTATCATCAAACACTTGACTCGATAACAAGGAGCCATCTGACACGATGCTTTGGTCATCAGAGAAACTCCCTTGATGCACAGGAGACATGCCTAAAAGGCTGTTATTGCTATTGGTCGACAGATTAGCAGAGATATTACACGGATCTTGGGGATAAGGATATTGATTTAAATTCCTATCAGCATTCAGGCCGGGATCACCATATATAGACATATCAAATTGTGGAGGCGGCATGCCTTGTGAAAGAACCAATCCACTGGGGAACCCTTGAAAAATGCTAGATTCGCCTTGTTGTGCCATTTTCGTATTATCAAACATTAGCATCTGTAAATCACGAATAGAGTCCCTGTTTACTGTAGGGGAAAGCTGAACTGCTGAAGGTTGCTTTGACGCCATCAGCTGATCCACATAATCATGATTATTAGCACCGCCAAGTCCCTGAAGCTGCTGCCTTCGCTGCAGCTCCTGCAGCTGTTTAAACATAATTTGGCGTTGCAACATCCTTACATCCACAAGCTTTCAACTCATTTGTGCCCCCCTAACCCCTCGGATAACCGAATCATGCTGCTTTACCCAAAAAAATGGAAATCCCTGTCAAATTTGAAGAGTTAAGAATTACATGAAATATATAAGTGTCAAGCAATGCGCAAACAAAAATGCAGATATCCAAAAGGATAACTGAAGTGCCAATTATGAACTTTCCTAACTTATTAACTAAAAACATCTGCAATAACTACTTCTGATGTCAAATTAAGACCAATAAGAAAGCCAACCACCATTGCCACCACCAAACTGCTACTAAATTTAGCTTCAACAATTTCTTTTCAAAAGTAATTTTGCCACAAAATTAACCATGCAAAAACAAAAATTTAGGGCACAGCTTAACCAAAAAGAATCCCATCAACCAAATTAGACAACCTAATAACACTTGCATGACAGGAAACTATACACGAATTCTTCACAAAACACAATTGCACCCTCAGGAATATCTACTCCAGCAGAATTTCAAGTGAATTAAAAGGAAAAGAATCTGATCCCTGCTGATGGTACTAGTCAAGCATTCAGAGAAAGCTGAAACAAAATTCAATCTTGATGAACGCACAAGCAAGAAGAGCAGCAAACAAACGAAGCTTGTGCAGATTCAGAGTTTGATCTGAGTAGAAAATAACTGAATTTACATAAAACTGCACGATGCAAATGTAATTGTTCAACTTACTTTGTAATATGAAGTAATTCGTGAAATGGAGATCAAATAGTGCAAATTAGCAACTGTTTTCTCTCTGTGTGTATACATACACAAAGCATGTACGTATACTTCCCTCACTGTACACTGCCTGCTTCTAGCTTTCTCTCTCTGAACAGTGAGAAGGTTGGTTTTTGCTTTCACACACAATTTCTTTGAAAATAAAAGACATCGAAAATTTGTTTAACAGAAAATTAAAGAAAAAAGAAATTATAATAATTGGTAAACTGTCGTTAGGTACGGTCCCGATCCTCAGGTTTGGGCTGTGGCCTTGCATCTCCGGAGCTGAGGCACGTAGGCGTGTTGCGGCATGCGGGAATCTGAGCCGTTGGATGAGATATTTAGCTTTCATTGACGGTCAGGGATGAAGGCGGAATCTCACGCACCTAGTGGTGTCGTCACGCGTGGACGAAAGGCGTGGATAGGGATTTCATACTACCCTTTTTCATTGTAATTTTTTCAAGGAGGTGAAGAACAGTATTTTAAACTTTGATTTCAATCTCAAGATTAATTAGTAATTTTAAAAATAATTAATTCAGCAAAGCAAATAGGATTGGAGTAACATGTGAATATCTAGCTAATATACAGGGATGTTACTGCAGCCCGTAATTGGTAGGCTGACCTAAATAGCCCGTCCAATTTTTAGGGTTAGAGTTGAAAATTTATAGTCTGATAAAATCACAACCAGATTAGCCCCCACGCCACAACCCGTTAGGACTAGACTCGAAAATTCGATGGGCTGGTCAAAAAATCCGATTAAATTTCTATTGTTCTATTTATTTGACTCATAATTCGTCACTTCATCGATTATTTTTATAATATACTAAATAACTACCAAACTTTCAATTTTATATTAAATACACAAATTATATATTAATAAAATTAATATAAGTAATAGATAAATACATTAGAAACTTCAAATTCACTAAAACATATATAAATTTCTAAAACATTCTTTAAATTTTCTTGAAATATGTTTATACATCATTTTGCACATATCTCGAATATTAATATTTGTTCATATTTATGTATGAGTTTAAGCATATAATTTAAATTATCAAATTTGTCATAATTAAATGTTTTACATTTTATAAATATAACTAATTTTCATCATTATTTATTGGATTGATCGCATGTTAATTTTATCGGTAGCAGCCCGATTAACCCATTGGACAAGCCCTAAATCCGAGCTTTTAGGGTTAGTGTTGAACTTTTAAAACCCCAAAAAATCACAACCCGATCGACCCGAAGCCCGTTGAACTGACCCGATTGACATCCCTAATCATATGTGTTAAATATCGATATCAAATAGGAAATTCAATATTTAAACTTTTCTTATTTGGTCTATCAATATTAATGGTTCAATCACGTTTTCATATAACAATTCAAAATTTTATAATCTATTGATGTTTTAAAAAAAAAACATTCGCTCAAAAAATGAGTTTTAGAAATATGATGACAATAATAAAAAAAGTAATCCACTCATTTTATCGGTAGCAACCCGATTAACCCCTTGGACAAGCCCTAAATCCGAGCTTTTAGGGTTAGTGTTGAACTTTTAAAACCCCAAAAAATCACAACCCGATCGACCCGAAGCCCGTTGAACTGACCCGATTGACATCCCTAATCATATGTGTTAAATATCGATATCAAATAGGAAATTCAATATTTAAACTTTTCTTATTTGGGCTATCAATATTAATGGTTCAATCACGTTTTCATATAACAATTTAAAATTTGATAATCTATTGATGTTTTCAAAAAAAACATTCGCTCAAAAAATGAGTTTTAAAAATATGATGACAATAATAAAAAAAGTAATCCACTCATTTATCCTATTTAAAATAAATTTTTATTTTTTAATGAGTCAATGGAGATGCGGGGGATCGAACCCCGTGCCTCTCGCATGCAAAGCGAGCGCTCTACCATTTGAGCTACATCCCCAGTTGCTTAAGTAAGTAGGTTTAATATTTTAATACTATAGTAATATTTGCAATAAATATGAGTGCATCTTCTTAAACCCGCGAATTGTTCTACGTTTTTTCACACAACACAGACTGGCGTAGAAAGGGAGAGACTAATTATCGCGCAATTTCAACCTAAAATCCAATCAGTTACGGTGAACGGATTAATCCAATGACGGAGGACAGTTGCCCTAGGGTTGCGTCATCATCGGAATCTGATTCATCGGTCACCAAACAAAGGTCCGCTGCTTTGATTTTCTTCTCGTTTTACTTCAATTGCTCATCTACATATAGTATATGTTTAATTACGACTCTTATTACTCTTTCTTCCAAACATATTAATTTCGTTATTATGTGTGATTTGAGCAAATAGATCGGAAACCTTAGTTAATGTATCGACAACAAGAAGTCAATAACTTTTTTACTGATATGCTGATGAAGGTCGATGTCCTAGCACCAAATTTGGGATTGAAAAACAGAAAGAACTCTGTAGAGGAGAGGTTTTTTATTTTATTTTATATTTAGTATTTTCGTATTTTAGAATTTAGATGTGAAAAATGATTTGAAGGGGTAAAGTTATGGGGACATTGTTGGCTTTTTATGATATCTTAGATGAAATTTTATGCCGACTGTTTCTTGGGGTATGCATCTTTGAGTTTATGATTTGATTTCATAGAATGCTAGTATAGCTGTATAGGCCATTGATAAACCTACAATGTCGTAAGATTGCATCCCACGTGAGAGCTGCTGAGGTTTTAACGACATGTTCTTTTGTAGAAGAAAGAGAAAGTGGGATCAGCCGGACGAATCATTGCTTTCTGCTGGAGTAGCAGTTCCAGGGATACTCCCACTAGCTAACATGGGATATCTGCCCATGCCTGCTGTCTCCTTAGTACCAGGGGCTCCTCTTGCAATCCCCTTTTCCACTTCTAACGCCAACGCTCTACAAGTTATTCAGGTGCCTTTGCAGCAACATGCTGCTTCCATCATCCAAAAGCTAGTCCAAGTAAGTCTATGTTTAGTTTTCAAGAAGACATCATGTATTGATCCTTGCAAGTGCTGCAGAGTTCTTGTTGTTTCTCATCCTTTTCTTTGGTTTCTACTAATGAACCAAACCCAATTTTTAGTCGTCATTTGCTTGAAATTTTCACGCCATTCACTTGGAGATCCATTGAATGTGCATGATTGCTCACAACTGTATGCCTTTTTCATTATAGCCGAAAATCCAAGACGAACTAATAGCTAGAGAAATTATTATAAACGATGCTGACTCGGCTATCCGGTATAGGCTTACAAAGCGCCAAACTCAGGAAGAGGTAACTATGAATGTTTTTGCTTAGTAACCTAGGACATTTGAAGAATAAACATCTACCAGAATTTAAAGATGCACAAGACTGGTTTTTTATTGATCCAGAGTTGATTATTTTTGTGCAATTTTCAGATTCAGAAGAGCACTGGAGCTGTAGTAATCACTCGGTACATAGGCCTGCAAGTAATTTTATTTCCTTTTACTTTGCTTTAACTTATATCATCTGTTTTTTAATGTATACAGGGGGAAATATCACCCACCTAATGCACCACCTAATGGTGAGAGACCTCTATATCTCCACATATCCGCAGCCTCACATGTAAGTACTTCAATTTTTTGTGTGATCAGAGAATTCACTGAAGGTAATTGATAAGTGATGGTTTTTCAATGCTGTCATGAAATCACAGCAATTGGAGTATGTTATTGTAAATAGTGCTTTGAGCATTGCCTTTCTTTTGATACTTGATTTCCTCTTCACTTTCTTTTGGTATATTTTTGTGATGATATGTCATAATGTGCCTTCAGTTAGAAACAACAGCAGAACGAATTAGAGCAGTTGATCATGCTGCTGCAATGGTGGATGAAATGCTGAAACAACCAAATGCAAACAATGGAGTTAAGGTAAGTCTGATCCTCAGTGATTTTTCAAGCTATATGATTCATATTCCTCTGACCAACTTTATGATTACTGTTCCAGGTTGATCATTTATTAAGTACCTGTATCTTTTTGGGATTTGAGGTAGACCCATCAGTGGACATCGCTTCTCGCATCCGTGGCCCAAATGTGAGATTTTCCTTCAATCATTCACACTGATTTTTCTTCGCCTAATATTTTGCTCTTCATTTTGTTTCCCTGTTTGTTTTCCTCCATTCTGCTTCTTTCTGTGTCTTTTGTAAGTAAGTGTTTGTGGTCGGTGTCCTTTACATATAGTAGAAAATGAATGGTGTCACTTCTTTGTGGAAAAAGTTCCACAATTTTTCCAGTACCTCAATCATCTGTCTCTTATTTTGTTTCTTCTTTTGGCAATTGTCTGTCTCATTATTCGACTTCCAAGCAAGGGGTTTTCGGATACATGATTTGGATGGATCTTAGGTTTAATATATATTTTTGTATGTTTCTCTTACCGCATGCATGTTTTTAGCTAGATTTGTTCAATAACCTATTTCAAAATAAAAGTATCTAATGTCTGAAGCTTTTTCTGACATCTCCATCAAATCGGGAGAGATTCTTTTCTGTTGCTGCTGGTTGGGTTTTGTATATGCAGGACCAGTATGTAAACCACATTATGAATGAAACAGGAGCAACTGTCTCACTAAGAGGACAGCGATCTGGGGTTGCTGAAAATGGACAGTGTGAAGGTTGTTATTGTGGTCCAGTTTTGTTGGCATTTCCATTTTCATTTCCATGTCCGTGGTATTTGTTCTTATGTTTTTCCCTGCCTGCAGAAACGCAACAACCTTTGCATTTGTTCTTGTCAAGCAATGATGCAAAACTTCTTGAACGTGCTAAGCTCTTGGCAGAAAATCTTTTGGATACAATTTGTGCTGAGTTTGGTTCATCTAGGTAATTAGATTTAAGTGGTGATTGTGTTTAAGATCATAAGATGGATTGAGGACTTTGCCAATAACAGAAGTCTGTAATAATGCTGTAGCTATTATGCATTTTTCTGTATCTGTCTACAGCCTCCAACCTCATCTGCTTGTGTATAAGAGATATTGATAAGAGTCTTCCTCATTCCATGTCAAGATGAAACTAAGCTTCATATCCTTCCTGCATGTTTTCAATCGTTGATATAGTACTATTTTCTCATATTATAGACAGGGGGAAATTAAAAAAACCCTCCCCTAAAAAATTAAAATAACTGATGAATAATATTAGAAAGATATATCATATAGTACTCTTGGTTCTCATCTACATAGATGGGTATTAGAACAAACCAAGTTATGTATGCATACTGTGAATCTTGAATGTTATGAGAAACAACTGGAATGATATTTGTTTTCACTGTTGAAGTTATTATTGGCTTGCTATGGTTTCTTGATGGATACACACAAACGAGTTAGACATGCATCCTATGTGTGCCCAATTTTTTGAATTAACAACTGGAAGAGGGTTTTTATTATGATTATTTCAGATTACTAACTGGCATGGTTTTTATGATAAAGGATATCTTCATGTAAGGTGTATGGTGCTGTTCCACCTCCACCTCAGTTGCAAGCTGGGGTCAACAGTCCTGGAAATGCATCAAAACTCAATAATATACCTGCTTTCACGGCAACTACGTCTGGTTTAAGCATTGTTGCCTCTCAGGGTTCAGTATCTCAATCTGGATTGCCAAATTCTGCACTACCTCAGACAAACACTTGCTATCCTCACGGTTTGACAAGTGGAACAAGCTATATTGGTTATGGTGGAATATATCCCCAAACGACGCCTTTGCAACAAGTTGCTTTAGCCCTTAAGCACACGACTTCACCAGTTACTGCTACAATATCTCCTGCTATCACAACAACAAGCACAAGCATAGACCCACCAAGAGAGGTGCCCTCCCTTGCAAATGATAAACGTTCCCAAAGACGGAAGTTTCAGGAGTTGCCTGCTGCTGCAAAAGGTCCTGCAAGCATAAATCAGGTATCACCTTTTCTGCTAACTACAGTAATGTAGGGGGAATACAAGGCATTTACTTGTCCAAAGCTTCAGTGTAATAGGTTGATAATATCAATGGCTGCGTTTACTTTCACCACTGCATTTTGTCAGTAGCTTTTCTAAACTAGCTTATGTTTTGTGTCTCGACTCTCAAGTCAAATATGTAAATACATGATTTGGAATAAAACTTTCCTTACTTTTGAATTTGGGTCCTATTATGTGTTGTTTTCTTCTAATCTATATTACTTGCTTATTCCAGGTATTTTCACTGACCTTCTATGAAGCTTACAGGATATTGGAGATTTGCATGTTTGACAGGGTGCTAAATTGACATGGAATGTGATACTTTATGCTGTTCCATTGCATCTTTCTGGTGCTGGTCGAGAATCTGCTTATTGGTTAATATCTATTTATGTCATCTGAATGAAATGATCAGCTGTTTCTGCAACTTACTTTTCAAAAAATATATTTGAACTCAAGTTCTCTTGTAGTTGCCCGGATATATAGAGTAGTGCTCTGGCTTTTCATATAAACCAATCATCATGTTTCAAAACCATGTTTGAAGTATCTTCCGTTACTTGTCCCCCCCATGTATACCTCGGTGTGCGTATAAAGATTGCATTCCTTCTTTAGTGTAGAAGCTTGAATACTGAGTTTTCCCATTTCCTATATTTATATTTGAGGCAGAAATTCTGGTTTATACTTGCATTGCTATTTGTGTACATGGTTTATGACACCTTATATTTGCTAACTTGAGGGATATGTTGTTATATGCTTTCCCAGAAGAAAATACAGGGATCCGAATTTCCCATGCCACGTGAACTAACTTCACATGTAGGTGTAAGAGATATTTCAGCTGTTCGAGATTCTAAGAATTCATCATCTTCTAAAATGCCGCCTCCTCCTCCTAAGAGTTTACTGCCACCTCCTCCCCCACCAAAGTTCGACTCAACACCGCGACAACTGCATGTAAATGGCCATGAGACCCACAGATCTACACATGAAACTGTCCCTGGTAACTTACATTTTTAGCTTTTATCTTTATCATCTTCGTTATCATATTTCCAGGATTGTATAGCTTCTTTTTATACATATGTTTTTATTATCATTTCCTCTAATATGATGCTGTGCTAGATACTCTAATCAAGTTAATGGAATATGGAGATGATGATGACGACGACAATGAAGACCTGAGAGAGACGCCACAAGAGGTGTTAAAAGAATGTTCAAGTTCCCCTCCGAAACCAAAACCTTTCTGGGCTGTTTGAAGTATGATTCGATCCATGACCGCAGCAGTCATATGGTCCACAAGACTACATTCTCCTTTTTTAAGTGACGCAGACTGACTGAAGGATACGTTGCTTGCCGGCCAGACCAAAAACTTTTATGGGCCAGTGTGAGAGTCACGGTTTAAAATTGGTTAATTTATACACATCTCATGAAACGTAATTGGATCTCATGGACAACCAGGAATGTGTTACTGGTTCACACCCACTGTTGGATTTTGGTTGTTTGTATAAGAAAATTCAGATGAGTAAATTTCACAACGAAAAATGCAGTTATATAATGATTTTGTTGATATACATACATTTAGTAACACGTTTTTATTTTTCAATTGTTACATTAAAAGTGAACTATTTTAAAATACAAATATCACTCTCTTTACTTAATTTTCTCTTATCGTCCCAAGATAGTTGAATTATATTTCTTTTTGAGATGTCCCAACGTAGTTTGAATAATTTCTTTTTTTGATATACTTTATTCTCACTCACATTTTAACTCTCTTTTTCTCGCATACGTTATTTTCTCATGTACTTAATTTTCTACAATTTAACATTTAACACATTCATTGTTCAAATCACATTTCCTAAAGAAATACTGCAACTACGTTGCAATGAAGAGAGTACTACTTCAAAAAGATAAGATGATATTCATATTAAGATCGAAATAGAGATAGGAATTAACACCAACATAACAGAAAAACATTTTACTCGCCAAGTTTTTAAGTCATTACACAAGTCACATGTCATTGCAATGAGCAAATGGTACATGCTAGGAGTTGAATGCAAAGTAATCACGGCATTAGATAATAGGTATAACCCAAGAATCCAAGAAGATTTCTCCTTAAAGATGAGAAGGAAAACCTACACATTCAGAAAAATAATCCACTTAAACTCAAAAAAAGTTCGTGAAACACCTTCTTGCAACAAGTCTACTGAAATGGGAATGAAGAAGCATATATGATGGCACCCGAGTATTGGGGACACAAGAAAGTGAAAAATTTCAACTTATTTCCACATTATGAGACAACCACTCCTACAATTATTGGTAGCGTCTTCATTTCTGAGTGTTGGCATAATCACTGGGCTCCTCCTCATTGTCCTCCTTACCGAAACTGTCCTGCCCAAAACCTACGTCTCCAGCTTCTGTTTGACCACCCACTGCTTCGGGAATTTCACCAGCACCTCCAGTTGTCCCAAAATCTGAGAAGGAAGAAAAGCCAGTTTGTCCACTAGAGCTGTAGTTTCCATCAGCTTGTACAGAGTTACCACCACCACCAAAGGCACCTTCTCCTCCACTAGGGTAGTTACCAGAACCACCAAATCCACCACTTTGACTAGGATATTGGTTGCCACCACCATATCCACCTCCACCACTTTGGTATCCTCCGCGCCCATAGTTACCACCCTGTCCACCTCCGTAACCCCCACCACCAGAATATCCTCCACCACCATATCCCCCTCCACCACCACCATATCCCCCACCTCCATAACCCCCACCACCACCACCATATCCGCCTCCAAAACCACCACCACGAGGTTTTTCAGTAGCATAATTCACCCTAACCCTTCGTCCATGTAGATCCTGGCAAGTTCATCATTAGTTTCACAATTCCATGCACATAAGATCAGTTTAGCTCAAGTTTATCCATCTTAGTCCTGAACTGATAATATTACATTCAGCTTACAGAACACTAAGTAAAACCAAAACAACCTTTAGGCATACTTAATGTCCATACATGTATTTTACTGGTAACAAGAAATGGCAACTAGGAAAGCAATCTAAGATAACCTATTAAAAACATGGAAGGTAAAAATCTATAATCAGATAAAGATAGCTTCAGTTACCAACTTTGTAGTAAATACTGATTACCATTAATTCAACACAGATAACTACTAAGAATTCTAGAGAGTGCAATACATCTTAGTGGAAGGTTAACAAAAACAGAGCTAAGTACCTGGCCATCAAATGCCTGAATGGCGCTACTAGCGGCCTCAGTTGAAGTGAAGGTAATAAAGCCGAATCCTCGGGATCTACCAGTCTCACGGTCTAGAATAACTCTAGCTGCAATATTGAAGAAAAAAGGTTTACAAAAGTTGAATTTGTAAAAACAAAATGTCAAGACAATGCCACTACATGGAGCTTCTGCGTACAAATAAAACACAGGAGTCCATCACACTAAAGTAATTCAGTTGATAAAATAGTATTTACCACCACAAATGTTCTTATTCAGTAACTTCATAAATATATGTAGCAAGCATACCAAGTAAAATGAATATGTACACGAGTCATGAGTACATCAAGTTTACTAGGAAGGCAGTACCTTCGACCACTTCTCCATACTGGGAAAAAGCTTCTTGTAAACTAGTGTCATCAGTGCTATAAGAGAGGCCTGCGATGATATACGGAATTTCATAAAAGAAGACTTAGGAAAAGAGTTCATCACAGAAAATACAACTATTGTACCTCCAACAAAGAGCTTTGCAGAGGTAGACATGCTCCTCACTGCCTGAAAAATCGAGGCACTCGGAGCCAGATATTGTGAACTAACATGCTTGCTGACAGCTTGTTTTAGAACATTGCCCACTCTGTTCAGAAATGCCATTGTCTAACCTAAAAAAAAGGAAAGAACAAGAACAGAAATAGAATAAGTGAAGGAAAGTGCACAAGACAATTGAATATATGTTCATTTAACCATTCACCAACAAGTATAAGAAAAAGAAGCTCTGTTGATTTTTTTCTCAATTTGTTATGTCCTGCAGTTGTGGAACTAAGTAATTCAATAGTCGAGATCATTAACAGCGTAGACAGTGAATCAATTTAACTATTTACATATAATCCTACAATTTTCTGAGACTTCATTCAAAATAGCCAGAAAATAGTCTTTGGATCTTACACAGGCAATCTACAGTTGAATATCCAACTTAAATTGTACTAATAGTATCAAGTTTATTTAGAACAAATTCAGATCCCTTTTTCAGGAACAGAAAGGAGAAGAATAACAGGGAGACCAGGAAGCATATATTTTTTTCTGTGTTTATAAACACATTCCATTAGAAATCAATAAAAAAAATCGAAATCTAACCATAAAAATGCAGTTTCCTCAAAACTAGTCAACCATACATGCTCACACTGCCATAGCACAAAAAAAATGCATAAAAGTTCACTCCACTCACACAATCATACATTTCCACATATCCAAAACGAGAAACACAAAAAACAATAGCCCTAGATTGGACGATTGGCCATAAACAAAACTCCCAATTTTTAGGATCAGAAATAATTCATACAAAATCGCAAACCCTAAAACCTCGTCCGCGTGAGAAACGAATATTCGAGAGGCAAATCGTCGGTGAATCAACAAAGGATAGTGAACTGTGACAGAAATTATGAAAAAGGGGCGCAGGATTTTACCAGAGAGATGCCGAAAATGAAGAACAGCTTCGAGTGTCTGCTACTTCGCAAATCGCAAGGGTTTTAGCCTTGTTAGCTGTAATCGTGTGTGAGAGAGTGTACACCCATACAATGTGCCGTTTGGATTTGGGCCGTTGGATTACCGAAAATATGTTTTCGACTCTACGATAAAATAAACTATTACTTGGCGGTGTAAATGTCTTGATTTAATGTTCAATTTTTTTCGGACAAATAAAATATGTTTTGTAAAAAAATTATTAGCCTGCTGTCCGCAAAAATATTTGTCCCGTTTTTACTAGGCTTGGATTAAAAAAATGTAGAGAAATATAAGTGTAAAAAAATGTGTAGTGAAATTATCACCGCATATCAAAACAATTTTTTTTTGTCTTCATTCACACACTTTCGGATAAAAGTTAGTAGAGCTGGGTCATCCATCACATAATTAACATTTGATAAGCACGTTAATCATAAAGTTTTATGAGATGGACGTCGGGAAAGAAAATGTATCTTGTTATTATGAGCAGCGTTTATCAAATCAAGTTAAACTCTCCTCAATTATATAGTCTTATATCTACATATTCTCATAATCTCGATTCATTCATATAACTCTTTGTTTTGAAAGTATGAGTCGCTCCTTGTCCGTACCCTTTGCACCGACGTTAGCCCCCGATGAACCGCTCTTTGTCCATGTCTATACACTATACACTGAGGATTGCTCCATATTTTTCTCCAAGACATTACATGTCCCTCGACTTCGATTGGTTTGTCCCAGACCATATACACACTGTACGATAAGAGATTCGATTCTGATATCATCTAAATGTCACTCAATTTCAAAAATATATCACCCAAATATTATAATTACATACTAAGAATCAAGATTTATAATGTTTATCTACAAAAATTAGAGATCTTACTATTAAATTAGACATGTATTGAGGACAAGAAAATATGGGACCATACTTAAACATGACATTTATGACAGTATCAACTCATGGATAAAATAAAATCAAGAAATGAGCACAAAACTAATTCTCAAAAATCAAAGTATTTGATACACACAAGCAAAAAAACAGGATAAAAGCTCTTAGATATACATATAGAATGGAATGGTTTAATTTCATCTAACTCAAAAAATCACTATCTTTACATCATCATTTCCTATGGCTTCCATGCAAAGATTTCTGTGACCCTTCAAAAAGATCCAAAAGGTAATCCTCCAAATCATCAGCACTGTATTTGATGTGTTTCTCACTTATATGATTGCTGTGTCTCCCCACATATGTCCGGTACGCTTGGATCACCTTCAGCGATGTCGAGATCCGAAGGTCGTCTCGTAGCTGAGCATCCGGGATCGACCACCCCGTCTGGCTCTTGTACACCTCCTCGAACGACAGGTAGAAGCTCTGCAGCCTCTCCTTGAGACTCCTCGATGACCCCGTGTTTTGGTACCCCTCGTCCCTCAATAGGGCGAGAATCGAGCTCCACGTGGCCCTCTCGTAGTTCATCGCGTGCTGCTGGAACTTCCAGTTGTGTTTCCGGATCCAATCGTCGCCTAGCACGGTGCGGAGATCGGACCCTTTCACCTTCTCAGCCATATAATGGATGTTGTTCATCAAGAAAAGGCGTTGGAGAGATTCCTCCTTATATAGCTTCGCTTTCCCATCGAGGTTGGCTTCGAGAATCGAGATCAGGGACTTGAAGTGCACGGCCATGGCTGAGGCGGACGAGGACCCGCTGCTGCCATCCTCCTCCTCCTCACCCGATGGACTGGCATCGGGCGAGGCTGGGGCCGGATCATCCTCTTGGTCACGGCCCTTCAGCACGACGTCTAGGGTCCGCCTGTAGTCCATTAGAGCCTTGAAGTAGTTCATCACGTATCGAGTGAGCGGGTGGACCCCGCCTCCCGGGAACGCGTTGCTCGACACGTTGGACGCCACGGCGTGCTCGAACTCGACGAAGGTCGTCTTCGCGCACTCCCCTAGCCTCTCCAGCACGTCCTGGCACTCGGTCCTAATGCTGGATCCAGCCTCGTCCGGGTACAGAGCTGTGATGTCCGGCATCAGATCGTCGAGCACCTCGTACATGTCGAGAATCCGGATCAACTTCTCCGGTTGGTGCGGCCCGATGGTGATGGCCTCGCTGAAGTTGAGAAGCTGCAGCATCGCGGATTTTGATGACTCCGCGAAGCAGGCTGATCCGAGCTCCCCGAGTATCTGATCCGCCAGCAGCTTCTCGCTACCAAGGGAGACGCGGACGAACACCTTCATCACCCGGATCCATCTCCTGATCTTCGAGTTCAACGCATTCCACTCCATCTTCAACACATCCTCAATGCTCAGCTTCTCAACTTCAAGACTGAAGAGACAGTCATCCAAAGCATCCTTTTGGACATTCACAAACACCTGAGAGCACTCCCTCTCGTAACCCGACTCGAACATCAAACCAGCAATGCTCTTCAAGTCATGAACCACATCCTGGTTCACGAGCTCCACTGCGTACTCCTCTGAGTTCCGGCCCATGCTCTCCCTAACATCCTCTAAGGAATCATCCCCGGAGGAAATCACAGAGCCGGCCTCAATCAGATCATCCTCAGTCGAACGAAAAGACATATGCTCCGGCTCAAAAGGCTGCCTATTCTGAACCAGCAAGTGCCTGAACTCCTCTTCAAGCCTAGCCATCGCAGTCTGAAGAACGTCGTGAGCCCTACGCAGCGAAACACCGTCCTCACTACCACTCCTGCTCTCCAAAACCTCGACCAGCCTTCGAGTCTCATCAACAGCTTTCATATAATCATAAGCCTCTTCACTGCTACAATCCCATATCATAGTAGACTGATTATTCTCCCAACTCATGACCTTTTCTTGAATCCTATCGAGCTGCTGCTCGATCTCATCGATCCCCTCTTCCTCCCCTTCCTCCTCCGACACCACATCCCGGCTTTCGCTAGCCATAGCTAAGCTGCTCAACTGAGAGCCAAGATTTGCCAAAATAATTCTAGCATCATCAGAGAGCTTCATATCTGATTCCAAAGCTCTCATGATCTTCTGAGCTGAAGCAATCAAGTCCTCTTCTGCTTCCATCATCACTACTTCTGTAGCTGAGCAATCCCCCATACCACAAAACAAAACCCTAAAAAAATCAAGAAACTTCACAAAATCCCACCAAATGAAGCCTCCACCACCAATCCACAAATTCCAATCAATAAAGTGATTTTGATGACAATAAAACCCCCAAATATCCAATCCAAAAATATCAATGAATCACCCAAATTTCACCCAAATTTACAGAAATGGCTCCTCAGTTTACAGGAAACTAAGCAGCAGCAGCAATCATGAAGATCTAAAAAAGGGTGACTGCAAATACTCACAAAGATCAAATTTTTAACCAGTGTATCAAAGTAGCTACACATATATAAACTACCCACAAACAAAAAGAGCAAAGAGACTAAAAAGGATGAATCTTGCAGCAGCTTTAAGAGAGATAAAAACAGAGAGAGAGGAAGAATCCAGCTGACCCTTTGCGGCTTAGCAATTGATGAAGCTGAAAAGGACAGTAATTAGTGGCTAATCAATGGATCTCCGTTGTATTAAATCTGAAGCAGAAAAGGGCAAAATAACCCCAAAATCTGTGACTGTTGTTGCAGCTTCCTCGTGGCAACTGTGTTCCTGGGCTTTTTGAGTTGTTTTTGACTGTCCCATAATATCTTGGTGGAATATATCAGTATTTATTTGAAAAGGGAGCTCAACTTGATCAACCAAATAAAAAGTCAATTTCAAACATTCGTGCCTTGGCTTTTGCTTTTGAGATGGAGACAATGGCTAACAGTGATATAAGTAAAAATTTACAGTCGAATGATTCGATGATTGGGTTAGAAATTAGAACTTTCTAGTTTAGTTTTAACCTCAACTGACTCTGCATAGATATCTGTTTTTGGATCTTGGATTCGTTGAATCTTGTCTGTATGCACATATCTCAAAACAAAAGTGTCAACTGATATGGAGTTTGTTCGTTTTGAAATGTTTTCATTATTTCTAATTTTCATTATTTCTTTTTTAAATCAAATTAACATTTTTTCTCTCTTTTCTATTTCAATTTCACTCTTAATTTTTTAGTATTTGATTATTATTTTATTTTATACTTTATTATCTTCTCATTTTATAAATTAAATACTTTTTTTTTTGGAGTGAAAATTAAATACTTTTTCTTAATAGTTCTGTTGAAAAAAAAATGTCTATTATTGCGAGGGAGTGCTTTTACTTCCTCTGTCCATTAAAAAGAGTTCATTTCAATTTTCCATAACTTCTTTCTTTCGAATAAAGCAAGTTTTATTTTCTACTAACATACTCCAATAATTTTTTCTTTTTATTTCTTTCTTACTTTATTGATTATTATATTACACATTAAAACTTGTATCGTCTTAAATATTTTTATTTTTATAGGATGGATAGAGTATTAAAATTTTTAGGGACATAACTGGGGGAGATTTATTCAACGTGAGAAACTATGTAGTGTGTAACACATATAGTAATAACCTTGGTTTTCATTTGGTCGGCTTGGAGGGAAATATTTATGAAAAACAGCTAAGTTAGTTTCATTTCAATAGTTATACATTGGATTCGGTTTGAAAATCTTCTCTAATTAAAGCAATAATTAATTTGATAGTTGGACGTTCACATACAAATAAATCTATGTGCTTTAGAGTAAAACAAATGCTATAAAAGTTTGTTTTTAGAGTGAGTGGGCCATATAAAACTTCTTTAATTCTTCAAAAAAGTTACACATTTTGACCGAATTTATAAATATCTATAATTTCCTATGAAAATATATATCAAGAAGCTTCCGTGATTGAATATTTTGACTTCCCCCAAGTGGCATGCCATTAGAAGGCTTGATTTTTCAAAGTGGTAGTAGTTTTTAAGTTGCCAAGGATGACTCCAAAAATAAAAATCAAATTATCAAAATTACACCAGTTTGTTACTTGAAATTGTCAGAGCCTAAAAATAGACCAAAGTCGAGATTTAATTATTTATGAAAATGTCTAATTTCTTATTAGTAAGAGGCCATGACGGTTTCGTAGCTACCACTCCAATTTGTATCAAAATTAAAGCTTAAACCATTGAACTAAGTAGATTATTTCTCAATGTTGGTTGGCTTTTACTTTGACCAAATTTCAGGTACTGTTTTAATCCAATTTGAAGTCAAGTCAATGAGTTTTCAATAGTATAAATATAACGATAGTTTAACTGCTACTATAATATTGAAATTGAATAAGAAACGAAGCACGACTGCTTGATCAACCATACAATCATTATAGAGCAAACAAATTAAATCAAATGATATTCACATGTACATATAAAAACTTTTACACCATTCACCAAAATTCAAAATTGATATGAGAAGTGGAATACTAATTTTCAATTTTATTTTAATTTATTAAAGGTGAATTTTTCCAGCCACTTTTTACATGTAATTTTCATTGATGTGTGACGCATTGTGTCGTGACCCTAATCCTTGAAATGTATCATCACATACGTATGAATTAGTATTAATTAAATCACAAAATGTCATTATTTCTATCCATGTTCATCCGCAACTAAACAGATACAGTAGTAGTATTTTTCAATCACTTTAAATATTTAAATAGTTTAATTTCCTCTCTTCTGCACTCTTAAATCTTAATATTCCCCCAACTTAACCATACATCTTTTTGATGATTTATCAATAACCACAAATTATATATCTTTTTTATATTAATTTTAATAATACATAACATTAGATATTAAAATATATATTTAAACACCAAAAGAGTTGTGCAAATAGACCCTACCTCTATTGGTGCCTTCATGAAAAAGAGAGAAAAACCAAGTGATCTCATTTCCCATATTTGTCGACCACAAGTGGATGAATCTGAAAGAGAGAGCTCATCATCTATGTTTTTTTAAATTAACATGAAGAAGAAACCTAATCTTGGATAAACTTGGTTTTATGTTAATTTAAGCAATCTTGGCATCTACGACATCTTGAAATTTGACAAATTAAACTTTAATTTTGTGATAAAATCATAACAGATTGGAAATTGGTGTATTGTGCCTATATATCTATACACATATAAAAGGGGAGTTTTGAGGGTATTTATGTAATAACTATTAGAATTTTAGGGGTATTTATGAAATAGCCATTTAAGCTTAAAGCTATAATTTCTGATATCATAATCTAGCCATTTAAGAATAAAACCGCTTACTGTATAGACGTTGCCTTCCACATTTTGTAACTGCATGCCATGAAGATTTAAAATAAATTTAGCTTGGCAGTTACACTTTTAAAAAATTTGTAACCGCTAGAATTGTGTTGATAATAATTATGTTCATTTGTTCATACATGTATCATTCAGCTTTATAATTGACGCGGATATTACTATAATTATTATCATAATTTCTAAATTATTTATAAATGTGCATGAAGCCAAGAACGTGTAGTAACGGTTACTAATAGTTATAATATTGTATTCCATGGAAGGTGTGAAACGATTCAAAAAAATAACTCCCACCTGTTTGGAAAAATATAATATTTTGCCTCCATTCAATCTTTTACACATGCAAATAAAGAGAAACCTAAGTGGAGAATTTAACCTAAGTGGAGAATTTAAAAAGTTTTAAAAGAGCCTCATATTTCATTTTTTACCCTATAAATATGACATTTGATCTACTCACACATGTCTACTTACCTTATACAGTTCAAACTTCATCTTTTTGTTCTTCCCATGAGTAGCAAGGTTGATACCATGGTACTATTCCACGCCTTGCTCAATGATCTAGAACTAACGAAAACTGATTCGATTATCAAGGTTCGTTGTATCCATGTCTATGAAGTTACCGCTCCTAGAGCCAAAGAACCAATGTCGTGAGTTTATGCTTTTTCGTTATGTTTGTTTTTAAATGCTTCTCTGTTTTTAAATGTGTGCGTAGCCGGATTATAAAGGCTTCTCTGTTTTTAAATGAGCAGCGAAATATTTTGGAAAATTATCCTAATTAGTACTTTTTGGGCTTATAAATATGTTGGGTTGTCCTTTATGTTAACACAACAAACAAGTCAATAGACAACCTTTTTATGTATAAACAGGAGAGCATGCAGTGATTGATAATGGAGAACTTGAGCTTGGCGAGAATGGATATGTGATCCGAGAAGATTGAGCCTTTGGAGGCTAGCAAAAGAGGCTAACACCGAAACTATATTTGCAATCCGAGAAGATGGATCCTTTGGATACTAGCAAAAGAGGACAACTCCGCAACTATATTTGCAATTGTTTATCTCTCTTATCTCCTTTTTTTTCAATGGAAGGGAAGAGAAGGGAGAGAGACAATGTAGAAATGAGGATTGCGTTCATGCATTTGTTGTAGTGGTGAGTGCTATTTTTTTTTTCCTTCTTTTATTATTTTTGGTTTTTGATTATGTGTTTTAGTTGTCCTTAACTTTTTTTTACATGCACCCAAAATATATTAATGATTTATTGGCACATGTACTGGGATTATATGTAGATGAACGTTCCTACTTATTTATTAATAATTTCAAAAAAAATATATCAAAAAATATATATTTTATATACATATATAAAAGGAGAGTGTTGGGAAAATTAAAAAAAAAATGTCATTGTTGTTAATTTAAATGCATATAATAACAATAAAACTATATAATACTCCATATGACATGATATTTATAATAATGTTAGCTATTTTATAGTATTAGTATTGTGGTTTTTTTTTATGTAATCTTTAAATGTTAATAATATATTTAATATATTTTTATTTTAAAGTTAGTGAAATTTGTATTCAATTTTTAGTATATTTAATATATAAATACAATTAATAATAAACAAATTGTGTTAAATTATTTACTTTATGAAGTTGTTGTGGTAGGATATATCATGGGCTTGAAAGAATTATTAAGGAGGTAGCTTAGCCGTTTAATATAAATATGATATCTAAAAACTGTTACTCCCTCCGTCCCATTAAAGATGACCCATTTTCCTTTTTGGTTTGTCTCAACCAAGATGACCCATTACTAAAAATGGAAACACCTTTATCTCTATTTTATTTTCTCTCTTATTTTACTCTCTCCTCTTAACACACAAAAATTAACTGCATAAAATCTCGTGCCACCTAAAGAAGGGGTCATCTTCCTTGGGACGGAGGGAGTATAAAATTAGATGCACAAAATTAATGACAAATAATTTATTGATTGACAATTAATATTATTTAGTGCCAATTTCATTTTTAATTTTTGGAATTGATGAGATTAATGAAAATATTGGTATTTAAATAATTAAATGCATAATCATAATAATGTAAATGGAATAATGGTATTTAAATATATAAATAATATAGTACTACATGTTTTGAGCTTTTTTCCTATTACAAGAAGATTGATTTGAGTAGTAAAAGTGAACCAAACGTTGATTGACTTGCAACTTTAGTGGCACAATCTTTTACATTGTTCTACTACGTTTCTACTTAGTTACGTTCATTGTACATTATAAGTTAAATGCGCATATTAAATTATATGAATAAAATATAAATAATTTAATTTAATTTTCGGCTCCAATAAATAATACCATTGGGTGAATAGATGCTTAAATGAATGCAAGCAAGATTTTTTTTGGTTTACCGTTCACATAGCCCTATTGTAAGGCACTTTCTTGATATGAGTATATAAACATATTTACAGCCAAGATTCAGGTAAAAAAACCTCTACTATCAATAAGGATTAGCAAGTAGGCCGACCCAATGTAATGCAATATATCGAATACATATCTAAAACCTCCAAAATAGATAAGTGATCAACAAAGTAAAATTGAACTGTGATAGAGGGAGAATTTTATTGATATATGGATCATTTGTTGGTCATGATGAGTATATTTTAAAGTTAAGGGTTTAGGATTTAGATTTCAAGGTTTGGGTTTTTAGTGTATAGGGTCACTATATTGGGATGAAATGAAGCTCGACTAGAAAGTGTCTCACCAGTGCAATCTTAAATTATAGCTTTTGATAAATAATATCTTAAATCTCATTAGGAGAAGTGGTAATTATACATTACTTAGGTTTTTTTGTTTTGTGTGATGTAAATTTGCTTTATTTTTTATTCTCACAGTCAGAGTTATTTTTGTATTTTACAAAAATAATGTACAATATTATTTTTCACGTATTTATATTTGAGCTGAATCTCAACATGATCACATTAAAATATCAACACATATTTGTGGTGACATTTTAATAAAATGTGTTGACATTTAAAATTTATGGAATTTTAAATGAATGCTTAAATGAAAGCAAGCAAGATTTTTTTTTGTTTACCGTTCCACATAGCCCTATTGTAAAACACTTTCTTGATATGAGTATATAAACAGTTTTACCGCCAAGATTCAGGTAAAAAACATCTACTATCAGTAGGGATTAGCAAGTAGGCCGACCGAGTGTAATTACATCTCCATATCCCTTAAACAGTCATTAGTTGAAAGAAATAATTTTACATTTCGCTTATATATATCTTTTTTAATAAAAGGAAAAATAAAAAACAGAAACACTGTCCAACATCTCTTGGATTGGGTAAACTTGACATCAGAATCAAAATATGAAGATAAAGATGACACATTAAATTTTGAAAGTATATGAGTAACTCTTATGCACTAAAAATTTCAAGAAAGACTTGGATTGGGCCTTGTTTTCAGTGAGTCTCTTGCAATAGTTCATGATAATATATTAATGACTAAATTTATGTAGGGCTATCCAATCACAAAAAATGATAAGGTCCAAAGATATTATCCAATATGAAAATTTAACGAGTATTTAACTAACAACATGAGATGGTTATAACATGAGTAATAAAAGTATTTTCCTGACCTACAAATTCAATTTGTCCTCCTCAAATTTGAATTGAACAATTCAAGTTTCATAAAATCCAATCAAATTATCGTAATGAAATTCAAGACAAAGAAAACTAAGGCCCAAATATTCTAGATCTTCATCACACAACTCAGCGATTTTTGCCAAGATCAACATAAACTAGAGGTACCACAAATCGAAGAAAAGAAAAGAAAAAGGCGAGGTCAAACTGCAAATCACGATTTAGGTAAGGGCTTCCCCTGCAAAAACGATCCGAATAACTGAAGCGCAGCTCTCGGTTTGAACATGGGCACTTCGTGACCCGCCCCTCTCACCGTTGCAAACGTTAGCCCTTTGTACACTTCAGTCCACCCTCCCACCTAATTCATTATTTCAAATTAATCAAATTGTAAAAATTTCTATATTCATGAAATTATATTTAAATACTCCATATGTCACTTACCTGTTTCTTGACATACCAAGGGTACCAAGGGATTTTGGTGTCCAACTTAAGTTGTGCTAAGGAATATCTTGTTGCAGTCACTGGCACAACTGAATCCACATCCCCACTACAAGACAAATAATGTATGATTAATTAACAAAATCCATTTATGGAAATTATTTTTTAAACAATAAAAGAAATTGCAGAAAATATCTTGACACAGCACTAAAAGCTCACCTAAACACCCAAATTCTCAATCCAGCTGCAATTAATTCTCTGTATATAGGGAGAATTGAGGCATCCGAGTCATTCCAATTTCGATTCAAAGTCTCACTGCAACAATTATTTTCAATATTAATTCAAATAATTCAATCATCAAAACAAAATAATCAAATATTACAAAATTTACCTGCAAGCAGTCCATGCATACGGAATCCGTCCGCTTACGTTAGCATGAAGCGCCTTTTGCACGTCGGGCCTGTTATAGTAAATTTCCGCATATTTCTCCGTGCACGGGTCGTATCCCGCCAGCTGTCTCATCAAACCCTGCAGTGACAGAACCAGAAATTACACTAAAAAACATTCTAACAAAAATAAAATAAATACATAATTTAATTAGAGTGGATGACTGGATTTATCAACAGAAAAATCTGTTGGTAATATCCAAAAATCCGCTGGTAACTTTTGTTTACCAGCGCAAACTGGTCATCCAAAAATTAAATCGTCGCCAAATCCCATTTTTATAGTGTCAAATGTGATTACCGCGCGAGGATGGTGGGGGAGGCGCATGGTGTGACGAGAGGTGGAGCGGGAGCTATTAACGGAGCAGGGTGGGGCATAGATGTTATACTGGTCAATGTTGCCAAACTCTTGGTCCATGGCATAGTAATATAGGGACTCGCACTCGTTGGACTCCTTCTGGCGCTGAAAGTCACACGTGCTCATTAGCCGGCGATAGGTCTTGTCGGAGATCATGGCGTGGCTCCACCAGTAGTTCACCGTGCCAAGGTTGTCGTAGTGATTGTCGGTCACCGCATTTCCCACCTGCATTCGAGGAGGATTCACAACTTCTCATTAATTGACAATATACCTTCATTTTCCAACTAGGAATTAATGCTCGAAATTAATATATATCAACCAATTGTAATTACTTGTCGTCTTCATGGTAGCATATTGCACGTGAATGTTACATTACGAAAGGGAAATATCACATTAGTACGAAATTTTCCAATCAAATCAATTTATATATGTGACCCGATTCTTTGTAGTAGTATCATTCTTTTTTGGCGTACATGCAGTCATCAAATGGAGTACACTATCACACCCCATTACATATAAAAAGTTACTAATGAAATTATACATAATATAATAGCCAAAATATAAATTATGGTTTTTTCTACTGATTTTGCAAACAAATTCAAAAAAAATTCTGACTGATTTTGAAAATTACGGAACAAATCAGAATTTAACTAAACATTAAGATTTTTTTTGACAATTGACAAAGCAAAAAGTATAACATGGAGGATGTGATTTTACCAAGAAGCCCTTGAGGTTAATTTTGTGGTTAGCATGGGCGTTGTAGTCGACAATTTGCTTAGCCAATTGAGGAACATAGTGGCCGGCATAGCTCTCGCCGCTCAAATAAATCTCACGATTCTTGTAGCGAGGGAATCGATCCAGCCACCGCACCAAAAATTGAAGTGAATCCTTCGCTGCAAAATTAAAAAAAAAAAAAAAAAAAAAATCCTCAAAAGCAAAATCAAATAAGTACACTATAACATGGGCGGACCCATGTAGAAATAGGGTAGGGATAAAGCCCTTAATAAAAATATTTTTTAAACTATTTTCTTTTATAAATTTTTAAAATTAATGTAAATTATTATATAAAAGCCCTTAGAAATGATCTAAAACACCAAAAATATAACTTTAGAACAAAATTTAGAAATCGTAGCCTCTAATCATATTTTTTTCTGCGTTCGCCCTTGAACTATAAATTAGGGAAGTTGGTGAGTGAATTACCGGTGCGGCGATCGCCGGTGTCGAAGAGGTCGGAGGATCTGTTGGTGTAAGAGAAACCGACGCCAGCTGGAGTTTCTAAAAAGAGTAAGTTGGCTAATTTGTTCCATGCAAACTTGTTCAGATTTAAACCAGATGAGGTTTTGTTGATTCTGAAGGGTCCGATCTCCTCCGACGCACCGTACCCCACCGATGAACATCCTGGCCCTATTTAACACACACCGACTACATCTTTAATGCAAAATTATGAAATTTTTCGTAATTACTATACACATAATTTTTCAACTGTTGGAAAATTTATAGAGTGTCAGTAATGCTGCTAAATTAAAGAAAACATATTTACATGATTTTTTTTTCCAACTAACCCAATTTATCGAGAAATTAAATGAGCCTAGTGCATGCCTAGTGCTACAAATCTGTATTACTGTTTGCACGAATTAGGTCATGATAAGTGGGCCTAGCCAAATAGTTCCATCCTTTTTCTGAGGCCAATATTTTGCAACCCAATTAACTTTCAAATGAGTCCAAATTGTTCTAAAAAATTGCATTTGAATCCTTCTCTAATAATCCTATATTTAGAATTTTAATTACAGTAGGATTTATGAATTATGCATGACCTAACCTAATCCTTTCCTGGTGCAGGAAGCATGCTGACAAATTTAATATTCTGCAGAACTGTAATAGGCAGATGGATACCAATAAATGAGGACTTCTCCACCTTATTTATTCACTCTATTTAAATTTTACTCCATGCAAAAGTTTGATTTTTGAAAAACCTAATCCAGCATTCAAATCCAATATACACGTTACGTACTGTATTATTTTAATTTATATTATCTATATGTTGCATAATAGCTAAGCAACGGTGTATTAATATGAGCAAATATAATGCACCGAGCTAGAAAAAAAAAATCACCCTAAATTTCATGCTTGTTTTCAATGAGACAAATATATGTACTAGTCAGTGAAAAACAAAGATTAGGTAACCATGAATGCCAAGAAAAGGTCTGAGATTTCTTTGATTTTCTTCAAATGCTCAACCAATTTGTCGGTTCATTTTTCATTTCTATTTAATCAAAAAATTAAGAATAGTAAAATTGTAAAAATGCAATACATGAATAGTAAATAAGGAGATGAAACAGTCACAAAATCAAAAAGTTTGCCGCCCTACCTTCTTTAATGCATGATTTATTTCTCACACCATGCAAAACTTCTTTTGTGTGTGTGTGTGTTTGTGTGTGAGAGAGAAAGAGAGACTTTTCTTATTCATTTCAAGATTTATGTTTCCAAATACTATGCTTCATCCTTAGTGTCCCAGCTAAAATTAAGCGACTGTAAATAGAAATTCCCATGAAAACAAAATTTAATTATGTCAACTACTCTACGTTTTTATAAGATGAATTTGTGGTAGTGAAACCGTACCTCCGTTGAGCCAAACAACAAGGGGCTTCGACTCGGGGTGCTCAACCGCCTCCGTGAGCCAGTAGAAGAGTGCGCGGCCGGCAGCAGCGTTGACGGTGACATAGCCGGAAAATTGGTGGAACCCGACCTTCGGCTGGCCCGGGAGCGCTGCGATTCTGTCGGCTTCTTCCTCCTCATCAGCACGCGTTGCCACGGAAACGTGCACTAGCAGGATAAGTGCTGCAATGGTGGTGAGGAGGAAGGTGAAGGTTGTTCTCTCTCTTCTAGCCATCAGCAAAATGGCTGGCTGCCTTTAATTTTTGGTGGAGAGAGAAGAAGCGTGAGAGGTGGGAGATGTGATCATGTATATATTTGGGGGGAGGTGTTATTATATGTGTGTGTGACATAAATTTATGATGCCATTAATGTGCACCAACTTACTACTTTCTTGGTTCAACTTCATCCTAAGAGAGTGAATTGGTAATCATGGTATTAGAATGTTAAGCATGGGTTGATCAAGATGGCCCAACTAGAAATATATGAACTATACTAACATGTAGTACATGAATCATCTTAATTAATTGATGTGTATAGTTTAAGGAAAGGAAATGTGGGTATTTATTGAGTAGAGAAATGATTCAAGAAAGATGGCTCAAATATGTGTGGTGGGGGATTGGGTTAAGTGAGGGCTTGTAAATATCGAATGAAGAATCATTTTTAGTCATTTAGTCGTGCTGATTGTTTATAGTACGTATATTAATTAAACTTATTGTTTGATGAATATGTCAAGGTTTAGATCCTATGTGTGTGAAAAAATGATTTTCAGAGTACAATGATTTTGCATTTTCACATAAAATGCTAGTTTTCAAGATAATGAATTCATTTTATTATTTGATGGGATATTCTTTTTTCCTATTTTGGTGTGTGAAATTCATGGGCTAGTTTGGCCCTTTGGGACTCTATATATAGAGTCACTATATACGTGAATTGAAGAAATACTCTGTGGAAGATGGAACTATTTAATGGCAATAGTAAGCACAAAGTGCTAGTTAAAATATAAAAAATATGCATGTATTTATCTAATGATTAATATTTAAAGCTATAATTAGAATCCCACTCGACCACTCCCACCAACAATTAACGCATGAAGTTAGCAAAGCTAGTAATTCACTTAAACTAAAAATAAAAGAAAGCATTAATTGATTAAGAACTTAGGCAAAACTTGTGCCAAGAGATGATTTTAATGTGGTTATTTTAATTTTTGGATTGGGATTTTCCTTATAAATTTAATGGTGAATCCAACCTTCTAGTTTTTTCCCTTCTACAATTTCGAAAAAGTGAATATATGAAGTAGTTTTTAGAGGAGGAATCAGTAATTTTATTTGATCATCATCACATCCACCCCTCATTCATCTCCAACTCATCGTTTTCTCCTTTTTTTAGTATAATATTTTTTTTTATCAATTTTCAATTATTGCAGTACTATATACACGTAATAATTGTTTCTTTATGCTCCCAAAATTACCTCTTGATACACATGTTTACGTAGTACATGTCAGAGATAGGTATATATCGTGACCTTTTCATGATTTATAAGTTCAAGCAATATCAAATTATGAATTATATAATTTTGGTGATTGGAATTATCTGATGTACCCATGTACTGATATGATTAGAAAATAGTGCAATGTTAATGTATATAAATGCATTATATATGAAGATTAGTCATATGATAAGATGTAGGTTTATGAATTCAATTTATAAGCCAAACAATCTATTGTTTAATTATAGAATATTATGATAATTCATAAATGAATTAGAGGCGGCGAATAGCTAAAAATGAACCTACACTTAATTTTTTTTTTGAATTGAGGAAAATATTTTTTGTAATATCTTGTTCTTGGAAATTTAGAGATGGTCAAGGATGCATTAATTGTGAATTTCCAGTTTGCTGTATTAAGCTTCAGAAACCTTGAAATGCTCGAAATTTTCAATGTCAACATTTATTTCAGACAACTACTTCTAGTCTTCCCCGATTTTCTAAAAGATGAACATCATCATCCCTCGACCTCTATAATTTTACTCATCCAATTATTACTACTAAAATATGCCTTGATTTTTTTTAAAGGTAAAAGAGGACTTGATCTTACACGATCACCAATATAAAAGCTATAAATAATTTAATTTGTTAAATAAAGTTTGTTTTTAGTATAGTTACATATTGGCAATATAAATAGTACACAATGTTTACACATTATCTAGTACAATTTATCTATTATTATTATTATTATTATTATTATTATTATTATTATTATTATTATTATTATTATCATAAAAGTGTATTTTTACAAATTTTAATATAGCTATGTATGTTCTATATATTATAAAAGTGTACTTTAAAAGCCATAAAATTGTATTTTAATAGTTCATTATCTTCTTATAACTCTCACACCCTTGTTTGTTTATAGTTTTTCTTTTTCACTTCGAGGTGTTTTATGAGTAATTCATACTCCTATATGGGATAAATACATAATAATTTTCACTCACCCATTATATATATTATTAAATGAAAACGCATTTCTTATAAATTTTAAATTTATTATAAAGTTGATGAGATATTTTATTGGAAAAGTCAAAAGTTGAATGATGATAATTGAATGGCGTTGACCAGATGGAGGGTGTGAGCGATCTACAGTGGTAGTGTGACATACATCACTTCAGCATCCATCCATTGTTGCACAAATTATCATACAATCTGACATTTTATTCAATACATATATCAACTGCCTGCAGACTATTTATTTACCACGCAACATTAAAATCTTAAATACTCATATAGGATTGATAATAGACCTTCACAAGATTTAAGATGTTGATCTTACAATAGTAATCATTTACAAAATTTGATATTTGTATTATATTTCTTAGTCTGCTAGATCAAACTAAGAGTCATAATATTTGTCGATTATATTCTTTATAGGTATTTAGCTCTAAATAAGAGCATTGTCTAAGTAATTGCATATTTGCATGCTTTCAAATAGTCTGATAATGTTATTTTTTGTCTAGTTCAGGGGAGAGTAATAAATTCCAGCTTACGTCTCTTGTTTCAAATAAACTATCCAGCTTTACTTTCTTTTGTCAACCAAATTTTCTCCATCCAAAAAAAAAATAATAATAAAAGAAAATATAAAATAAATTGCATTAAGTATTGATATTATTAAACAGTCCCTGCTCTCAATCCCCACCACTACTTCCACCGGTTGTGCTAAAACCATAAATCATTATACATTTTCAATATCCAACTCAACCAGACTGAAAATTCGAGCCGAATTTTGAATTTTGGGTTGTATCGATTTTCCTATATTTTGCTAACCCCTATGTTTAGAAACAAGATTATACACTGCAACAACATATCATCCCCAAAGAATATAACTTACCATTTTCATTATGAACAATGGCAAATGAATGTGTAACAATTACTATTAATTATTGAATGTTTATGTGTATGGTACTTTGATTCACTTGGATTTTACATAATTTTAGAGGGTAGTTTTACTTGGTTTTGATCATATATTGTGTACTTTGAGACATGATTATAGCTACTTCTCTATTATGTTGGTATTTTGATCATTTTGTGAAGAATGTGTAGAAAAATGTACAAAATATGTGGATGTGCAGCTGCTCAATGTTCGAGACAGATTTTCTGGAGATTTTGAAGTCCGATTCGCATGTAATTCATACCATTCTCTCCGTCTTCGAAAGAGCTTCGCATGGATATCTTAAACGTCTCAATTGAAGTTTGGTAGAAGAAGTTATGGCCGCTTTACCAAGACTGCACAAGGCAGTGATATAGCTGGCGACCCGCCAGCAAAACACGAGAAAAACGCCGTATGTAGCTGGCGACTCGCTAGCTTCGACGCACACCCAACCTGGCGACTCGCCAGTTTCGTTCGACAGTTTATTTCGGGCCCAAAGTCAACCCTAGGTATATATATGCCTAGGAAACGCCTCCAAACACAACTTACACGCCTCCTACCCCAAAAATACCACTTTTTCACCTAGAAAGAAGAGAAGAACGAGCAGAGGACGAGTATTCATCGCAAGATTGAAGACGAGGGCTCCAATCCGCCCAATCCAATTCTAGGAGTTCATCTTTTAGTTTTATTCTTGTTCAAACAAAGTTTTTGAATATTTCTTAGAATATTTCTTTGACTTTTGTGTTGAATATGGTAGCTAAATCCTTGTATAGTTCTACGGGGGAGATACAATGATTCTTATGTTTAATTGATTTCCTTTTTCTATGCTTTGACTCATGTGGTTATTTTGATTTCTTCTGTGCTTATACATTTATTTGACTGATCACCTTATAAATGCATGTGGATTTTACTACAAGAACTGAGAAGTGAGTAGTTTAATTTGAAAGAGAAGAAATTGACGTCTTTGCCAATATAATCGAGAGATTTGAGCCTTTGAATGAAGCTAAGTATCTTATGAGCTATTAGGAGTTGTTGCCTTAGTTCTAGGAAGGAGACTTCGGTTCTAGGTAGCAATCTACAAATTATATGCTTTGAGAAAAGATATAGTTTTACCTTAGTGATAGCTTAATAACCCTTGAGACCCTTTGTTGGCATAGTTTGGAAGTTAATTGAGCATATGATAGTTGTTATCGATCCCGTAGGATTCTACCTTAATCATCTTTGATCTACACCCGTTTCTCTTATTTACTTTTAGTTATCTAATTGTTTTTAATTGCTTTTACATTGCTTTTAAGTAGATTTAGAAAAATCAAAACTTTATGATTCATTTAGATAGTAGTTGAGGTTGGTTCGTGGTAATTAGGTTGACACTGATTGTCTCTGTGAATACGATACTCTTTGTTTACTATTTGCTATATTAGCCCCGTACACTTGTGGATTTACTTGTGTTAAAAATAAGTTGAGTCATACTTATACTCGAAACAATAGTAGTACTAATATAACACGAAATCAAGACAAAAAAGGTGCACTGTCATCGCTAATTAATTAATGTCGCCATGCAATTTCACAGGTGAATTAAAACCCAAAACAAAGATCCTTCAAAGACTCTGAAGATTTGTATTTATCATGTTAGTATAGATTGTTAAATGCTGATCCCTTATTTACGGCCAGGAAAGAGGACTCAAGGTCAAATTATCACACTTGTTTTCCATGGTCAAGACAAACTATAAAGCTTAATTTATTTGATAGTAGATCCATGTCGTGATTATTAATCATCAAATCCCCAAATAAAATAATTTTTGAGACATGCATGTGAATGCTAAGCTGTGACTAACCCACTCGCTTAATTTCATGGATTAGGATGGAATTATAATATTTTTTTTCAATATTTTTTTATTACATATATAGGTCATTAAGTGCCACATCTCTCAGATTTTAGAATCATTAATTCGAAATCAGATTTTTGATAGATTTGAAGTTTTATATACCTTCATAGCGAAGCTATATGACTACAAAAAGTGGGATTTTATCGATTTAGCTGGGTTTGTAACTTGTAGTTGTAGAGCAATATTATGATGGTATATTAAAAAAATTTATCCAAAAATATTGAAACTGGACCACTCGACATAAAATTGGAGGTCATTAAATTCATAGATTACGATCACTATAATCAGAATCAACTATCACCATAGATTATAAAAAATAGAAGAGCAGATCTTTATAAGAAGAAATTAAAGAGACCTTATTAATGAAAAAAAGTACTACTTTGTCATATTTTTAGAGTTTTATTTATTGTTAGTAATTTAAATATGAAATTAAAATTTATAAGGTCATTATTATTATTATTATTATTATTATTATTATTATTATTATTATCATTATTATTATTATTATTATTATTATTATTATTGATATGGAGCTATAGTATCACATGGTTATATTGCAATTTGAGTCCGAGATCGATAAAAGCATTAATTAACTAGGCTTTGCAAATCCAGTTATCATTTAAGATGTATTTGGACTGGGCTTAATTATAGACTCGGTCCTATAATTAAAACGCAACACCATAAAATGAAAATCTCGTGTGACGAATATAGTTGGTCCATGGAATATTGGTCAATTAATGTAAATAGGAATAATAAGGTCAAGGGTCCAAATATATTGTATTATCATCTTGACTAGACTATTAATTTATTCTCGATAATAAGATTATTAATGATGAAGCTATGGCTCCTTCTTTTCTTCACTTTGGATAAGACTTTTTGAGTATTCGCCAATATTTCATTTGTCCATGAAAAACTCATTAGGGTAGTGTATATAGTACAGTACTTATATTAGTGTGGATTTATTTTTGTTAATGTTGATTAGTATGGTCGGTATAAAGCGATAAGAATGTAATGCTCAATTACATTTGTTAAACTAGCAAGCCCCACCACCATCTAATACCGTGTAATCAAGTAGTAGTAGTATATTAATTCACTTTTACAATATTTTAATTCCATTATTAGATAATAATGGTGCACTATGATCCTAAGAAAATATCGGGAAATGTATTATTATCTTTTGACAAAATAACCACTTCTATTATATGTATCCTTGGTAACTTTTTCTTCAAAACGAATTATGTATTGATAAGTATATTTTATCCGTCTCTTAAAATATAGTGATACTCTTTTCAGTCCATTTCTTAAAAATGGAACTTCCACTTCATAATACTTTAGAATCACATATTATCGCTGCATATCAACCCATTCATAACTTATACCACGAATAATGTCGATCTGCAGTCCACTAACACTAATTTAACTTTTTTTGTTTTTGTCTTTAAATTTATTCATTTTTTTTCGCTTTTACTGTATTAATTTTATATTAAAACCTACGATGTTTTAAAAAAATTATTTTAAGAAATAGAGAGATTATTAAAAAGTCTAAATCTGAATTTATTTTCAAGAAGTCTCCTCGAAAATGTGACTTCCCATACTCTAATAGGAAAATAGAAACGATTTCCTAGACTCGCTTGCCGTTGTTGACTCGTGGTTGACTAATTGTGTGTGTTCTGAGTGTGTAACAGTGCGTGGCTGCTTTACAACGTGGATAAAAATATTAATTGTGGCTATAGTCAAAATAGTAATCCCTGTGATTTATTAAATGATAACGAGAAGCATCTTATAAATTAAGCTGCGATACCATTGTTTTGTTCCATAACATATCAACTTTTTTCTCCCCATTTTAGGCCTCTAAATCGACCGTTAGGAACCCAAACGGTCACCTTTGGCAGCTGAATTACACCATCATCTTTTGACACTATTAAACTCCCAATTTCCATTTCTTGACACACAAACTCATATTCTCTCAAAACTAACCAATTCTCAATTTCAATGGACACTGCTATGCTTCTCCAAACCCCTCCCAAACCCGCCACCTCCGACGCAGAAAACAGCCCTCCCAACGAACCAAACTCGCCGCCTCCTCCTCCTCCGGCCTGTAACTCCGGCAAGAACAGCACGCCTGACCGCCTCAAGGTTCCTAAACCGTTCAAATACGCCGAGAGGTACACAAGCCCAACGGATCAAATGATGTCCCCTGTTACCAAGAACATTCTTGCTAGAGGCAGAAAGGGAAGCAAGCTAATCCCACCCTCCACTAATCACCCCAAGGTATAACCATTTTTTCAAGAATTAATCTTGATCACCAATGTTTTGATTCTTGAATTCTGATTATTGCAGATTCAAGCTTTTAATCTTCAGGAATCAAGCCCTCTTCCAAATTGAGGAAAAGGAGTTTTGAAGCTTCATAGCTAGTGTTTATTACTTTATTAAATACATGTATTTACTTCTGTAATACTCATGTATTATCAATTCAAGCATTTCATCGAACACAAAAGGGGCGTTTTTCAATAACATGATTAACAAACAAATACTATAGCTACTCCAATCGGACTTGGTACCACTGAATTGAGCCGACATCGCCATCGATTTCGAGCTCACAAACAGATTTAACTAGGTATTGAACAGCATCATCGATGGAATCAAATCGTGCAAGGTCGGGTGGAAGAGATTTACCCGGCCAATTCTGCAACCATTGTTTCAACTTGTCGCGCAATTCGTCTTCCGACACGAATTCCTCATCCTCGCCTGGCTCCATCAACACATAGGTGTCAGTCTCCGTGTTCGATCTCCTTCTTCTCCTCGAGCTATCGACCTAATCGAATCAAGCACCGTCAACCAATCCCTAATTGAATTTATTCATTAGGTTGAACAAAAATTACCTTGAGTAGGTGACCTCGAAATTGGGTGTTTCGAAGATGAATCCATTTGTGGAGCAACGGAGTTGGCGTTTTGGATTGGGAGAATGGTGGAGGGAAATGGGAGGTTAAGTGAAGATGAATTTTGGTGCTCATTGCTATCTTCTCCATTAATTCACATAAACACTTCTTCAACGCTACAATGGCTACAAAGAAATGAATGGTTTTTTCCAATTGTAACGGATAAGATGCATGATAAAAACCAAATATCATCCTTACTTTTCATTCCTTATTTTGTCAAAGATAAATTTAGGAGAGTGTGGAGAAAAATTACAATCATAGAAAAAAACCAATCCATATTCACATTTCTAAAGTGTATTATCTTAGGAGTATTATTAATGAATGGAGTATAATTGAAAATAATAATATGGATCTATTCAAGTTCAACATGAAAATATTGTCCAAACATTCAATCGAATCTCAGTCCCACGATTTTGTCATCTAATAATTAAAATGTCACGTGTCATTTAATAATTTAGATTTTCATTCTAATAATGTAAACAGACTAATAATGTAATATTATAGTCTAATACTGTAGATTTTCATTCTAATAATGTACACCGACTAATAATGTAGATTTTTCGTCAATTAATGTAGCTCGGCTATTTTGATCACAACCATCCAATTCAAGGATCCAAAAGGCTTTGATTTGTTCGAAGCTTAATACTACTAAAGAGCTGTGAGGACCTTAATGCACCCCTATACTTCATATTCATAATTTATAGTCTAATACCGTATTAGAGCGAGGTTCAGTACGGACTACTTTAGGAGTAAAGTTTCCTATATGTATGATTAGACTCATTTCATATTGGTGAACAAGCCTAAAACAACATATACAAACTTGAGTAAATTTTGTAGCTGGTCTTGATTTGGGATATGTAAGAGCACTCCCAATGGGGGTGGCGAAAATCCGGCGATAAATCGCCGATCATCGCCGGATTATCGCCGGCCGTTGTGGTGAAAACGGCGATAATTCGGCGATAAAGTTACCGTTTTTACGCCAACCGGCGTTTTATCGCCGGATTATCGCCGAGCGATCGCCGGCCATTGTGGGCGACGCTCGGCGATAATCCGGCGATTTTTAAATTTTTTTTTTTTTTTTTCGGCCAACGGCTATTTTTAAATCCCACCCCTATAAATATTTCCTCCACTTCCTCCATTCATCACCCACAATCTTCATTCTCTCCATTTTCAATCTCTTCTCCCAATCTTCAATCTTCATCAAATTATGAGCTTTTGGAAGAAAAATTCCCGCTCGGGTAAGGGTAAGGGTAAGGGGAAAGAGTCGAGTTCACAAATTCCCAACATGGATGAAGCAAACGAGCAGTGGATGCACTCATTGTTGGCGATGGGTTCTCCTCCCGGCCAACTTCCATACGCGGGTCCGTCTCCTTTGCAGACTCCTCCGGCGCGGAGACTTTCTCCGTACTTCAACTATGCCGGCAGAATGCCCTCTCCGGCCGACGATGTGTATCGGCCCCTCGACACCCCCGGATCAACCCCAGGCGACCAAGAATCTCAGGCCGCGACACTGAGCGCAGAGGACTTCGAGGTGGAAGAAACGCCCACCGAGCCGCTGCGGACCGATACGGATTCCGATGAGAGGCCGAAGCGGGTAAGGACTCACTTACACACTTCCAAGAGTCCGAGGCGATAGCCACCTGGCTGGGCGGACACGTCACGGGAACGCGGAGCGCGGCAACTACCGGACCGAGATCATATGCAGGAGCGGGTTGCCGCGAAGAACATGAGGAACAAGACTTGCACTTCCTCAATGAAGGACCATGGCAGCGGAGGCGATCCGTCGGCATTGGGAGCGCCTCATGAGGGACTGCGGCCACTTCAACGGTATTTATTCTAACTTGTTGGCGGACATGCCCAGTGGCCAGAACGAGCATATGGTCCGAGATGAGGCCATGCAGAAGTATTGTGGCAAGTACTTGTCGAAGGGGTTCAAGTATTGGAACATCTACGATAAGCTGAAGGATCTCCCCAAAATTCCGGACGGGAATGCACGCCGCGCTGCACGGGAAATCGGTGCGCTCGCGCCTTAGCGTTTCGGAGAGCGAGGAGGGGGCGGAAGGGGAAGGGCACAACGTCGGAAGTCGGTTCGGAATCCCACATCGACTTAGAAAAAGCCACTTATTCGAGCAATGTCGCCAATCGCGACGCAGATGTACACGCTGTACTTCACCGGCGGCGGGACCCCTGAAGAAAAGGCGGCCCTGCGGAAATGCATCCAAGGCCTGCAGATTAGGATGGGCCTCGAGCCCGACGCCCCTCCGGCTCCCTCCGTCTTATTTTTTTTTTTTTTAAATCTTTGTTTATTTGCGGTTTTTATTTGTAATTTTTTTTTTCTCGTTGTATTATATTTTCCAATGATTAATACAACGATGAATTGTTCATTATAAATCTATTTATTAAACACATTTGTAGGGAAAATTAAATAATATTAAAAATGATGATGTAAAAATGAAATGTTGAGTTAGGGAGAAATAAGAAATAAGTGGAGAAACTATTGGAGCAGTTGGCTAAAAGTTGGCTAAAAACTGGGGATAAATTATGGTGCTGATGTGGCGCTGATGTGGCAGAAATAAGGGAGAAATAAGGGAGTTTTAAGGGAACCGGAGTGCTCTTAATTACTAATAAGAGGGGGTAGTTTTATAGATAAGTGATACCGGTATATTAACCATAGTTATAATTGGGCAATGTCCGAAATGGAAGGTCGACCATCCTCATCAAAACGGAAGCTTTCTTCCAAGAATAAACCCTCAAAAATCAACCACATTTCGTCGTGCAGCCCTATTTTGCACCACAGTTTCCCAACTTTGCGACGTTTCTTGATTCAACCAAGGTTTTGTTTGGTGTGTGATTCACTGGTTTTGGCTTCCACGCTAAAAGGGAACACTCCGATTGCTGCTTCCTCCACGATCTCGATTTTAGGTTCGTACCATTTGTTGAATCAATGATGTTTTCTTTCCTGATTGCATTTGATTTTGCACCTTCTTGTTAATAATTGTGAGGTTTACCATTTTTAAAGAAATTTGAGGCTTTGTTGATGAAATAGTTGATAGTATATGGTAATCAATTAAACAATTCGTTGATCATGTGGCGTTCAATTTTCTCAATTTGAACAAATTGGGATAAAAATCTTAATAGTACTGCTATAGATTGCTCTGTTTTTACATGTGAAAATCTGTTATTAAAAACATCTGCTGATAGATTTGAATCATTTGATATGTGATTGTGTTTGAATCAGTCATTTGAGGACTTTCAATACTCGGATGAGCTATGGAATCCGAGCAAGCAAAAGGAACCATTGAGCACCAGCACGTGGGAAACGCCTCTGATTCCGAGCATACGAAAAAATTTATTGAGCACGAGCACGTAGGAAACGCCTCTGAACCCGAGCAGGCGAAAGGAACCGTTGAGCACGAGCTCATAAGAAATGAATCTGAATCCGAGCAGGTGAAAGGAACCATTGAGCACGAGCACGTTGAAAACACATCTGAATCCGAGCAGGAGAAAGGAACCATTGAGCACGTTAGAAATGTGTACGAATCAGATGAAGAAGACGACCAAATAGTTGAAGAAGCAAAGGCTCGATACTCTTCTGCATCATCATCATCATCATCATCATCATCATCCTCCTCCTCCTCGTCTTCGCGTGCTTCATTGGATCTTGATGTTCCCATTGTCAAATCCGAGTCCTATGGAGACCTGCAGCTCTGCCAAGGATCCGTTTCCACACCCAATTGCCCTGCTCAGACACCGGAATGGAGCATGTCAAGCGTGTCCCCTATTGTCGGTCCGGAGGGGCACTTATCTCCTATAACATCCCCTCCGGTCCAAACCATGGGCCATCCTTCCGATTATGACCCTGCCCGGATCCCTGCCTCCGTGTTCTCTAGTAAACCAGCGAATGCCTCAGATTGGAGCGTGGCCTCAAACGACTCGTTGTTCAGCATACACGCTGGGAACACCAGCTTTGCCAAGGACCATTTTAGGTCCGAGGAGCTTGCCAGATTGGAGGATGCGAGCAACGGTCAATCATCCCTTTACGCCTCAGAAGCCAAGCCTAATGAAATATGCAGTCTCCCTATCAGCCTTCCTCCCCTCATGGAGGTGTCATCGCACGAAGAGGGAAGTGTGAAGTCGAGCACCGTCTCCAGCTTTGAAAAGGAGGATTCCATCATGAAAGGAGGCCGTCTCTCTAACGAGAGTGCCACCTCTTCTGCTTTCCATGCGTGAGATAACAGTTTTCTTTTATGCTTTTCGCCTCGTGTTAGATGTGATTGATCATGGCTGAATTTTACGAGTTTTTCTCATTTTTTGATCGCAGATTGGATAGCGAAGGCGGAAGGGCTAGCTCGTTGGAGAAGGTTGAGGAGAAGCCGGAGACGGAAGCACAACATACTAATAGTACCAATCCGGAATCCACAAAGGGGAAATGGTTTTCGTGGTGCCCGTGTTTGTCTCGTTGCTGCTAACGATCATGATGTCCACGGCCGATATACATTCATATATACACCCTTTTGAAGATTAGCTTAGAATAGTCCCCAATGGTTGGTGGTATCTGTTATTGGCGTCGCGTGCTCAACCGGATCCATGCCTCGTATCTCGGCTGTTGATACACTGTGAGTTGGTTCTTCCTCTTGGCAGCAAGGATTGATGCAGGGATGATGATCAAATGAAACTTTTGTGATTCGATGCTGTGATCTTATATTCAGATTTGAGAATCAAATAAGCTAAATCATAATGTATATATCCATATGTGAAAATGTGGCATCTTATTTTGTGTATGTGTTTGCTCTCTCATTTCAATGTGATGGCACTAAACCAATACTTGGATTTTAACCACTCTATTCGTTCTATGACTTTTTATGTTCATGTGACCAGGTTAAGGTTATCATTGTTTACACTATTCCCACAAGGAAGAAATGATTACCAAATAAATGGTTTGGCACAGAGGAATATGATTGCATGTGTGGATCATTTTCCACCATAAAATTTCCTATGATGGAATAGCTTAAAAAGTTTTAGTTAGGTTTGGGATTTTGGGCATGTGCATTTAATTGTTAAATAATTAATTGAACACCATTTATTAGATGGAAATTGTGTAAATCAGTTGGACAAGCAGTTCCAAAGATGGAAATTGTGTTCTCAACCAATAAATTAGGGTGCTAAATTTTTTTATTAGGTATTAAAGATGATAAAATAACATTAAATAATATTTTTATAGGTATATAACTCATTCTCAACTAACTAATTAATCATGATACCAATGAACAATCCATAGGGAAATTAGACGTCTTTTAAAGCGAATTTTCAACTTTGTTGTGCTAAATTCATGACATAATGTGTGAAATTGATTTTTGTTAGGCAGGTAATGCCCTCTCCCTTTCTCAAAATAGGTATGAGTTATTTTCTTGTTACGTATAATTTAAAGATTCATTTTTAATATATACTAATATAATACAAATATGGTTGAGAAATTGCATATAAGATAAAAAAAAAATTATGGTGCACTTTTGTAGGAACTCAATTTGTATCATCTAAAGAATTAATAGGGCGTGAGACTTTCCCTCGAATAAAAAAAACTAAATAATGGAAAGAAAAGTAAAATATGGAGTAATAAAAAATAGAAACCTGCTTTTTATGAAAAGAAAATCCAAGAATTTTCCTCATGGGTCCAAAATAGTAGACAATTTCACACGTTAAGTAAGAGAAAAATAAAAAAGTTAGGCCCATTAAAAATCAAACTTCAACCCAAAAACCTCATTGAAAATTGGGTGTGGGGCTCCGTGGACACTCCGACGCATCTATTGACCGGCGTCACTATCCCCATTCTAGAGAGAGAGAGAGCGACATTTCCAATCCATATTATAAACATAAAAATTGCCAAAAATAACAAAAAAATTTTAGAAAATGCTAATTTGCATATATTTCAATTTTATACTGCATCCTAAGTTTTATTAGTAGTGTTAACTATGTAAAGTGACAATAACCTATTGTGGACTAATTGCTAGTATTATATGGAGGAGAGAGAGAATGTTATTGATGACAAATTAAGCCTTCATCCAACTAACATGATCCACTTTTTTTTTAAATGACTAATTTCTAAAAATGAACATTTTTTTCTCTATTAAATTATTCTCTTTCACTTTAACATAAAAATTAAATATTGCAAAAAAAGGTCATTTCTTTAGGATGAAGAGAATACACCTATTATTTATAAAAAAAAAAGAATACAATGATCAAGGAGTTCAAATCAATACTTCAATCTCGTCGAATAATAATATTAGCAGATTCATTTAATCCACTTATTTGTTGAAAGAACAATATTTCATCTTTAGCATAACACACCTAAAAATGCAATTATTTATCTTGTCCAATTATTTATCATGTCGTAATCTTTTGGAACAAAGAGATTCTATTATAGGCCATATAGTAATGACGTTTCAACCTCCCAAGAAGTTTTATTTTAATTAAAATAGGAAAAGAATAATAAATAAATAGAATAATGAAAGTAGAATTGAAGTAGATTGATGAGGTGGAGTAATCAGCAGTCCTACTTGTAGTCTCACCAGTCAATCTTTAAGACCAAAATTTTGTGGAATTTTATAATGTTAAAAATCACAAACATTGAATTCAATGCTCAGACAAAATGTGAACACCAAACCGTTTATTCCACAAAGAAAACCAGCCTACTGTTCGTCTCCCTCCCTCTCTAGATTCCATTTACATCTACGGAAAAGCTACCTGTGAATTAGGGTTTGAGCTTCGACACTCGTTCTTGAAAGAGGGCTACAGCAAGGGGTCCGGGCTGAACTCGGGCTTTTCGAGCACCCTTTTCGGCCCTCAGTAATGGGTCCTTCTCCTCCTGCGGCGAAATGGCGCCATCTCCGTTCCCCGTTGAACCTCTTGATTTTCGCTCTTGCTCTGTTTTCAGCTCGGTACGACGCCGTTTCCGCCTCCGATTCGGACAAATCGGCCCTCTTGGAGCTGAAGGCGTCGCTTTCGGACCCTCACGGACTGCTGAGCAGCTGGAATCCGCAGAGCCCGGATCACTGCTCGTGGGCCGGGCTCTCCTGCGATTCGGGCTCTCGGGTCGTGGCGTTGAACGTTACCGGCGGAGGTAATTCTCTCTCTTGTGCTAAAATTGCTCGATTCCCACTGTATGGTTTTGGAATTAGGAGGCCTTGTTTGGGTAAAGTTCAAATCTTGGGTAAATTGTCTGCTGCTGTTGCTAAGCTTAGTGAACTCAGGATTTTGTCACTGCCTTTTAATGAATTGAGTGGTGAGATTCCTGTGGAGATTTGGGGTTTGGAGAAGCTCGAGGTTCTTGACCTCGAAGGGAACTTGATCTCGGGCTCGTTGCCTAGCCAGTTCAGTGGGTTGAGGAGCTTGAGGGTTCTTAACTTGGGGTTCAATCAGATCAATGGTGGTATACCGAGCTCGTTGTCCAATTGTTTGGGGCTCCAGATTGTAAATCTAGCTGGGAATCAAGTTAATGGGTCGATTCCGAAGTTTATTGGTGAGTTTAGGGATTTGAGGGGGCTTTACTTGTCATACAATCTGCTCACTGGATCGATACCAGTTGAGATAGGAGACAATTGTGGGAAGCTTGAGCATTTGGATCTTTCGGGGAATTATTTGACTGATGGTATTCCAAAGACGATTGGGAACTGTCCGGGGTTGAAGACGCTGCTTCTGTACTCTAACCTGTTGGAGGATGAGATTCCAAGTCAGCTTGGTCAGTTGAGTGAGCTTGAAGTGCTTGACATCTCGAGGAACAGTTTTAGTGGTGCTATACCGAAGGAACTTGGTAACTGTACGAAGCTGTCTATCCTTGTGTTGTCGAACCTATGGGATCCTCTTCCAAATGTTTCGAGCTTAGGGGGTGGTTATTCATCGGATAAGTTGGTGTATACTACCGATGACTACAATTTTTACGAAGGTTCAATCCCGGTAGAGGTTACTAGCCTCTCGAATTTGCGGATGCTTTGGGCTCCTCGAGCAATTCTGCGAGGAGATTTCCCTGCTAATTGGGGCTCCTGCAGCAATTTGGAGCTGTTGAGTTTGCCTAATAACTTTTTCTCTGGAGAAATCTCAGACGGGCTTAGCAACTGCAAGAAGCTTCATTTTCTTGACCTGAGTTTGAACAAATTTAGTGGAGGGATCAACGACAAACTTCCCGTTCCTTGTATGACTCTCTTTGATATCAGTGGGAATTCACTGTCGGGTCCTATCCCCGAATTTGAGTACGAAGAATGTCCTCCTATTCAATCCGTAAATGTGGATGCTTTCGATGCATATGATCCTTCATTGGCATATGTAACATATTTTGGATACAGAAATCAGATCGAAACTGCTTTGCCTGTGAATAGGATTGGTGCGAGTCTCTTGGTTATGCACAACTTTGGTTCTAACAACCTTAATGGCCCCCTGCAGGCAATGCCCGTTTCATCTTCGAGATTAGGGAAGCAAACAGCTTATGCATTTCTTGCTGGCGGAAACAATCTTACTGGAAGCTTTCTTGGAGCTTTCTCCGAGAAGTGTGATCTTGCTGGAGGTGTAATCGTTAATGTCACAAATAACAGGTTGTTTGGTCAAGTTCCAACAGATATCGCCGCGCTGTGCAAAACACTAACAGTCTTGGATGTTTCCAGTAATCAGATTACTGGAAGTCTGCCTCCCAACATTGGAGACATGGTTTCATTGCGCGCTCTTGATGTAAGTCGGAATCTGTTGCAAGGTTCGGTTCCTGGCACTCTTGGCCGGATAAAAGATCTCAGATTTCTTTCGTTGTCTGGAAATAAGCTTGATGGTTCCATACCTCCAAGCTTGGGGCAGCTGCAGTATCTTGAAGTTCTTGATCTATCATCGAATGTGTTATCCGGTGGAATTCCCAATGTGCTTGTGAAGCTGAGAAACTTGACAGTCCTTCTCCTCAATAATAATAGGCTATCCGGGCCGATCCCCCTCGGTATTGCAAGCGTATCTACCCTATCAGCGTTCAATGTGTCATTCAACGATTTGTCCGGGCCACTGCCTCTGCTCAATAATGTGATCAAATGTGATAGCTTTGTCGGGAATCCTTCTCTACGTTGTTCTCCCTCACCATCTGCTCAACGAGGGGGCACAGGAGATGACGGCACGATTTCTCCTGCATCTCCAGGCCGGAAACGAGGGAAGGGTTCCCTCCGTTCTGTCGAAATTGCCTCCATAACATCGGCGACAGCCATTGTATCGGTGCTGATTGCTCTGGTTGTACTTTTCTTTTACACGAGAAAATGCAAGCCGAGGTCCAGAGTGAGTGGAACTGTTCGGAAGGAAGTAATCGTCTTCAACAAAATAGCAGTGCCTCTGACGTACGAGAACGTGGTCCATGGCACGGGGGGATTCAACGCGAACAACTGCATCGGCAATGGTGGATTCGGGGCAACATTCAAAGCGGAGATCGCTCCCGGTGTCCTAGTGGCCATCAAACGGCTCGCCATTGGGCGTTTTCAAGGCATCCAGCAGTTTGACGCGGAGATCAAAACCCTAGCTCGGCTCCGCCACCGTAACCTTGTCACGTTGATCGGGTATCACGCGAGCGAGACCGAGATGTTTCTTATATACAACTATCTGCCCGGTGGCAACCTAGAGAAGTTCATCCAGGAGAGGTCCAGTAGAGCCGTTGATTGGAGGGTGCTGCACAAGATCGCCCTCGACGTCGCGCACGCGCTCGCCTACCTGCACGACCAGTGCGTGCCCCGCGTCCTCCACCGCGACGTGAAGCCTAGCAACATCTTGCTGGATCAGGACCACAACGCGTACCTCTCCGACTTCGGGCTTGCTCGGCTGCTCGGGACTTCGGAGACGCACGCCACGACCGGCGTGGCCGGGACGTTTGGCTACGTTGCGCCCGAGTATGCCATGACTTGCCGCGTCTCTGACAAGGCCGACGTCTACAGCTACGGGGTTGTGCTGCTCGAGCTGATTTCCGACAAGAAGGCGCTCGATCCATCGTTCTCTTCCTACGGGAACGGGTTCAACATCGTTGCTTGGGCGTGCATGCTCTTGCGGCAAGGCCGGGCCAAGGAGCTGTTCACGGCCGGTTTGTGGGACGTGGGCCCACACGACGATCTGGTCGAAATCCTCCACTTGGCCGTGGTGTGTACGGTTGAGACGCTGTCAAACCGGCCGACGATGAAGCAGGTGGTGCGGCGGTTGAAACAGCTTCAACCACCATCTTGTTAGAGGTGAAAGGTGAACACACACCATATTTGTAGAGGCTGCACATTACAGGATATAAGTGTGATCTTTTTATTTATTTTTCTTTTGCTTTTTTTGAGGTGTTGTTAGTGTTGAAATTGTAGATAAACTGTAAATTGTAGAGTAGTTTTGCCCTAATTTTAAAAAATGTTATTTTCGGTATGTAGACTTTTATCTCATTTTATAAATTCTAAAGGATTATGATCAAAAACTGAACCACATCTTATTACGTTTTGAAAATGAAGAATCGTCATTTGTAGATAACGTAATCTTTTTAGTTCATTTTTAGAAAATTTGGATTTTTTAAAATATAAAGGTCATTTTTAGAATGTTTTAGGTCACTTTTTTAAAAAGAACTAAAAATAGAAATGATGTCCATATATTATCTACAAATTGATCTCCCATGTTTTAATTTTGTGTTTTACAGTAAAGTTAAGTTTTATGGACTCTTTATTTGAAAAGACGATACTGTATCTTAGGCCACAAAAATGATCAAATACATATTTAAAATCAAACCGAAAATAAAAAATCTTACAAAACAAATTAAAAAGGTAGGAATTTGGAAAGAAGAAGTAGCATACAATGTCATCGAATTACAAAGCATTGATCGTTCTTCATCAGCTCTACTCATCAAGAGAGGGGAGAAAACAACACTCAACGCCGGAACTAAGCCTTCGCGTTACAAGAGAGGGAAAGGGTTAACTACGATGTGCTTCAAGGGGTGCTCGACGTCGCCCCCACCACCGTGCTTAATGAATTCAGCCGGGGTGAGGAACATGCCGTGGCAAACGCACACTATCCTAACTTCCTCGCCTTTCTTATATCTGTACAAGAATCCCTCTATCTTGTGGCCGTTGGGTCCATCTCCCTTGGTGGAGACGTAAGGCATTTCACACATCGGGTTCTTGCTAGGAGGAGGGTTCGGTGGCTTGGCGTCCCTATTGGACGCTGCCCGGGTTGGCGGTTCCTGCTCGCTCTGGTCTTGTGATGGCCGGCTCGTAGGGGGTGGGACGTCGGCCTTTTGGGTCCCTCCTGTGACAAGAGAAGTTCATATTTAGCTCCAAAATGAAACCATGGTATTAAATTTAGATACCCTTTACTTTCTATGTATGCATTACATAATCTAAATTGACAAGAAACAATCACTAGACACCGTTTCAGAAAATGAGGAAAAAAGCTTTCAATACTGAAGTAGGCTTTCCAAATATGGCAAAAACCATCTTGTGTGAAATCAATGCCTCTCTTTCAAGAACTCATGAACAAAGAAGAAATCTGATTTTGCCATCATGTGCATCAACTCAAAGCTATTGATCTCGCAATCTTAAGGGGCCGTCTGGTAGGGAGATCGATAAGAACACACAATTTAGGTAAATTTGGATAAGATAACTCGTTATCGACTCTAGCAAACGGACCCTAAGTGTCAATGAATGCATAGAGATGGATATAATGTGAGAGTGAGAGGGGATATGAATGGACAATCTAATATGATAAGCTATACACATCAAGATAAATACCTACATATCCATAACACTTGCACAACCAACCAACCAACTCCACCACAACAACAACTTGCATACTATTTATGAATCTAACCATCCACTATGAGCTCAACCTATGCATCAACAAAAGCTCCATCATACTACAACACAACAATCAACTCCACCATCAACAACTCTATGTAGAGACAAGCCATCCATCCCAACTCACCAAGACAAAACACTAAACAATACTCTTTATCTTTCCAAAAAGGAAAACAGAACCAACACAGATTCATAATCAAGAACATAACTTTATCAACAGAATATATCATCAATCCAATTTCTCAAATAAGACAATAATTAGGAAGGATTAAAGATGATTAATTACCCTCAAAATCAAGATCGGAAATCCCAGAAGAGCCCTGTGATCCAATGGAGCCTTGAGAGGATGAGATTTCATACCCATTACTACTACTAATCTCCTTTTGCTGCACTCTGACATTCCTCAGCTTCTCCATCCTCTTCTTCCTCGCTGCCATCCGCCTCATCGACTGGAACTCCTTCCGCCTCCGCCACTCCTCCTCCACCTCCGCCGGCAGCGACCGCGTCCTCGCCAGCGGCACGCACGCCTCCACGCGCCCCTCGTCGAACGCCAAATTCGAAATCGAAGACGACCGCTTCAGCCTCTTCCGCATTGGGTCCACCCCGAATCTCCCATTCATCGACAGCCCCAAGCTCAGCTCCAATTCCTCCTCTTCCTCCTCTTCCCCGTCTCGATTCATAGCAATTCCGCTGTTTCCGCCGCAAAGACTCAACCTTTCCCGCTTCCCATCACCGCAATCCATCGAAGAAATGGGGCCCACTCGCCGGAGCTAGCTGAGCTCAATTGGGTTCGCAAAAAATCAAGGAAAAAATGGAAAATTTCGCGTTAAATCTGAATGAAAAGAAAAGTGGAGTTGTTTAATTTAGTTTAAGCCGCGGATTCTAGTAGCCGTTGACGTGGATTTGGGCGTTAGTTGCAGAGGAGAAAGAGAAACGGAGAGGAAGGAAGGCATGAGGAGAGGGGATTTGAGGAGTCATGGGGAAGAGTGAAAAGACGAAAAGGGTGTTGGTGGAGAAACGTGAGGGGGTCGGGAGAGTGACACGTGTTGACAGGAGGAGGGATTGCCTGCTCTTTCTTTTTCTTTTTTAATCAATTTCTGCCGAATATATCGCGATATTCGACACGCTTGCTGGCAAAATCCAACTCATGTACAAAATCCCATTTTTTAAGAACGTAATTTCAAACTAATTGGTTATGTTTACATGCAAATTGCCTATTAGATTATTATTGTTGAATTTGTACTGTTTAAATAATAAAAAATGTTGTTTGTACGACTAATCGAAAATAAAATATGCTAGGTAGTACTAAAATTTCTTATTGGGTATTGAATTGGATTATGTGTTTTGTGTTTGAAGCTTTGAATCGTATGGATGTCTTTCAAGAGTTGAATTGGAATTCCCATAATGATTCATTACGATTTCAATATTTTTGAGGCTGTAACTTGCGATTAATTATGGATTCAAACCAAAAAATTGGAAAATCCGTAAAAGGGTTGAAAAGCCGTGGATAATCTAGGAAAAAGTGGCAAAAATCCCTAAAAATCGATAATTTTGGATGAGTCATATTTTTTTTTTTGTTGGTTACAATTCCAACTTTTTTAGAAATATAATAGGTTGCGCTCTTGACACAAAGACATTCCTCAGAATGTTAATATAAAATTAAAACTACATTAACTTGGATCAAAAGTTTTTTTATTTACTTAACAACATAGTACTCCCTTTGTCCGCGAATAGAAATCCTGTTTTTCCATTTTAGTCCGTCCGCGAATAAGAATCTCGGTTCACTTTTACCATAAATGGTAAAAGGGTCTCATCTTCCACTAACTCATTCCACTTACATTTCATTTAAAACTAATATATATATATATATATATATATATGGGATCATTTTTCCACTAACTTTCTTCCACCCATTTCTCTTAACATTTTTTAAAATCCGTACCCGCCATAAATAGAATTCCTAATGGCGGACGGAGGGAGTAGTATAAAGTTAACTACAACTGTCGACCTGAAATTTGATTGATTTTGGTTTTAGAAACATAATTGTCTTCCAAAAACATGCGGTTTTAACCTAAAATTGATAAAAATTTACTAGAAAATTTGGAAAAAGCCGAAGGAAAAGGTGCAAAAATCCCTCAAAATATCCCCGGAATTGTAATTAAAAACTAAAACAATCTTAATACTTTTTTTTTTTTTTACTTTTTTAACAAAATATAAATATGTAAATGCTACTTCTAGTCACTTCTTATAGTAGAATATTTTGTAAAAATAATCTCAATCTAACTTGAATATGCTATACCCAATATTATTGACTTATTGTAGTGATTCTTCTATTTTGTCTCGGTATCTTGATGGACAACTTGCAAGTAACTCCCGCATGATGATAAGGTGCTATGCCTATGTGGTGCTATATTTTTCACTTTATGTAATGGTATAATGATCTTATTTATGTGATATTTTAATTGATATTATGTCTACTATAGTATAATAATGTAGTACTATATATTTAAACTTAAGTAGTATCTTTATCGATGAGTATATATATTTCGATATATTTTTTAACAATGTATAAATATAGCTTCATGGGCAATTCACAGTTTGCGCCTAAACTATAAAGTTATAATTTAATCTGATTTTGATTTTAATACAAAATTAAAGACAGAGAAAAGCGTGTACTCTCAATTAATAATGCATCAAAGGTATCCTAAGCATACAAAATATTTGATTGGTGAAAATGAGATTTACATGATGTGACAAATGATCCATTTATCATATAAATTTTTTACAATAAGAAGTTGTCAGAAAAGAACATGACTGTACGTGAAACAAAAATCAGAAATCACGTTTCAAATAATTCATACAATTTAGACATGAAAAAATGGGTATCTTTTGAATGGGATAAGTAAAGTACAATATTAGCTTAATTGTTTAATTCATTTTGTGAATATTATATAGCCAGTTGAGACCCCAAGTGGGGTGGATTTGAGTTCGACAACGTTATCTTCTGATATAGAATGACCACTTTCATATACTTTATTGTTCTAGATTAATATTGTATTATTATCAATTAATGTCTAACGTGGCAATGCTATTATAATGTTACCTTTTCATGTTTTGTTCTCATTTTATTTTCAGATGTTATTTGGTAATCTAAGACGTGCTTTACTATTTCAGCCAAATTTTGGAGGTTGATAATGTCATTTTGGTTTTATTGATTTATTCTATGTATTATTAGTATTGTTAACTTTTACTTAGATGGTAGTATATATGAAATCCGATTTGTACTCTAATAATAAAATATTAGAAATTTAAAGAATATGAAATCCATTCAAAATCAACTAGATGGTTTTAAGGTTAATCAGATCTATTTCACATTTGCATAAAAAATTGGAATTCAATTGCATTTTAAATATTATACATTTAATTATTAATACAACATGACATTGAATATGGAGTGAATTAGTATTAGGGATCTCAATTGATCGCTACACCATGTATTGTCTTTCAGATTAATTATTTTAAACCAAAGCAAAATAGTATTTTTATGCAAGTTGTTTACCTAGTGACCTTGATTAGTTATGCCGTAGAGCAATTGATCAAAAAATTAATTTGACTTCAACAATAAACATAAGCAACTTGCCCCCCACCTTTTGTGTGTGTATTTTTATTTAACCTTTTATTTTTCTAGCCACTTGCAAGCTAGGATATGTTTGTTGAGAATAATGATACATTATCTTGACTATACAAAGCAAGTTGCCATAATTGATTATAAGGGCTTCCCCCCAGCTTTCTATTATTTCAGTCACATCCTAAAATACTATTCTATACTAGTATTATTCTTGGTTCTTAATTTTATTTATTAATCTTTATGTTCAACAATTATTTAATTAATGGAAAATTTGTATTTGATCTAAATTTATGATTTTCCCATCAATTTTTCCCTATACGATGTTACTTACTAATTTTTGTACAAATTTAAAGGTTATTGGTACATAAATACAAAAAAAATCATATATATAATTCATGAATTGATTAAGATTCAAATTTTAGTATGACAATGCATTAGTATGACACTATTTTGTAATTTGTGTAGGCACGAGTGAGAGTTTAAATAGCTCTTAATTTAGTTAATCATATATGAGTTAATAGCTCACAATAAATGGGAAACTTACAAATCATATTCAAATAGAATCATGTAATTGGTCCAAAATATTTAAAGAAATTGAAAAGCACCAATAAAGCGCAGTGGATAGGGGAAGGGGGGTGAAGATGTAAAATGAATAAAATAGAAGGGCAAATGGAGAAAGAATCAATGCACCAAATCTAAAGTGGGCCCTCCATGAAAATTTTGAAGTCGCGCTGTTGGGTGAAATGAACCACGTGTCATGTTCTGGTGAAGACTGACAGCTAAGGACCATGCAAGTTGGTGAGGGCGACGCGTAGAGGAACCAAACCGCGACAGCAAGATTACTACGTCATGCGACTTTCACGTGCGACTTGCCCGCTATAAAATTGAATCTTATCATTATTTTTCCATTATTCGCATACCAATAGTTCTATTGTTTCACACAAAATTTTACTATCTACTGTAATAAGTAGTAAAAAAAGAAAAAGAATGGTGTTTTAAATTTTAAATTATTAAATAAAAAGAGAATAAAATAAATTGAATGGTGCTAAATATAATGTAACTTTGGATAGTGCAATATTTCAATTTTCACATGAAAATGTCACTTTTAATGAAAAGAGAAGTTTAGTTTATATAATATTATTACTTCAATTAATATTGGTCAAGACTCGAGTGTCGTCGTAAGATTACTGAAGAGTTATTATCGGTCATTTATTTATAATAAAAAGAAATAATTAAACATTTTGATTTGCACCACGATTAAAACTTTCCTATAATTTAAAATTAATTTAATTATAGAATAATTAATCATTATATACTTTTACTTCCTCCTTCTCTTCTTAATTGATCCATAGAGTATATATCACTTCGCGATATCTAAGATAAATAAGTAGCACGAGTCTTTTTTTTTGGTATTCTCTCTTAATTTTTCTTTTTTATTTTATTACTATGTTTTTTTATTTTAATCATCTTTATATAATTAATAAATCTCATCTTTATATACTTTTACTTCCTCCTTCTCTTCTTAATTGATTCATAGAGTATATGTCACTTCGCGATATCTAAGATAAATAAGTAGCACGAGTCTTTCTTTTTTGGTATTCTCTCTTAATTTTTCTTTTTTATTTTATTACTATGTTTTTTTATTTTAATCATCTTTATATAATTAATAAATCTCATTTTCTTACATATGTTTCATTTAATAAAGGAAGTGGAGTAGCTTATTTACTGTCCCTATAATTTGTTTATGTAATTTCTTTTATAGACTACTAGTATCTCTTTTTAGACAACAAAAGATCTCTTAGCCATTATTGGACATTGCGATCTGAATATACAAATTAAAAGCCCAATAAATAGGCTATAGTATACAGTTATAATGTGAAGTCAATAGTATTCATAAATTATAAACATTTTTTTTATATAGGGTGAGCTCCACCGATAGTCTCTGATATTGTCTAAAAATGCACCATTAATTCCAAAAAAAATTTTATAGTTTGTTTGGTCCCTAAAAATTACATTTTTGGTACCTATCGGTCTTTTATACCCCTATGCATTAAAAAAATCTCCAAAATTCCATGGTGGGCATTTTCAGTATCTGGAAATTACAGATTTGGTACCTCTTCAATCATGCAATTATTTTGAACATACATAAAAGCACCTTTTACAACAAAAATATTTTCTTTTAAATTAATTCACTTAAATTTTTTGAGTGAACTACAAAAATGGTCCCTGGACTATGGGTTTATCTCGCCCATAGTCCCTGGACTTTAAAAATATCGCCAGTAGTCCCTGGACTAAGGGTTTATCTCGAAATTGGTCCTTTTGGCTTTTTTGGTACGAAAATACCCTTTGATATTATTTTGGGGGGTTTGGGCAATTTGGTCTTTTTACACTTTTAACATTTTAAATCTGATATTATTTTAGTTATGTACTAACTTTGATATTATTTCAAAATTATCATTCTTCTTCCATTTTGTTATTCTTCATTGAATTTGTTTTTTGTTATTTCAATATTAGATTTAATTTTACAAAATTTTAAATTTTAATTTTTAAATATCAATAAATTTTTTAATTATAAAAATTATTAAATAGCAAAAATTAATAGTTATAATCAATATTTGATAGTGTATAGTACTATGTAATCAATAAGGTATGACAACACCTTAGTTTTAATCAATATTTAATACATAAATAGATTATATAACACAATTTATTCTGAAATAAATATGCATCTAATGTAAAAGTAATATAATTTTCGTTTATTAATTTGAAAACAATCAAAATTTACTAGAAAATTTCAACAAAAATACTCCTATATAAAATTTTAAGTAGGATCAAATTTTTAGTCAACTTCATAATATTTAATCACAAGCAATTATAACAACCGAACGAAGACTAAATAGAATAACTCTTATTTTTCCATCATGATTAATATATTATTTTTCTGTACCTCTTCAATTCAATTGAATATTTAAATAACAAAAATTAATAGTTTTAATCAATATTTATAGTGTCCATGAATTAATAGTTTTCATTAAAAAAATTTATTGATATTTAAAAATCTAAATATTAAATTTAATTTTATAAAATTAAGTCTAATATTGAAATAAATAAAAAAAACAAATTCAGTGAAGGATAACAAAATGGAAGAAGAATGATAATTTTGAAATAATATCAAAGTTAGTACATAACTAAAATAATATCAGATTTAAAATGTTAAAAGTGTAAAAAGACCAAATTGCCCAAACCCTCCAAAATAATATCAAAGGGTATTTTCGTACCAAAAAAATCCAAAAGGACCAATTTCGAGATAAACCCTTAGTCCAGGGACTACTGGCGATATTTTTAAAGTCCAGGGACTATGGGCGAGATAAACCCATAGTCCAGGGACCATTTTTGTAGTTCACTCAAATTTTTTAAATAATTACTTGAATAACATATAGATTAAGCTTTATAATGAAAAAATTACTATAGTTCACTTTAATATTTTTAGTACAAAAATTTACTTGCAAGAGCTCGCTTTAATTTACGCTAGATATAATTCACTTAAATTTTAATTATTATATTCAAAAAATATTTTTCACTATACTATATTTTAATAAACGTAATTAAAATATTTATTTTTTACTTAAGTATAGTAACATTTAAATATTTAAGTAACATTTTTTAAATAAAAAATTACTATTCACTATAGTATTTTTTTCTTCTCAAATTTAAAAAATTGAAGTAAACTTTTTAAGTAAAAATAAATCCCACAAAGAATTTTCTATAATTCGCTTTAATATTTATATTAAAAAATGTTACAATTAAATTATAAATTTTTTTTGCAAACATACAGATTAAGCTGTATAATAAATAATATTTAATTTAAAAAATAAATAAAGCATACTTAAAACATTTAGTTTCTTATTTAAAATTTTTGAAATCATAAAGCATCAAATATCTTTTAAATGAAAGTATAATTATGTTTACAAAAGAAAATGGTGATGGAAGAAAAAATGAAAAAAAATAAAAAGAGAATAGAAAGGTCCAAAATGCTCTAAAACTTTAAATATTCACACTAGTGGTGCCTAGTGTTACTTTAGTTTTATCGTACCAAAAATGATATAAAAAAAATTTAGGGATCATTGGTGTATTTTTCGACAAGATCAGCGACTATTAGTATAGTTCACTATTCTATATATTCTTGAAAGAATGCAACATTCAAAACTTAGGATATCCACATCATCTAGAACGTGGAATTGAAATTTTCTAACTATCCTTTAGAAAAAAATTGTCAAAGGTGTAGAATTCACCAATTTAATGCAAAATTATTAAATTAAAAAAAAGAGAAATAATAATTAAAATATTTTTAATAAAAAATAAAATTCATCTTATTAAAAAGAAAGAATTTATAATAAATAAAATTTTTTAATGTTAATGCATGGTAAAAAGCGGAATAACATGACTATTTTCCTTGAGAAGATAAAAAAATGAAAAAAACATGATTATTTTCGTGAACTATATTAACGTGAAACGTATATATTGATATACTACACGTCTAAAGGAGAACGACCCACATGAAATAAGAGAGAAAGATAGTGGTTAATGTTCGTGACCTTCACCAATGGTCACGAGTTCGAGTCCATCGTGGCGCGACCTTTAAAAATTTATATTTACTTGCCGATAAGAATAAATACTCCATAAACTACTATATAAAAAAAGAGACTGGTAAAAAATCAGCAACATTCACATAACACTGACAATAAAACCAATTTTCATTTTTCCCCAAAGATAAAGATATCATAGTCATTTCATACTACATTCCTCTAGGCTGCAAGAATCCCCTCTACTATAGACAAAATTCTGTTGCAAAAGAGGGAAAAAAAAAGATAAAAGGTACTAAGATTTAAAACTGATACTACTACACTTAATACCCATTCCGATAATCTAAGGCAAACCCCTCTAATCTTAACTTTTGAGCAAGGAGAAAAATTTGATATTGCTGCCAGGATTAAAACACATTGATGTTCAGGTATCACACCTCTGTCAAAATTGCCTCCAACATCCACGGATCTTATGCTGAAGCAGTATTCTGTGTTGGGCTGGAACGACGACCGCCCCTCCCTCCTCTTCCTTGCTGATAGAGATCTCCACTGCGCCCACTACTAAAGTTTCCACGGCCTCTTAAGCTATCGCTTCTGACATAGGTCCGTCCGCCATTGTAATTTCCACGACTCCTGAACCCATCGTTACGATATCCTCCACGTGAAGGAGTAAATCGACCCCTCCCACCACCAACTGTGCAGAACCAACGGCAATGTCAGAAGAATGATTCTCTCAAAGAAAATAGTTTGTGGAAATAATTGACTCTATCTAAAATTGAAGTCTGCATATTTCAAGGAATAGAGATGGTGAAAGTTAGGCTCTTACTAACCTCGGGTGGTTGTCCTCTTTATTTCCACAACAGCTTGGCGATCACCAATAGTTATCGGAGAAGCCTGAAGAACAGAGGTAATTATACTATAATGTAAAATAGGAACATAGTTCAAAACATAATTTATGACAATCTATAAGAAAATATATCAACAAATTTTCAACATTTTTTGTTCAGCTCAAGGTCTACATGGAGTTCATTATGTTGACATTGGAGGCAAGCATCAGTAACATCTCACAAATGCAGCCACTCACAGAAAAGTAGCATACAGCATAAGAAAATTAATGTTTCAACTTGCTTCGTATCTCTTACATCAAAATAAAAATGCCATCACTCGTCTATTTACCAGAATGCGACTTCATCATACCAACCTATTACCTATTGCACTGTAAGGGTGCCCATACAAGTGGGTGGCTCCAGCACATGAATAAATGTATAAACAAGGTACCATGGGAATTATATAAGGGGGCTATGCCATTCATTTCAGTATTAGAAGCATATTGCTGAGTCCAAATTTCCTAACAGAGTGGGTTTATGTTTTCTAGAGTCAATAGAGATTGTATCCAACTCAAAGATCCCATCAAGTGACTGCATATCCTTTTAAATAGTTTAATCCATGATAATGAGATACTAAGAATTACAAGATGACCATGATGATGAGAGAACTTCCTGAAAGGAACAGCAAAGTCAAAGTGGCATTTCACTCCCAAGTTACTTTAAACAATACCAGATTGGTCGCTCCCTCACAAGTGTTGGCTATGTCATATGGTGATCGCTAAACGTAGAAGAAGAAAAGAAAAAGGAAAGAGAAGAAGAGGACATAATTTGAAGATCGTGTACCTTAATTGCACTTTGCATGGAGCTAAACTCTTGAAATTCAACAAAGCCGAAACAGAAACCTTGTTGTTGCTAGAGGAGAGATGTAGAGTCGATATCAATATAATATTCGCGTTGAAGAATGCAGAACAACTAGCAGTAATACTAACCTTGTTACTCCTGACTTGGACCCCATGTGGTTTAATAGCTCCGAATTTCTGAAATTCAGATTCAAGCTGAGAAGCTGTAACACTCAGAGGCAAATTGCGGATATATACGGAGTGGCCCTCAACTGTAAGAAATAACAAACAAAAAACAAATAAGCTGGTGCAGAGATAAGGAGGGGCCATGAACAGAAATATTTGTAGACGTCCCTAACCTATCATACATCTTAGAGAAGGTTTTGCTTTTTTCTTATGCTAATAATTTAAGTCAAGTTTCTTAGTGCTCAGTCATTCATCTAATATGAAAAATACCAGATAAAAAAGAATACCTTCGTCCTGAGTATCTCGACTTTCCGATGCATTAGTGGGTGCAATAGGACTTGGAGATTCAGGAGCAGGATGCTCTGCTGTGTTGACTGGCTGCTTTTCTATTTTTGGTAAAACTACTTTTGATGTGTTAGTAGGAACATAAACTTTGATAGGACCCTTTTTTGTCTGCGAACTAACAATAGAAGCATATGATTTCTTTGGAGCGTCCTCCTGGGGTGAGCAAGGAAGTGATTCTGCAGCCTCCAGTACATGATTCTCATTCACACGAGGGTCTGCCATTTTATCAGTATCATTAACGGCATTCCCATCATATCCCCCATTAACCACTTCATCATCAACTACAACCTCATTAATCACTTCACCATCAACTACCCCCTCATTAATCACTTCACCATCAACTACCCCTTCATTACTCACTTCACCATCAACTACCCCCTCATTAATCTCAACTTGAGGCATTACGGAAGATGCATGGTTTGTACGGGGGGGTTCAACAACTTCAGCAGGTTCTAAGGAACAAATGAACACGATGATAAGGCAAAGGCAAATCTATTGATAATCATGAAAAACAAAAGAAGCAATTATAAAGCCAACCTGCATTTGGCCCCAAAGAATTTGACGGTGTCTCTTGAACTCCAATGTCCTCCACCACCGGAACCATGTCTGATCCACTTTCATCTACATACCTAAAAATATCATTTAAAACATAGTATCCTTTGTCTTGAGGAGCAAGAAAAAAGGTTTGCGTGAATTTCCTTCTTAGGCCGTCCTTTCCGGTCAAGCAGCCAGTCACTAGGACAATTACTCCATCCTTATAAGAATCCTGTGAATTAGCAGTCTTTATCTCTGCCTTGTAGTTCTTGTAGTTCAAGGAGCATATTTTATCATTGATGCTCTGGTATAACAAGAAAACAGAAGATTGTTTATATAATTTGCATAAAATTGTGAAATAAACTTAAGTAGGTTGACTTCTTCACGTGAAATAAACCTGATAGTAGTTCAAATGGGCACTAATTAACTTTAAAACAAAACTGTATATATATGTATATTAGCTAAAAGTTCCAGTTCTCTATGTTTCAAAAATTATATTTGGTACTGAAAAGCAAAACCATAGCCAATTTTGATGCCAGTCAAAATAAACTGATGGGGCTTCCGTTCCGTGTAGATCTAATATAATTATATATCATGATAATCATCAATATATGTTCAAGAAATTTAACCCCAAAAATCAAAAAATCACACATACAGACAGTGCGCCCTGATGACCGTGGCCCATGGCGTATGGCAACCACAATGATAAATTTCTCCCAAAGGAAAGAAAAAATAGTTGTATGAAAATAAAACATGAAAACTTGTTCTCCACATTACACTATTATAGAAAACTAATGATTAAATCCAAAAGGAAAGAAGAAAGGCTAATCGAAAGAACACTGTTGCCCGCCTGAACTCGAAGGGGTTCCTTGACGTTTGGAAAAATGGGTTTGTCATGATTATTATTATAGGGTGAGAGAGAGGGAGGCCATTTAAATTGATGCCAAGATTCTAATCTAGCATTTTAATATTCCAGGAACAGAAAAGGCATCATAACTGAAGACAACAAGCATGGAAAAAAAATATTTGGAATTCGCGTTCTAGTAATAGATTGTTTGATTTCATTGGTTTTTTTTAGTTAATACTATTGATGATAAGTAATTGATATAAAATATGTTGCAATAACATTAGTTAATGTCGATCAACATCATAAATTAGCTATACATTCACATAACTGGTCAAAGTATGGCTAAAGTAACAGTTTATAGAATACTTGGTGTCAACAAAAATTTGATTAATTATAGCTATTAGCATATAATACCCACACCCACATATAACTTTGGAGAAATTTACATTTCTAGTATACCTTGGGGAGATCTTAGCTACAAGTATATTGGGTTGTTTTTTCAAAAAATTAAAGCACAAACTTAGTAGCAGCTGCTTACCAGTTTACCTAAAACTTTTACTTTTTGTTCTTTAATTATTATAAAGAGCGACACAGATGAATATGCATGTTGAATTTGATCAGCCATCGGACGACCTAATCGGCATCGAATTTTTTGATAGGTGTATATGTAACCATAGTCATGGCTAGAGTGACTAGTGACTACTAGTGAAATGATTGAGGGAGGACCATAGAGGTCAGGGTTAGGTTTTGCAATTAGAATTTGAAATTCTAGCACTGAATGACGAAACTGATTTAGGGGAAAGATGGGATGGATCATGGAGGACAGGGAGTCAGTTATGGTTGCAACTCCTGCAGCCAATGGCAGGATACAGCTATATACAAGTAGCAGAAGCAGGAGTCAGTCTTGGAATGAGGGCTTGATGTACCAATAACATTTAAAAAGCTCATGCATGAATCCAAATTGATCCAGGGTTCGTGTTTTTTTCAAGTAACCCTATATACATCATCACAATACAACATGGACAAAAGACACTACTAATAAAGAAAGACTCAGCCGAGTCTTTTCAATTCATCACATATAAAAATGCACAAGTTAACCCTACTAAGATGTTTGTATGTAGACATATTTGTTTTCTTGATGTTGAGATTACTCCATCTCGGTTCTGGTCTAGCTCTTATTTGGCAACTCTTACCTATCCCCATACTCCCAACTATATGTCACCTAATCTAGATTTGAAGCAAAAGCATGCTTTGATGATCCCGTGCCTCACCTCCCACTCAAAAGGAAGACAAAAAACATGGCCTAGTTAGTAAATATAATTCCATAATAACGCTCAATGTAAAATTATATTTGGATATGGCATGTACAGAGATGAGTTGCAACATATTTATTGCATGACAAGTGTCACACTCCTAGCACACCGAGAAAAGTGTCCCATATAAATTTCAGAAAATGTAAAATAAAAGAGGAAATGTATTCATATTAGAATACTATTAACAATGAAAATAATTACTTTAAGGATAAATAAGTATTCTGTAAAATTGTCATACTCACTTTCATCGTTGTCACAGTGGTCATATGGCCATCAGGCTCTGGTCTACTCAGTAAACTTGTATCATGGTAAAATCTGAAGACCAATTCAGGAGAGTGGTGGAGAATATGGTAATACTGATCCACAAAAGCATTTCCAATCACTTCAGCACTTGGAGTTGGGGGAGGACTCACACTTTGTGCAGCCATTCCTGCCAGAAGCTGGAGTCAATCTTAAAATGTATTTGGAGTTTTGGACTCGTTCACACACAAAGTGGGAAAAGAGAAGAATAAGAAAAGGAAGCCTGAGACAACTCCTATCTGGTTTTTAATTAATATGAAATCAACATTTTATGAGTTAGCTAATCAGATATTAGAGCCTACAAATGCTGAAATAGATTCCTTTGCCATTAGTTGACTTACTATAGGCTGTTACGTTTTGTTACACGTAATGTGTGCAAGAAATATTTCCTGGTTTTATTGAGAATTTCTAAAACAAAGAATGATGGTCCAATATAACCATACAGTTTTTGAAATCAAGAAGCCCATCGAAGAAAATATTAACAACCACAAAAAGATCTAACTACCCACCACGACAAATATAAACCCAAATCCCAATGATAAAATGAGCATAAGTCGTCAATAATTACTGGCTGCGGTATCATATAAACACAAACGTCCTAATCATCTAGCAAAACAAATAAATCATAAGAACACGGAAAATTGAGATAAACGTTCTAATATTTAATAACAATGAACAGTAGACACTTTTGAAAATTTTCTACAAACACAGAATGATTAATCTTCAGAATTTAGCAAAATGTTCCATTGTATGCATCAATATTTGCATAAAACTCCAAATCCAACAATGGAAACAAAACCCTCAGTTTTTCCTTATTCCATCAGAGAATCTAACCATTAAAGTAATCTGATAAACAAAATAGCAGAATTATAATCTCTTGGTTCCAAAAAAAGCACATATTTCCAATAATTTGAAAGACAGAAGTAAATGATTCACATGTATCCCCTTTTATTCTGAAAAAGAAGACGAATACAGCAAATAAATAGCAATCTCGAAAAAAGTAGTTCGAATAAATAAAATCACTACCGGGTTATTGAAAAAAAATTGGAAATTTTTGGGAGGGCCGGAAGGGAGGATCCGATTGGATGTGGGTGGGCGACTGAATGCGTGTGTTAGAGAGAGAGAGATGGATGGATGGATGGGTGTTTGTGTTTGCGTGTGCCAGATGAGAAAAAGTGAGCAACTGTGTGTATATATAGACAGAGGCCAGAGGGAGAGATTTTTTATGAAAGCGAGGGGAAACCCAGTAGCCTTGAACAGCTAGGCAATGACTTAATGCTTATCTGTTAAAATTCAAATAACATGACCGTTGTCCATTTAAAAGTAAAAATAATCCATAGAAAGCACGATCCCTTTTTTATGCTCAATTTATGAGATGATTTAACCATTATTAGTGAAATTATTTTAATGATATTGGGAATTCACCCCAATCTAGTAGTACATCTACCATTGTCGTCGATACGAATGAAACATAAGATTCAATCAAAAATTAAATTCCTTAGCAGTGAACCATATTCAATCTAAATGAAGCTAAAGTTCACAAGCTGATACATATCACCACAATTTCAAGGGAGTTTTTAGCATTCATTCACTGTGTATATAGTACTCCCTCCGTCCAGCCATAGTTGAGGCATTTCTTTTGGGAGCGAAGATTAATGAATAGGTGTTTAGTGAGTTGAGTGGAAAGAAAATAAAGTAGGAGATAATAAAGTAGATGAGTGAATAGATAATAAAGTAGATAAGCGAAGAGATAATGAAGTACATAAGAGAAGAGATATGAACAAAGAATCAAATAGATCATTGAAGAGAGCACAAAGAAGAAGAGACAACAAAGTAAGAGAGATTGAGTGTGTAGAATTTTGCGATAAAGGGAGATGCCTCAATTATGTGGGGAGACCAAAAAATGAATATGAATCGGCTACAATGGATTGAGGGAGTACAAGATTTACCAATATATCACTCCTAGTACAAGCATATGACAATTCTATAGGGCCGTCTTCTCAGCTATAAATAATCCTTTAGGCAAACGTAGTAGGCAACCACTCTGACTCTATCTGGAATAAGACTCGCAATAGACCAATGATTCTAACATAACCCGAGAATGAAAGAGGAAGTGAATGAAACATTATCACAGGGGTGAAATATGTCCAACACGTTTGGTTTTTAGTACTAACCCATTGAGCTTCAAGGAGCAAGCAGTTCACTTCAGAAAAGTAGTATTGGGCCCGTTTTGTGTAAACTCACACCTTGAATAATCCTCGACAAAGTATTTGTAATTTCTTGAGCACTGATGCACAGTGATGTACACAAAAAGGTTTCAATAAACCTAAAACCCATTAAAACAAAGAGGTAGAAGCAAAAAAGCCTCAACACTCTCAAAACAACATTAAAAACCAAAATGCCAAGAGTTGAGATTATGCTACACCAATGATGAGCGGCACAAAACCAATTCAACCAGATACCACAACCATAAATCAGTAAACATTAGTCTATAACAACCACAAACAATTAAAAGGATCAACTTATCCCAAAAAAACCCTATAAACCCACACAATGCCTAAAATGCAGTCTATTAGGCAGCAATGTTGACATAAACCCCCAAAACCCCAACAATGCAACCTAGCCTATTATCAGTTCTTCACTAATTCTACCATCAGATCTGGCCGTGACGGGATTCGATACAACCTCGGAATCAAAAGCCGCCGCAAAATGCGGGAATCGTCAACAATCTATTCACACAATCACACATTTGGCATCATTTAAAGCCGGAGAGAAAATAGCGTCGAGTACATCACTGATCACGCTTAACTAGGAAAAGCAGTAAAACACGTAGATAGCGGTGTCGACATGATCAAATTAATTGAATGCGATTGAGTACCTGATCAATTGGATGTGGAGAGAGAAAGAGAGAGATCTACGGAGCGATCGTGAGCAAAGAGTAACAGAAGAATCCAGCAGAGTTGTAAAATTACTCGCTATAATTTGTGCTCAATTAAACGTTTATATACATATTTTCTCGTAGTGACGAAAAATATAATTGTTTAATCCACAAAGATTAAGTTAGATGGACTAGGAAAAAATAATCAATTATTTCAATTAGCTGGATATTTATTTAGATTACGAAATAAAAAGTGATCTCTTATAGTGCCAAGATTGGTTAAACTCGATTATTTAATAATTTTATTCAATGTCATAATAGTACTATATTTTTAGTCGAGATGGTCTCTTTGGACGCATTATCACCCTATGCAGGCTATAAGACTTTAGTATGTATTTAGTACTTAATCAGTACTTAGTATATTCATCGTTTATGATGTCTAAAGAGAGCATGCGATGAAGGTAAACAATCAAAGATGTTGGGATTAGAAAAAAATCCTAAAGTTTCATCACACAATGGATCTAAGAGTTTGACTGTGGAAAAATGATAAACTAAGAGAAAAGTATAGATATCATTCATTGCCTAGTTAGTTGCATAAGATTATTGTAGTATTTTAAAAAAGGAGTAACTGTTTTTAAAGTCATAAACTTTCCATGAATTCCGATTTTTCCCACGAACTTTAAAAAGTTCCCATAACTTCTTCGTCCGAGCTCCGATTGAGGCGTAGAGGGTGGTACCCACGCGAAGCTATTTCAAAGAAGAAGATAACGATAGTAAGATAAAAGAATTTTGACATTGTCTTAATAGGCAACGAACAGTTTGAATCAGACCGGAAAACCTGACATGGGAAAATGGCAATCGACAATAAAGTTCGTGACATTACACGAAGTTTTTAAAGTTCGTAGGAAAACGGAATTCATGGAAAGTTTGTGACTTTAAAAGCAGTTAGCCAGTTACCCCTTTAAAAAAAATACGAATGATCATTCAATACCACTGACGCTTATGCTAAACTAACTACCTCTAATAAATTATATTTAAACCATTTTTCTATCACCTTTTTTGAACGTGGGAGTTGATGGGCTCCTTCCATTTATCATATTTTCTCACTTAAAATAAACCTTGACCACAAGGTTTGGAACCCAAATGTTACATATCATTGAAATATTCCTTAAAAAATCCGTGAGACACATTCAGTGCGATGCTTAGGTTCATCCATCACACGAGGAGTTGGTTCTACAATGAAAGAGCATTGTTGTTTTCTTGATGAGTTTTTGATCATATCATCATTGAACTAAAATGAATTGTCTCAGTTTCCTGGGTTGCAATTGATCAAGGCTCTTCATTGAACAAGAAAGAGTTCAATTTCATATTAGTCTCTTGAGCTGCAATTGATTGATAGTTTTCCCTGCATCCGCATCACTCGGTTCGTTGTGGTTGTAATCATCGACAATTGTGTGCAATAAAATTGTGAAAGTGATTCTTGGGTTGTTGTGTGTCGCTGAAGTGGGTGTAAGTTACCATAACGGGTGGCATAGCTTGACTTGATGATACTATTGACAAAGTTTAACAACTATGTTGTCAGGATAGGTACAACTTTCAAGTTATGAATGTCAGGATGAGAACGACTCTTGAGAATTTAGCTGGATATTGGAGCTAAGAACTCAATCGCTATGACAAAAAGATTAGGGAGAATTTTTTTTTTTAATTCAATCACTGCTTAATTATGGAAGATGATTACAGTTCTATAATCAATACATTACTATAACAACTAAACTATTACTGCTACAAAATAAAATAATTATAATAATATAATATTACTCAGAATTTCAATAGGTCAGAGTAAACTATGTTTTCTTTAAAAATATAATTGTAATAAATTATTTTTAAGAATTATAATTGATCAAAAAATGAAATTATAGTTTCTTATTAAAAATAGAATCATCCTTTTTTGTAAATTTTCTTTAGATGAAATATTTCATACTACAATTAGATGATTAGAAATCAAACACTTCCTCCGTTTCTGAAAATAGGAACTTTTGGAACGACACAAATTTTAATATAAAATTGGTAAAATAAGATAGATAAGTAAAAAAAGATTCTCCTTATTTGAGAGAAATAAATTTTTGAAATAAAAGTTTTTATTTAGAAAAAAATGAACAAAAGTAAATATAATTTTACTGTAATGGAAAGTGAGTTGACCCGAAAATTTGCTACACTTTGACCCGACACGGGTTTTAAGAAATGTAATGGAAAGTGAGTTGAAAAAGTTGGTAGGATGTGGGTCCTACTTTTAAAGTATTAGTTTTATAATTAAATGTGAGTAGGAATGAGTTAGTGGAATATGAAAATCCACTAGCAAAAATGGTAAAAGTGAAATGTATCAAATTTTCGGGGACGGACCGAAATGATAATATGTATCAAATTTTCAGGGACAGAGTTAGTATTATTTTAGATAAAAGAGTCCATTCTGAAGTGAATATCTGATTACGGATTTGTTTATTAGATTATAATGTGATATTGTCGAGGATTTGTTTGCTAAATTGTTTATCTAAAATTGCGATTGATTAAAAATTAGACATGGATTTAATATAGTAAAATTGATATATGTAAGATAAATGAATAATTAGATATGGATTTAAAATCAGAGTCGTTGTAAACTGGTGGCGACTCTATTTTCAAAATTACGTTTTTGAAGATTGATTTATTATTATTAGCACACAGTAATTTCTGAGCTGCAATAGAAAGAAAATCCCCAAATCGATCAATGGCGTCCGCTGCGAAATCCCTATTCCAAACCCTCCGCCGTTACATCAAGAAGCCATGGGAGTATACCGGCCCCGTCGCCCACCCTGAATACCAGCACGCCATCCCCAAGGCGACGGACTACCGGGTTTACTGCCCCGCCACCGTCCCCGGCAAGGCCATCGTGCCCAACTCTCTCCCCGAAACTGTTTACGACATCAAGTATTTCAGCCGAGATCAGCGCCGCAACCGCCCCCCGATTAAGCACACATTTTTGAAGAAGGCTGACGTGGAGCGGATGAAGAAGGGAAAGACGTTCGATCTGAGTGAGTTGCCGCAGCCGTACCTGACTGCGACGGTTATCGAGGACCAAAATGCCATCGGCGGCGGATACCAGAAGTAGAATGCTGGTATGGATTTTGTTCTTCTATTTGTATATTTACCTGGGAAGAATATTTCGTGTCTTTGCCTATTTGTTTTGGGATGAGGTATTGATTCAATAAGATTAGTTGAAAATGGATGTTCTGTCTCCTGTTTTGGATCATGATTATGATTTATCTGCTGATACTTCTTCTGATGGTATGGAGATTGGGGATTTTGGTTACGAAACTTAATTATGTTGTAATGCGTTCATCTGAGTTGGTCTTGCACGATCTGCGTCCTGTTATAGCTGATTGATTGTGAAGTTAAAAGAATTCCATGTTTCTGACGATGTAAATATGCATCCCAGTGTATGACTGGAGGTGCCAGAAAATGTCGCAGGCTAAGTAAAGTTTTGATAATTCTAAAATGATATGTGTTGCATCACTTAATTGATTGTGACACTTATGTTAACGGTTTGGTCGTATCATGTATTCAGATTTTAGATGTGGGTGATAGAGAATATCATTGGATAGCAGTGTTTCTGCATTGAAGCTTATAATGTGGCTCATGAAAATACATGTTGTTAATACTTTACGCGGCCTAAGGATTGTAGATACAAAAATTTAGATCATTACCTAGCTTCTTGTTGGAGAAGCTGTAGTTATTCATTATGATGAGCTTTTAACTACCCAAATTGTAGACCTGGATTGTGTGGTTATAACTCCCCTGATTAGGTTATTTCAGATTAATGTTCACTTTTGACTGGACATGTGTTATCATCACCTCCTCATATCTCTAATTCTGTAATCCATTATTGGAGCAATGCCCTTGCTGCCAAATTCGTTTTGAATGCACTTCCTGCATTACACTAGTTTCATTGTTTATTTGTTTTACTAAGTTACTGTGTCTATGGTATGAGTGGTGTGTAATTTAGAAGTAAAGAACTCAAAGTGGTCCTATTGTAGGGTGTCCAGTGTCCACTGTCCAGGATAATATAATACTACAAAATTGGTTTTGTAGAAGTAAGATTTGGAGGTCATATTTTTATCGCCTTTGTATATCATGTTGTACCAAACACTTGATTTCCATGCACATAATTTGTGATCTTCATTTTTCACAAGTACTTGCCAGTCTTATCCAGACAATGATTTATGACATCTTCTACCCAATTTAGAGTTGAGAATTGCAACAGGTTGGCCACCCTTTTTGTCTATGATGTAGAACCTGATCAGCGGTCAGTTGTTGTAAACTGTAATGTATCCTAATCCATTTTCTAGAGTAACTTGTATACTTAAGCACCTAACTGGAAGTTCTATCCACATGGCCAGAATAGCTTTTTAGTACAGCACCTAACTGGAAGTTCTATCCACATGGCGAGAATAGCTTTTAGTACAATTGTCAATTTAACAATTACAGCTGCAGTTCAAAATTTTGCGCACAAGTAAGTTAAAAATGAATTAGATCAAAGTATCAAACTAGATTATGGTGATGTGACAAACTTCACAATAACTGTGCAGTATTTCCTCATATTCGTGGCTTGCTTTATTGGTGGAGTTAAGCATTTTACCTGATCAATATTCAAATCTAAATTTGTACTACATATTTTCACATTGAGAAATTTATCTTGCTATTTCCATATTTGATAGCCTTCTTCATCTACCTTTCTTTTTTCACAAACTAGGAAGATCTGGGTTATCACTCTGAAGTCTGAATGTCTTGGGGTCATTTTCTTTATGTAACAGGCTCGTGAGCTGTGACTGCTATCTGCCTGCTTGAAGATCTGGTTAAATGTAAGCTTGGTTTTATGCAGCTGGTTTTCTCTCTCCAGATAATTTTCTTGAAAAGAACAAGTTGTATTCATGACATGTACTTTCTTACCTGAGTTGTCTCCTCAATAATGTATTCTCACCTCAAAGGAGTATTTTGCAGCTCCAATGTGTTTTATGTCTATGATCATTGTTAGATCTGCCTTATTGGGCTTTTGCTTTGTGCAATTTAAATTATTACAGATCTCGAAATTTATATATTTGGGCGATCATTTACTACAATCAGCACATTATAGTTCTCTGCGTTCTTCATGATTAAAAAATGTAGTCAGTTAAGTTTAAGCTTAGTGAAGAAAAGTAAGACAGCCTGCACAGTGAACTCCCAGCTGGGCATATGACTTTTGGTAGATAGCATACATTTCCTTTTTGCACCTACCTAGACGGCTAGACCCAATTAAGTTTGCTGCCTTCTTTAATAACTATCTCGTGCCTTCTATTCCCCAGACTACTGTTGTTGGTTAAGTTTTCAACTGAGTTATGTTATTTTGTTGTTATGCTGAGATAGGGCAAAGTGATAAGTTCATTTGTTCACATCATGAATGAAGAGCTCATGATGATAGTAGTGTTTAAGTTGCAATGTTGCATTGAGGACTTCATAATTTGCTGAATTGTTGTTGAAGAAGCTTGATTGCTCTTGTACCTTGATGAGATTTTTCACTAGAGGAAAATTATTCAATGATTGTTAGAGAATATATGCTCCTACATTATTGTTCTACTCAAAGTCCAGTTTCAAGTATGCTGTGCATAAGTAAAAACTTGAGTAAGGTATAGTATCTGCGCAGAAGGCAGATGCACGAAATAAAACACAGCAGTAGATATTCTCCACGTGTCATACAATGTGCGGTTGGATGCATTTAGTATGATGAATAAATTAGCTGGCTTGAGCATTATATGGATTTCTACCTTAGTGATAGCTACTTGTGAGTTGTGACATTCCTTGCTTACATCTGAATCACAGTTTTTTAATTGATGGGAGTTCATTCTTGTTATGTCTCCTCTGGTCCCTTTACATTTTCACCATTGTGGAGTGGAATTTCATTTTCATGCATCAAGATGGAATGAAAATATGAATAATGCATGAACTTAGATTGTATTTGTAGAATATGATATGATAGTTGAGAGATATGTGTATGGGAAGTAAAGTGCAAGGGAAGCACACTCAGTGTGTTGTAGTTATCCATCTACAGTTGCAACCCTGCGCATGCCTATGTATTGCCTTAGCATAAATGCAATGTGTGATGTGTCTTCTCATAAACCCACTGTTTTGCATTTTGTAACTACCAAAAACATGTGTAAATTTTTGTATCATTTCAGTTTTAATGAATATGAATTTTATAGGCTGGACAGTGGGTCCTATAATTAAATTTGGTAACCTCACCATCAAGATCACCATCCCCATCATCTCTTTATTATTAGTATTACTCTATCTTCTTGTAAAAGACAATTTGGTGTTACTATGGATGGTGTATGACACATAAATCTTTTACCCTCTCTTTTTTTTATTTCCTCTCTTTTTCAGCCTTTTCTTTCCCACTGTTCATACTTGGTATTCTTGTCGTGCACGAGTTAATATCTAAAAACAAGACAATAAAAAGGTAAGCAGTAATTTGCTAGAAAAATTCAAGTTTGAATTCATTTTGCATCTCTTTGTTTTTAATCTCCTTTTTCGGTAAATAATATAATGCGTCAATGAAAAAATAGTAGCAATACTTACAACTTTCACTTATATGCAAACATTGTACTCCCTCCGCAAGGAAGATTACTCATTCCTTAGGCTGTTTCAAATTTTATGTAATTTTATAATTTTGTTATTAAGTGGAGCGAATAAATTAAGAGATGAGCTAAACTAAAAAGGAAAATAGGTCTTCTTCGGTGAGATGCAAGGAGTAGTTTTTATTCCCCTGTGAAAAATTATTACTCCTACTTGATATCGTGAGTAATATATACTTGTTACTTACTCCCTCCGTCCCTGAGAAGTGAGAAGTATGAACATTTAGTTTGACACAGATTTTAATGTATATAGTAAAAGAGAGCGATAAATGGTAGTGTAAGCAGTGTTTGTGGAGAGTGAGTTTCACATCATTAGTAGTGTAATGATATAGTAAGATGTAAATAAAAATGTGTAGAGTAATGGTTGTTTAACTATTCCAAAATTATATACTTTTCCAGAGATAGACTAATAAAGAAAGTTCATACTTTTAATGAACGGGGTATATTTTATTAAGAAAGCTTCATTATATTATTGTTTATTGTAGCTTATCATAGATTAGAAAGATATTTTAATTATAGTACCTAGTACTACTTATTATTTTCTATAGGGAAAGTTCAAATTCAACAAAACTCTGTTTACATTTCTTAATTTAGGTAGGTGTTTATTGTCCAATCAAGTTCAGTTATTGTCCAACCTAAAGGAATAGTAAATGAGAGACGTTGTGGTATTATACCAACTTAGTCTATAATTTTTTGTTTAATTATAATTTTCTTTTTATATATTTATAAAATTATAATTAGTTGAACTCCCTGAACAAAAATTCCGGGTGCCTTACTGGTCTCAAGAGTCAAAGTGAAAAATCATTACAAGAATTTTGTGTAGTGATGACTCAAATTTAAGGCATGAATAAATAGGAGTTGGATGTTAATATCCAAATTCCAAACGATGAAAGAAATAAAAGGTTGAAGAGATAGAACAAAGTGTCTGATAGCAAAGATTCTCTATTACCAACGCGATTTAGGTGGGCTGATGAGTACAAAAGCAAGAATGTGGAAACAAGGGAAAGGAAGAAACAAAAAATAGAAATGAAATGACATGCGAGTGAATTTAGGGTTCCACAAGAGGAAGTGAATTTGACCAATCTCTAAATATGGAAGCAGTGAAGAAGAATTGTCTTATCTTTACTGTACTGCTGCTTCTGTTGATGCAGGTTTTGTTATCATATCATCTCATGCCCACTGACAAAGACATGCATTTATATACACACACCCTATGTCTATATATACATAAATGTGTTTCAAGTACCATAATTTTCGACATGATACGAAATCAGGTTTTTAACGTATAATGTCAACCCATATTATATCGTGTTGTGTTTGAGTTAGGCTTGGGTTCGTATTCATGTTGAGAATTTGGGTTCAAATTAGGCCTTATTGAGTTGATCAGTTATTATTAGGTTGACCCAATAACGATTCAATCTGCTCGATTTATCATCCCTATGTCGCATTAAGTGTTATGTAATCATGTGTGTGTATGAACCCTAGCAGAGACTAATCAGAATTGAAGGTGAGAAAAAGAAAGTAATTAAGAAGGATTAAATGCTTCTATGCAATAATGCAAAAGATTGCAGAGGGGAAAGGGAAGTGCACCTGCAAGACTGCAAAACCATGAATTATATCATTTTTATAAAGATATCTGAACACCATTAATTAATAAAGCCCACACCATAATTAACCTCAATAAAGTAGCATTAAAGTAGAAGAAGTCCCTCTTGTATTTCTCCAATATTTGTCTCTGCACAACAAAAAGGCCATAGAGAGTAAGGTCAAGAATCTAAGCCTTCCTAGGACTGGTGATACTAGAATTCCTCTTTCAGTTATTGGGAAGTCCAAAATCTAGCTAGTGTGACATTTAGCATTTTTCAACAATATGCATTAATTAATCAATAAAAAAAAGGTTAACTATATATGGTTCACATTAGGAGAAAGTACTTTAGTAAAAAAGTTAATTTTTTAAAGTGCTTTTGATCATATGTGGTGAGTGTTTTTACATAGTCCTTGACTTGAACATGATTTTTCCACATCGTGTGACTTTAGTGTTTAGACATAATGTGTGACCAAACTTTAAGCTCAAGTTTTGGAAACTATGAATTGTCACACACTCACACAAACTATATATCTTCGATCCTTAATGTGCTCTAAGAGTGGTCCCTTTTGTGTTCCTTGACAAATCATTTCTATATCTAACTTCATTTTCTAATTGATTGCAAATATCATTCAACACTATAGTGCATTCTATTTTCTGTGTAATTTTAATTTCTATTACTTTTTCCAAAATCATGTTAAAGTTGCAATGTACTCTATAGTAGCAAAGTTCTTGTGTAAACTCAATTTGAAACCAACAAATCTATATACCAACAAATTTTGTTTACAAAATTGGTTTTTCCCACTATATAGTATATATTCTCTAATAGTACATACTTAATTTAAAGAAAGGAGTTATAATTAGGGGTGGCGAAACGGGTTACCCGCGGGTATCCGTACCCGACAAGTCGGGTACCCGTACCCGATTCTAGCCAAATTGTTGTCCCGATACCCGTGTCGGGTATCCCGTACCCGACATTGCGGGTACCCGTACCCGACCCGAAATCCTAATAAAAAATTTGAAAACCATAACAACCGTCAATGTTCCCTAATTTACTTTATTAATATCGATGGTAAACATTGAATAGATTGGGAATAAAAGTTAGGGAACACTGTATAGCTAGTTCGGTGAGTTTTCAATTGTATGTTCTTTGGAATATATAAATGTTTCAAAAGAACTCTTAGATAAAGTACTTCCATTGTTCCACATTAATAGAGGCATTTCATTTTCTCACTCATTTTGGAAAAATAATAATAGAAATACTATTCTCTACATTATTATCTCTCTTACTTTATTTTTCCTCCATTCTAACTATATATTTTTAATTTTTTAAAATGAGTGCGTATAAGGCTATTATTATTTAACTATTTACTTTTTTTTTCTCCACTTTAACTATTTGAAACACGTCTATTAATATGGAACGGAGGGAGTATTAAAAGATGGAATATGACTAATACTAATAATAACGGGTATTATCGGGACTAACGGGTATACCCGCGCGGGTAGTGGGTATACCCGCTACCCGTAAAACTCTAAAATGCATTACCCGATCCCGCCACGTTTCCCGTTATCGTCGGGTAGTGGGTACCCAATACCCGGCGGGTAGCGGGTCGAGATGGGAATTACCCATTACCCGCTACCCATTTTGCCACCCCTAGTTATAATACGTATGATATATTGTACTACTATCATAAACATGTGCATTTTTAATAATTTCATGAATTGTACATATTTTTGCTTATTTATTTAAAAGTTAGTATTAAAACAAGATTCATTTGAATTTAAATCAATATTTTCTTGAAAATTTTGATGAGGTTTTATATGGTTTATTTTTGTTATCTAAATTCATTCCGTGTGTCACATATGTCATTTATTGGCTATATAAAACCATTTACTTTCTTGCTATACATGACTCATGTGTTCCATTATCATGTTGACGTTTTATAATTTTTTGCATGTAGTATATCATATAGATATAATTAAGTATTTTCTTGTGTGACACTTATATTACTATGCAAATTTGAATCTATACTATTTTTGATTAAATGGAATAGTGATGGTAAAAGGGATGTAACACTGACCACTCTGAGCAACCCCTTGTCTGGGATCAGGGGACCATTTATTTGGCAATAATGCAAAATGGGTACCTCTTCTAAATCTAACTGCTCCTTTTTTTTCATAGATCCTTATCACTGCCCTAATTTTACATATTTTGATTTTTGAATAAACAAGAAATTTATAATGATTTTTATCTTATTTTATAAAATAATCACTAATTATTTCCTATTTATCTCGTAACTATTGTGAATCGATCCAACCCTAAGTATTGGTTGGAGGGAAAGTACTCAAATACGAAAAAATTGACAGTTTGTTTCGATAGTTATGGCTTGATTACCATGAATGAAAAGGCAGAAGTTGGCGTGTGACATGATTGTGTGAAATAAATTGTTTCAATAAATGTTTGTTTGCTTAGCTATCTCTTCATTGCATGTGTAGCTATATTGATTTGAAAAGTGAAATTTTGAAATGTGGTTAAACCTTAAAGAGCCTAATGTATGATTTTTCTCTTTAAGTTATATATAACATATACACATAGTTATGTTAATTTGAAAAGAGAAAAAAAGGGATGAATCATGGACTAATTTGGCTTAACATAAACATTGAACTTCATCACATGATCAAGAGTTGAAATTAAGCCCAATAACTTCTCTTAAGTCAAAATAGTACTATGCCTTTTCTCTTCTATATATTTTTGTGAAGCAAAAGAAGTGATCAAAATTCAAAAGACATAAGTCACTAGCTCTAGATCTCTTATGTTCTACCACTTTCCATTCGAAATAATTGAGGTTTCTGGCATCAAATTAACAGTACAGTCAATTATTTTTTGGTGAGTACAATTAATTTTAGCTAGGAAAGTAGATGCTAGTTTTATGCATACACATTTAGTCCTCCAACAACAGAGTAAATAGCCTTAATGAAAGTGTGTGTGCAGATACACAGCAGCAAATAATGCTGAATTCAGTTATCTATAAATGCAGTTTGCCACTAAAATCCAAAAAACCTATTCATATCCCTTGTCACACATTGCTCATATTTACTCCTTTGAGATGGATAGTAGTAAAAAATTGATAAATACTATAAAGAGAGAAAATACATCATGATCAATCTCAACCCTAATTTCTTGCAGCCACCATTTCTAAGCTCATGATCATCCTTTGATGTTCTCTTTTTAATATTTCATATACTATATAATTTCTTCGTGCAATTTGTCGATAAGCGATGAGTACGAATCACAGTGTGAAACCTCTATGTATGGCTTAGATTCTTGGTAGGCAGCCTACAATTTTTTTAGAACCAAAAAGATAAGCATTTAATGATTGATGAAAAGAATCACATTTCAAATGCCAATCCCTTCAGAGAAAGAAAAGTTCAACTTCAACTCTTGTATTCTGTTATATTCCTACATATCAAGATCTGTTATGCTCTGAGAGCCTCCATTAAAATCATGCAATTCAATAAAATTCATTTCTCTCTATATATACAGCCTACAATTCTTTAAATTTATACATCAAGAAAATATATATAGAAGTGTGGTCCTCTTCATCTTCTCTATAAATTTTGAAGAAAAAATCAATTGGAAATCAGCTGGTCCCTCACACCCCAAGCCAACATCAGAGTGACGTTACTCTCATTCCAAAAATTCCAAAAATACAATTTGAGGTACCACCATTTTATCTACTTGTATCATTTCATAATTTGTATATATATATTGCTGTCTCACCTATCTAATTCTTGGCATAATTTGCAATGTGTTACTGATAAAGATTAGTTCTTAAGAGAACAAATATTGCAAAGAGATTAGAACAAATTAATGTAGGCGTGCATCTGTCAAAACCATGTGATGGGAAATTCACTATAATGCTTTTTGTAGTTGTCGATAAAGCATTAAAGCCCACTTTTTTTTTTCTAGAGAAGAAATGGTCCCATTGATTGGAAATGCACCGTCTTCTTAGCTAGATTTTGAGAAGGAAGTTGTCTTAGTTGAAACTTGGATATTAGTCCAAAAACTTTGACAGCTACTTAGCTAAGCTTAATTAACCACAATTAAATTTCATTTTTCAAGATTTGAGAAGGCTTTGATGAGAATTTGACTAGCACATTCTGATGCCGGTGCACACGTGGCGCCACCTCCACCATTCTTTGCTTTTTCTTTAAGCATATATTGTCAATCCAATGCCCAAATATCTTCCCTTCTTCTCCAAACATCACATTTTTGTATAAGTATATCTTTACATGCTATTGCTAGCTAGGGAAATTGAATATCTCAATCACAAATTTTCCTCTTGATTACTACTGCAGCAGTTTTCTGTCACACAAATCATTTCAGACAAGCTGGAGTAAGTGATTTCTTGATTTCATATGTGTATATTGGAAATCTGAAGAATTCAATTGATGTTCTTGATTCAATTTATGTTTCTTTCCCCTAACTTTGTTATAGAAAAAATCTTGAAGATTTGGAAGAGGGCTCTTGTTTTCTTGAAAAAAGAATTAATTTGTGTGTGTATATATATATGTGCAGGTAGAATATCAAGATTCATGCTTACCTTAAAGATAAAATTTACACATTCATGAATGATGAGATGAGTTTAAGAGAAACAGCTAAGCAAGAGAGCAGTGAGGGTTTGAAGGCCGGGCCCGGGCCCGGGCCGGGGGCGTCATGGAGGATGAAGGATCCCCGGATAGTCCGCGTGTCGCGAGCCTTGGGAGGCAAGGACAGGCACAGCAAGGTGTGCACTGTCCGTGGGCTGAGGGACAGACGCGTGCGTCTGTCCGTCCCCACTGCCATCCAGCTCTACGACCTCCAAGACCGCCTCGGCCTCAACCAGCCGAGCAAGGTCGTAGACTGGCTGCTCAATGCGGCCAAGGCCGAGATCGACCAGCTCCCACCCCTCCAATTCCCCCCTCCCGCCACATTCCTCCACAACTTCGATCAACAACAACAACACAAATCAAAAAACATCTCATCACAAACTCAAGAGAGAGATGATCATCATTGGCCAACATCTCCACTCACTCATCACCATTCATACCCTAACCCGAACCCGGCCTCGTTGCTCATCAATACCACTACCACTTCTTCTACATCTTCAATTCCGTTCAATTCGTTTGTGAGATGGGATCCATCAACCCTAACCCTCTCCCACCCTCCCCGAAGCCCTAATTCGTCGCCGCCGCCACATCAGCAATCCGATGACTGGCACAATTTCAACCCGGTGGCGCCGCTCCACCACCACCACCACCAGGTGCTCGTGTACCATCAGCCTTATTTCCAGTCTCAAATCTCCAACGCCGAATTCGACATGAAGCAACTCAACAACTACCAAGCCGCATCCACACCAAATGTGGATGAGCCATCCACACATTTCAACATGACTACTGCCAATCTCCTCCCTTCACAAAGCAACGACGGAGGCAGATGATCGATGATCGAGATTGTGATTTCATGTTGATGAGAAGAACGTGACACAAGGTAACTAAGGTGCTTATGTATTGAATTTATATATATGTTGTGTCATTAATTTTTCATATTATTACAATAGATGAATTCAAGGGCTTGTGTTATTACATGTAGCAAATCAAATTATAAGTATATAGGATTGTAGTAAGTAGTAAGTTTATTGTCATAGTGACATTATTTTCTCTTCTTTCATTAATTCTTGCTTCACAAACTGATGCATAATTCCCCCAAATTTTGTTTGCCAGACTGGAAAAAAAATTGATTGAATAATCTAATTATGTATTTATCAAAAATAAAAATCTAGGTAGAATGGTCCCTGCTCCGGCATACAATAAAATGTCGATTTTTCTTGTTCATGTACTAGCTAGCAATAACATTAAAGTGATGTTGAAGAATATAATGAAATCGATTAAATGCTGCTGATAATCAGCAGAGGAAGAAGATTTATAAGGGTTTTGTGAATGAGACAGCTTCAGATTTGAAGATCCAATTGGAATATAACAGATCAAGAGTTATGGTGAAGGAGAGGAAAAAATGGAAATAAAGAAATAAAGAAAGATGGGTTGTGGTCCACATTTTCAAAAAGTGAAAAGAAAAAAAAGAAGGAAAATGTTAGGTTCAAGGTACATGCAGTTGATTAGGGTTTGGTTCTATCTTTTGTGAATCTGTGTGTGCATGTACAAGGACCACATCTTTCTCTCTCTCTATACTACTATAACATAAGTGCTAACAGTGACTCTCCTTTGGGGGAGCTAGGGTGGGCTCAAGCACCCCCAGCAAATGAAGATTTCATTTTATAAGTTAATTATTTCGACATTAATTAGTCTACTTGTATATATGTGCATGTGTGGTCTTTTTTAGCAATTTCTCTGCAATTTAGGGCAATTTTTTGGGTTTTCTTGTCAGTATATCCGAATTAAGTGTTTTAATTAAATTAAGTTGAATATGGAAATAATAGATACTCCTATATATAACATGGATGATTGATGTTTTGTCAAGAAAAGGTGAAGGACCATGTATTTATTATTGCCATATGGTGTAGATGTCTGATTTATAAGTAATGGGTTGTGTCTGTGTTTTTTTATCAATTCTCAGAATTAAGTATTTTTTAAAGAACACTACGAATTCAAGGGAATTAGGGTTTGTAGGCTACTTTACTTTCGTCATATGGTTTTGCTATTTATAAATTCGTATATGCATTGGCTTTGTTAAATTATATGGCTGCATGCTTAATTCATTTCAAAAGTATTTTCGTGCAAAATTATTTTCTTTTCATTTGATTGAGTTAACTGATATGTGTATATTACTCCTAGTATTAGACAATCGAACAAATTATCTTAAACGGAGTTCGTTATTCTTTTCAAATATGTGTGGGTAAAAATGCATATTTGCTCAAAACTGTTTTTGTTTTATTTTTTAAAGTCCAGGCCATTTTTAAAAATTTAAAGAAAATTGCCCATATTTTCAAATTTTTTTTAATTAAGTTCATATCATTTTGTAACTTTAATAAAAGATGGGACCATTTTGTAGTTTTCAATGTTAATTTAGGCTATTTTTGCAAATGACGGTAAAGTTTGGATCCTAAAGTACAATTGACCCTTTCAATATTAACATGCCATATATTTATAAAATTATCTCTATACTATTTACAAAAATTATTTAGGAGAAAGTTGAAAAGTGGTGTGGGAGTGAGTAACTAATCTCCTTCTTGTCGAGCCTAAATTCATAACCTTTGGTTAAAAACGGTACTATCTTTTTTGTTGTATATTACAATCAGTTATAATTATCTGAAATAATTTTAAAAAATTTAAAATAATATTGCCTCCATTTAATAGATAAATGTGCCTTCAAATTCCTCAGCGTTTGCAAGTTGTTTAAGACTTCGTATTTTAAGAGTTGCAACGAGAGAGCATTTTAGAGAGTTTATGTAGTTGAAAAACTTGAGAAATTTCAAATCTTCCAAATATCATCAGACCTTTTTTTTTCCAACTTTCATTATCAGTAATTTAGTTATATTATATATACTATTTGTTCTACCAATGTCATAAACAACGTGCTTCCTCCATAAGGAAAATTGGTGGAAAAAAATTAGCAGATTGTAAATCTTATTTTTACACAATAACTTTATAATAGAATGTGAATAGAATGAAGTTAGTGAAATGTGTGACTTATTATCATTAATAGTAAAATTGAATTGGAACTTTTATTCAGAGACATGCCAAAATGAAAAAAACGAGACTTCTGATATATACAAGACATAATAGTATAACTTTTGCATTTCATTATATATCGTAAAAACAAAAATAATTTCTTCCTCTCGTTCAATCACTTCTTTTGCAAAAGAGTGACTTTGGGATGTCCCAATCAGCATTACGTGCTGTAAAAGAGTATTTTATTTATTTATTAATTTTTGTTTTATCATGCTCATGGAACATATTCTTATAATTAACACATATTTTCGTTTTAATTTAATGCACATGAAACTAGACACAAAATTCATATTTTTGGATAATAAATAATATGGTGTGCAAGTTTGATTTCTACCCATCCTTTAAATTTTCTCTTCGATCTTCAAATACTTTATGAAAGACGTCGTCAAACAACAGATGTGAGAGAGCGGGCTCGTGGGCTTGAGGGCTTTGGGCCTTCGGCCACCATGTCATGGGCCTTGTGTAATGTTTTAATCTTAACTAGTACATCCCCAGCGCGTTGCGCTGCGTGCCAAATCTTTTGTATACAACATCCAAATATGTATTCATAATTTGGTACTAAATTAGTTGAAATAAAGGTAGTACAATATTTGAGAATACAATATTTATAAATAGATATTTTCTTATAAATCAATAAGAAAAACAAAATCCCTCTACGAATACAACATTCATTCTTTATAATAATGACAAATATTTATTTCTAAGAAAATTAATATAAAACCTTAAATTATTCACAATCTTCAGTACTCTAAAACAAAATATATATAGAAATACTAAAAATAAATCATACCAACAATGTCAATAGAAAAACACGCGATATTCATATGATTTTGTACACTAATTTATATTTATCCATACTGTACTTCATATTAATACTACCAGTTATAATATTAAAAATACAAAATCATATTATTATATAATTTGCAAACACAAACTATAATTTTTTCTATGTTAATTGATAAAACAAATCTATCCAACAAACCCTCAACAATTATTGCGAAAAATTATAAAACAACATGCAAATTAGGAGATAGATTCGGCAAAACATAGAAAACAACAATCACAACAACATCAAATGCAACATTATACTTGAACGATGCACGAGTAATAGTTAATAACTTTTCATCTATTTATAATAGTATTAATTAATTACGTATTCATCTAATTATCATATTAGCAAATTACGTATTCATCCAATTATAATATATTATTTAATTACTAATACATGATATTTTACATATTTGACAGTTAAAAATAATTTACAGATAGAAAAGGGGGTACAATATTGAAGAATAAAGAAATTTATTTAATATACTCCGTGCCCAAAAATTTTGTACCAATTTAATTAGGACAAAGGGGGTACAATATTGAAGAATGCAATATTTAAGAATACATATTTTCTTATAAATTTATAAGAAAAACATACTCTCTCTAGATAAGATTAAGGAGATTATTTTAGGTATGTACCAACTAAATTTGTACAAACAGAATGCTATACTAAGAATAAATATTCACCTACCAATCTATAAAAGTAATAACTACTACAATTACACAAAATCAATTACTACTCCGAATCTTCTCTCAAGTCTTACACCATTTACATTTTCCAAACTTTCTCTTTGTCAATGAATGATTAAATCAACAAAAGATGTATACATCGACGCTGATATGCCAAAATTCTTCAGAGTATTTCCCATAGAAGAACAATAAAAAATGGTATGCATTTTATAATCATAAATATATGATAAAAAATTTCTTTCGAAATAGATTATCATTTTTATTACAATTTGTTTAGCATTTTAATATTTTTGCATGTATCATATTAATTATTATGACATTAACATTCACTGCAACACAAAATTACTACGATATTATATCAATGATACAATTTTATTAATCCCTTCATATTCTTCCGTATTTTTAATTAACTATTTATAATTATGAAGTAGTATTAATAGTAACATTGACAATATCCTACCGACAACCCAAAGAATAACGTGTAATATTTGTCAAAATCACCACCAAACACAATACATGCAAACTCCTATTCAAATGGCGCATACTTAATTTATAGCAAATTCACATAATATCACACATACTCCTATCCAAAGCTTTAGTATAATACTTGTTAACCGTAGAAACTTCATGCATTCATTCAATATAATAAGTTTCATATTGACAATCAATTTAAGTATAATAAAAAAAATTGAGTTTACACCATAATTTTTTTTGAGTTTAAACAATACAATACAATACCTACTAAAGGATGAATATAAAAAACAATTATTATAGATTACATGCCCGATTAAATTTTAGATTACCATCAGTTTTTTATTTATATAATAAATATGAAAAAAAATTAATCAACAAACAGATCACATTGAAATCATATTTAAAACATAGTTGATTAAATCATTCAATTATATTGTTTTTCTAATTTTGGAAATTCAAGGTTACCAATTTAATTTTAATTTTTAATTAAATATTCATGGCTCAACGAACAAAGTCAATACTCATTGATAAATACTATATGATTATAGGAGTACATATTTAAACATATTTTAGACTATTGCCAATTATATAATTAGAGCAAATCAATACTCTATTCTTGGGATAATTTTGACATACTAAAAATCATATCAGAAATATGATCAATTAATCTATCATTTCGATTTTTTAATTTTAAAAATCGAAAGAAATTCAATTTCAAATTTAAAGCTCCGAATGGAACCAAAATCCATATATAATTATAAAAAATAATGACTATAGTTTATAATAAATAAAGAGTTCTATTAATGATGATGGTCAACCTAATAATAACTATAGGTTATAATAAAATAAAGAGTGCTATTAAACTTTAGGAACTTAGAAGTTAATATCGAATAATTTGATTCGGGCTTATTAAAGGTTGAATAATTAAATAGATGAAAGCCATAATTTAAGGATCTCATTGAAGCCCATTACAACCATACAATGAAATTTAGGTAATTAATTGTAGGTATAGTTATTGATATTTTAAATAATATATTGACTAATAGTCTGATATATTGAATAATTACTAAAAATTAGCATTTTCTTATGGTGAATGGTAAAAAGAAAATATAGTTTTTGAAAATGTGAGAAGCACATGTTCTTAACTCATCTATTTAATAGTTTAAATCTATATAGTTAATATTTTATATCTCATATAGAATGTTACATAGAAAAAAGGTATATTGCACAATGTTGTTAAATTGTAAACTATGTTACTAAGTCGTACTACAACCTAGCCCTATGGATTACTAAACCCTTTAGAGATGGATTTAACTTCGATCACATAGCGAACGCTATTTTATTGAGTCGGTACTATACCCAAACCTCATGTACTACTAAACCCTTGGAGTGTTGGATTTACACTTCAGCCCCGGCGCGATGCGCAACTGACGATATTTTTAGTAATCAAATAAGTACATAATCATGTATTATTGATATATGTGAACTTTAGAATCGAATCATTATATTATGCCCCATCCATCTAATGAAATATTGTCCATATGTTCAATCCCAACACGATGCACTATTTAAATGAATAGAGAAAAAGAGCTCGATATTTTAATTGGAATGAGAAACGTGGTTAAGTGTATTAATTGAAGAAGTAGAGTTTTCAAAAAAGAGAAAAGTGTCATATTATTTGGAGCAAACTAAAACGAAAAATGTGTCATCTTAAGTAGATGATAAAATTTGTTAAAACTAATACTCCTACACGGCCACAATTAAAATTTTAAAACTAATACACCTACATGGCCATAATTAAAACTTTACTAAAACTAATACCTTCAATTTACTAAAACTAATACTCCTACACGATCACAAATTAAATTTTAAATTATCATTTATTAATTCAAGTAGGGTTTAGTTAATCCTTAATTATTTTTGGCCCGAAACATGTTAGCCTAGCCCAAATTCATATGTCTATTTTATTCTCTTACTTTACTCTCTCCACTTCACACACAAAATAAAATTATATAAAAATATCAATTTTTATTATGCAATAATAAATATTTCACGTAACATTATTACTATTATTATTATTATTATTATAAAAATTAATATATATAATGGTGAGAAATAAAATGCAAACATTCGTTGAGCCAGTCCATCATTTGCCATTATAGCCTGTGCAATGTGAATTGGGAATAGGAAAATGCATTGAGAATAGAGAAAACTTTTTGGAATATGCATCATTGATATACGTGTGATTTGCAATTAGGAATATGACATTAATCGAGTAGACAACGCTAAAAGTGAAAATACTTTTATCTCTACTTTATTCTCTCTCTCTTACTTTATTCTCTTCACTTCAACACAAGATAAAGTTACATAAAAATATTAGTTTTTGGTATGCAATAATAAATATTTAATGTAAAGAGTGCTATTAAACTTTAGGGAAATTAGAAGTTTATATCGAATAATTTGATTTGGGCTTATTAAAGGTTGAATAAATAAATAGATGAAAGCCATAATTTAAAGATCTTATTGAAGCCCATTACAACTATACAATGAAATTTAGGTAATTAATTGTAGGTATAGTTATTGATATTTTAAATAATCTATTGACTAATAGTATGATATATTGAATAATTACTAAAAATTAGTATTTTCTTATGATGGATGGTAAAAAGAAAATATAATTTTTGAAAATGCGAGAAGCACATGTTCTTAACTCATCTATTTAATATTTTAAATTTATATAGTTAATATTTTATATTTCATATAGAATATTAGTATATTACATAGAAAAAAAGTATGTTGCACAATGTTGTTATATTGTAAACTATGTTACTAAGTCGGTACTACAACCTAGCCATATGGATTACTAAACCCTTTGGAGATGGATTTAACTTTGACCACTTAGCGAATTCTTGAATTTGTTTTGTTTGCTAAGAACATGGAATGCTGATAAGGCTCGTTTCATGCATTGGTTTTGGGTTAAAATTATATGCTTTTGGGGGAGATAATGCACAAATTTTGAGCTTAAGTGTGCAGAAATCTGCTGGATCCAGGAGTTTGTGCTAATTGACCTGACAGATGCAAAATAGCTGATTTTGAAGTAAAATACCAGAAGTCGTCGCTCGGACCTAGGAGAATCAGGAAGTTGACGACAAGAGTAGAAATGGAGCAAAAGTGCAGAAAAAGTCATCTACCTGGTCAAGGAGACAGAATGGCGTGCTGACATGAAGATCCTCAATTATTGCAAGGGTAAAATGGTCAAATACCGACAAGAAGTTTCCTTAGGGTTGAAGTTAAAGCCACTCTATAAATAGAAGCTTTCCACAATTATGAGGTAGCGCTTAACGCTATCGTAGTTTACGTAGGAAGCTCTCGTAGGCGCTTAACACCACCGCTCTCTTAGTTTAGTTCGATAGTTTGTTGCTTTCTTGGCTTAAATATGTAGTTTCATCGGAGGAATTGACGACTTCACCTTTGGATCTCGACTTATTTTCGGTTTTATGAAGCTTTGGTGTTTATTTTCATGTTATTGATGCTATTTACTTATGTTTCTTGGATGCTTTTCGCAATTGGTGACTTAGATGTTTAGATCTATGTTGTTTACATGATTTCCAGTAGTTTAAAGGATGAGATTTAGTTGTTCACGTGCTCGATTTCTGAGATCCGATAGTTTAGGTGATGCATGCAAGGTAATCTGTGTTCATTTCGTTTTCTGCTTGACCCAGTAGCGTAGATCTGGTAGTTCTAGCTTGAATTTCGTGTTTACGTCTCGTTTTGAAGCATGCTCTGTTTTATTTCGTCAATGGTGTTGAAGCTCCGTTCTATGCTCTGTTTTTACTTGGTTGTTTGGAGAAGATGAAGTAGGAGTTAGTTAGAGAATCAGATCTGCTTTTTGTTTTTTCCAGCTTTCTGCCAGCCCCAGCCAGTTTAGGAAAAATGGTCCCCACTTACTTTTGCATCTTTGTCTGCTTATTTTGGGAAAGTTTCAGCATGTTCCTTTAGTTACAGATGTTCTAGTCAATTTAACTCCAGTTTACAAGTTGCAAGTGTCCGTACTTTTCCCATCCCCTAGGTCAGGTAGATAGAGTCCATTTTAATTCCGCCAGGTCAAGTAGATTTAATGTTTAATTCCGCCAGGTCACGTAAATTAGAGTTTTAACCCACTCAATGAATGCGTGGCAGCAGCCGACCCCCTTTCCGCTTGTGTCATGGAATCGATCCGAGTAGGTCCATAGTCTCTGTGGTTCGACCCCGCTCTTGCCGCTTATACTTAGTAATATTTGTTGCATTAGTGGGAAAATTATAAATCTTGTTGAAAGGAGGGACACGTGCACACGACACACGTGCAAAAACCCGACCCTTCAAATGCGTATGATGTGGAATAAAAAAAATATGGAATGCGTATGACGTGGAATTTTACTTCAGATTACAAAAAATTAAAGAATATGGAATGCGTATGATGTGTTTTAATGCTAGTAATATTAATTTTGTGTATAACTTTGTCATGTATAATTTAATTTGTCTCTATATTCAAAACTTGATGTGATGTCTGTTTGATTGTAAGTTTTATCAGCTTTAAAATAGTGTTATCTCCTAGTCAATTAACAATCATTGACGTGTATTTAAATATTTAAAAAAAAAATGAACACATCATAGTTATAGTGATAAGATGACTTTCCCTTATTTATGAAGAGTCCCTTTTAAAAGTTGTAGAATAGATTATTAGAATCTCTTTTAACCTGAAAAATTTATTTTCGATAAATGATTAATAAAATGTTGTAAAAATCTATGTCATTTTAAAATTCATATTTTAAAAAAATCAAAAAGGGCTAGTATATCCCCCGCGCGTTGCGCAGCTGAGAAAATTTGTAGTAAATCATATAATTTGTGCGAGATATGAATAAAGGAAATTATTTAACACACTCTGTGCCCAAATGTTTTGTACCAACTTAATTGTAACAAAGGGAGTACAATATTTCAGAATACAATATTTAAGAATACATATTTTCTTATAAATTTATAAGAAAAACATACTCTCTCTAGTTAAGACTAAGGAGATTATTTTAAGATATCCCCAGCGCGTTGCGCAGCTGAAGAAATTCGTAGTAAATCATATAATTCTTGCGAGATATGAATAAAGGAAATTATTTTAACACACTCAGTGCCCAAAAGTTTTGTACCAACTTAATTTGGACAAAGGGAGTACAATATTTATGAATACAATATTTAAGAATATATATTTTCTTATAAATTTATAAGAAAAACATACTCTCTCTAGTTAAGACTAAGGAGATTATTTTAAGATTTCATATCAAAAAGTTATGTACCAACTAAGTTAGTACAAACTGAGTTCAAAACTTAAGAATAATATTCACCTACAAATCTATAAAAGCAATAACTACTACAATTACACAAAATCAATTACTACCCCAAATCTTCTCTCAAGTCTTACAGCAATTACATTTTCCAAACTTTCTCTTTGGCAACGGATGATTAAATCAACAAAAGATGTATATTTCGACGTTGATATGCGAAAATTCTTCAGAGTATTTCCCCTAGAAGAACAATAAAAAATGGTATGCATTTGTTAATCATAAACATATGATAAAAAATTTATTTCGAAATAGATTATCATTTTTATTGCAATTTGTTTAGCATAGTAATATTGTTGCATGTATCATATTATGACATTGACATTCACTGCAACACAAAACTACTACGATAATACATCAATGATACAATTTTATTAATCTCTACCCATTCTTCCGTTTTTTTAATTTTCTTAATGACACCTTTCCAAAATATTTCTTCCAAATTTAGAGTAGTACTATTCTTTAAATATTAATGATATCTAGTTTTATAAAATATTATGAGCAGTACTACTATTACTTTTTGTCATAAAAATAAATGATTTAGTCACTTTGAAACTTTACAATATAGGAAAATTACTATTAATATACAAAGTACAACGAATTGAATATAAGTAATTAACGATTAATATTACTTTGATATATCACGATGAAATATGTAATATAAATGTATGACTACAGTCGAATCCCGTTAAAATATGTAATTTTGATTTTGATTCTTTAATTTTTAAAATTTTAATTTCTTTAATTTCTTTTATGTTTGGAATGTGTATAATATGAAATATTAAATGCAGTACATTGACTTTATAGTGGAATGTGTATAGTATGAAATATGGAGATATGGAATAATTATGTTGATTACAACAAATAAAAGAATATGGAATGCATATGATGTGGTTGATATAATTTGAAATTTGGTATAATGCAAATTATGACTGATTTAATGTAAAATATTGAAGGCATATAATGTAAATAGTGACTTATTTAATTTGCAATGAATCAATTATAAACAAAATGCTATATTTTTCTTTTATTAATTCCATCAAGCCCAAAAGATGAAAAACTCAACTAAATATTGGAAACGATTTCCTTTTTATATAATTTGAAAATTAAATTAAATAGAGAGACTATCTTGTCATATCTTTTAATGCTATTATGCTAGTAATGTTAATTAGTGACAAATTAAGTAATTTAATATATAATCCATAAAACTATAGAATAATATACTCCATATATACACTATTTTCTCAATTTTGAAACGAAAGATTACATAGTAAATTGTAAGGTTGACAACGTTTTGTAGGGATAAATTTTAGAAATATTTTCCTTTTATATTTATTTAATTATATATATTTTTTAATCATGTAATTTGCTAATTAATTTTATAGTACTGCTTAATTATTAATACTATTAAGTAATACAAAAGGATCAGTTAAAGATAATCATTAACTTAAAGATGAACATTAAGATTATAGAGACATAAAAAGAAACTGTAAAAGATAGAGTAAATCTTAGAGTTCTTAGCTCTATTCACTACTAATATCAGTATTATACTTCTTTTTCTTTTATCTGACACTTGTCACTAATACAAAAGATAGTATTCTGGGATGAATATAAAAAAACAATTATTGTAGATTACATGCTCGATCGTGTTTCATATTACCACCCGTTTTTACTTATATAATAAATATAAAAAAATAATAGATAAACAAATCATATTGAAATCATATTTAAAATATAGTTGATTAAATCATTCGATTATATTGTTTTTCTAATTTTGGAAATTCAAGGTTACCAATTTAATTTTAATTTCTAATTAAAAATTCATGGATCAACGAACAAATTCAATACTCATGGATAAATATAAAATAATGATTATAGGCGTAAATATTTAAACATATTTTAGACTATTGCCAATTATATTATAAGAACAAAATCAATACTCTATTCTTGGGTTAATTTTGATATACTAAAAATCATATTTAAACATTTTATCATGCTCATGGAACATATTCTTATAATTAACACATATTTTCGTTTTAATTTAATGCACATGAAACTAGACACAAAATTCATATTTTTGGATAATAAATAATATGGTGTGCAAGTTTGATTTCTACCCATCCTTTAAATTTTCTCTTCGATCTTCAAATACTTTATGAAAGACGTCGTCAAACAACAGATGTGAGAGAGCGGGCTCGTGGGCTTGAGGGCTTTGGGCCTTCGGCCACCATGTCATGGGCCTTATGTAATGTTTTAATCTTAATGGGCGTATATGGCTTAAGTGGCATGATTTGAGTGAATTTTTCTATTTTAAAGTGTCATTGCCAAATGCCAACTAGCACTCTTTCATAGACCAATAAATTAAATACTATTACTAATTATCTATTTAAAAATAAAATGGAGTAATAAATATAATTAAACATTTAAAAAAAATTGTGTACAATATCTCAGACTCTCGCAAACAGCAGAAATAGAGTAGAATGCACAAAAATTGAATAGTTAAGAAGTAATAAATCTAGTAGTAACATAATACGATGCAATAATTCAATAAGCCCGTCTAGCTCAGTTGGTAGAGCGCAAGGCTCTTAACCTTGTGGTCGTGGGTTCGAGCCCCACGGTGGGCGCTTATTATTTTTTTGTATAGCCATGAATGAAACGATGTCGTAGGCGTTTATTTATTACTCTTGACAATTAATTTTTACTGATGCGGCAATATTTTACTGGAGTCATTTTACTGAAAATTAATTGTTACCGATTACCGTTAAACGACGTCGTCAGTATGAATCGACTGTTAACAGTTCCCGCTTTTTTTGGGTTAATGTTCCGTGTTTTAGGGGCTCAGTTCTGTTGCAAAACCTTTTCGATTCTGATTGAACCCTAGTTTTGCTGTTGATACTTAGAAAATTGCTGATTTTGTTTAGGCACAGGTACTTGTGAACGTAACTCAGCAGTGTGAATTGCAGCAGACCGAGGTGAAGATGCCTTGAAGCAATCTTCATCAATTGAAGCGATTGGTAACATGATGCTTATTCATATTCTTATTTATTTATACATAAATCTGGTGTTGTTTTATTTCAGGATTTGTCCAGCTACTTCATCCAGCTACTTCATTGTTGCAATATTTAAACTCTCTGAATTTCATTGGCCTAATCTATGTATGTGATCCATTACTTGATATTCCGACGAACCTGGTTGTTTTAATTTAATATGCACCTTAACCGGGAGAAAAATTATTCCGCTTCGTATAAGTAAACTAAGCTGGAAATGTTTTATTACAACTCGTGAACTACTCACTGCACTCAGTTTGTACGACACAATGAGTAGTTCACGATCTGCAGATAAATGCAGCTAGCAATGCCAACTCAAGGCACTAAGTGTGATATGTGAACCATGTTGAGTCTTGGTGCTAGCATCGTATGCAACAACGTCGTCCACTTAATTTTGATGTTTATGTCACTTTTGTTTGGTTTGTTATAAATTGTGCCACTACATTAACAAATAGACTGTAGTTCAACATAAGTGAGATGTACTCTATATTCTAGAGGGGTTATATTTCTTTATACATTAGGCCAGAGATGTTATAGTTTGAATCAGAGGAAGAATTACATGCATCTAAGCATTATGATATACTCCTATCAAGTAAGATAACAGCAGGCAGACGTACTACTTTCCAAAGAGTTTCCTGCAGTGCCGCTTTGGCCAGTCACTAACATCCATAGCATCACCTGTGATCACTTCATTTATCAGGTCTTTGAAAATCTGGCGTTCAATGTCCAGCACCAGAGCAGGAACCTCACCGCGGTAATCTACCCAATCTTCTGAATTATGCATCATATCTGCATTCAACAGCCTGGTCATCTCATCTTCCTCCTCAAGATCACAATCTGATATCCTGCACAGACGGTCCATCTCCAAATGTACTTCCTTCAACAGCCCTTGTGGACTTGCCCGTTTCTTTTCCACTGTATATAATCTGCTTGAAGTGATTTTGCGGACTAATATTTCATCTACCAGATCAAAAATCATCTTTCTCTGGATTCTCCTGTCCAAATTCATCTTGTCATTCTTTTCAATGACAGCTCCATTCACTGCCTCTCTGATGTCCTCTGTTTGTTCCAGGACATGAAACATGTCTGGATTGATCAGGTGGTGCGAGGAAAAGAGCTTCTCAGTCGTTGAGATGACACTTGAGTCTTTGAGGAGCCCAGATGTCAGTAGTATCTTGTTAATGTATCTATAATCAGGATTGAGGCTGCCATTGTGATTCACAGAAGCTCCATCTGTTTTCTTGTTCAGTTGTGTAAGCTCTTGAACCGAGTATCCCACGTTTTCTAACTTCTGATTGTACTTGAAATTATTATTCAGTCTTGTGCAGTCCATTAAATGATGTAGATTCTGAAGACACCATTGTTCATCAGGAGTTTGGCCTTCATCTTCTATTCAGTCCAAGAAAACACAAATAATATACCAGTCAGATACTGCTTCCAAAATCTTGTGCAGATAAGTTATGAAATATATATGTCAAACTATGTCATGCATGCTAGTTCTCTGACACACACTTTCCTGGTGATATTAGCCGATTTTTTAGTTTCATAAACAATGTGACAAACCTTCATCTAGGAACATTTAATAGCAACTTGTTTCTGTAATTTTAAAAGAATTATGGCACACTGTACTGCCAAAATAAGACAGAGAAATGGCACAAGGGAGTATACAGATATCTATGGTATTCATCATTCTCTTCTAGATACTTTAGTGTTTCACATTAAATACATAGATAGAGCATAATCATGGCTGGATGAATTAATGTTTATCACTACCAACTATCACTACTATGTATTACTAATCTCATTTCAAACAGCTTCTATCAAAGACCTAACTGGTAAATGAGAAATAGTCTCCAGCTATTAATGTCTGACACATGCTAAATCTTTTACATGTGTTGGAAATGCATTGAATCAAGTCTTCAAGTAATTGTAATATTTGATGTTCATGCCACTCTTGTTTTGATGATTTAGGTAAAAGTTCCAAATTGATGTAACAAACTTTATCTAATAAACAAAAATTACTGATCAAGTTTATAAGTTTGAAGACTGAAATTAGGTTGATACTGAGAGAAATGGAGTTATACCTTGAAAAACTGTTGTTATTTTCTTTATTGGAGATGGTGAATCTTCACAATAGAATGTATTGTCAAGAACCGAGATCGGGCTAGGTTGTTCCAGCATGGTTACAACACTTTCAACTGCTGGCATGCGTTCTCTAGTTGTTGACATATGATTCTGAAGGCAAAAAAGGACACTTGTTAGTGAACCAAAACTAGCTTACCATACACGCTTGGCATACTATAAATTTTGCACATACCTTGTCTTGTCTGGTATTTGTTTTGATTGAGCGAGCCAGGCTTGTCACCTCTGTTTCCGACTGTGAGACTATACTGTTGTTGCTTTCTGATACAACAGAAGCTGTGTCACCTTGGTAGCTCATGGATCTTGTCTCGCCACTAATCTCGCTCATTTGGTCATCACTCAACTGCTGATCCTTTGCTTTGACTCTGTTTTTTCTGATCTGAGAGCCTTTTTCCATGACTTTCTTGCTGCCATACTTTCCCACCCTCACCGATTCTGATTCTGCCCTGAGAGCATTTTGTTGTAATCTTGGACTCACTGTTCCAGAACTCCTACCAGGAGTAGTGTAATTTTCAACTTTCATGCGTGGAGTTGTTGTCGAGACTCTATCCAGTTCTGAAGTGCTCCAAGAAGTCTTCTTTTCACTAGAATGAAGATGTCGACCTTGATGCCTGACATTTCTATTCTCTGGTGTGAGATTGTTTGCTTTTTGGCTGTGAACTGAACTTCCCCTGTGATATTTAGGGGTGAGATTCTGCAGATGTGATGTTTCTACAGTTGACAACTGAGCGGGAACTGAAAGTTTAACTTTCTCCATCACTTTGGCTGGTTTTACGATCACAATAGAATCTAATTGCTTTGGACTGCGAGGCTCCTTCACCGTAGGATGGCAGAAAGTCTTGTTGTTCTTCCACGTTGCTAACTTGGAATTCTGATGGGGGCAGCTTTCTTCCAAACACCCTCTCCTTTGCGATGTGAGCTGTGCAGAAACTCCTCTTTCATCCTCCATCCTTGCTCTCGTTTTCTGCATTGCTTCAAGTATCTGTTTAAGAGCTCTGAGGTCCTTACCCGACTTCTTGAATTCAAGATCGGTTATCCTCTTCTCAATCTCACCATAAACTGAAGTTTGATGCAGGGTAGTTGTGGCAACTTTTCTGCATTTGGAAGCCATTTTCGGAGAACATTGACTGGAATCCTGTTGCCTCCACGGAGCTGGTTCCACAGGAAACCTTGAAAATGTGGTTGGTTTCCTGACAGAACTGGCGGTCTGCAATTTTGATGATGGCGAAGCAGGAGTGTTTTGTGAAACACAAGGAGAGTGGTTCGACTGAATTTGCTTGTTGTGTTCCTCTGCTGGCTGTGAAAGAAACGCCTCTTTTATGCATGACTTCATCGTTGGAGTCCTGATCTCGTCTGTGGAAATGGCTCCCGGGAAAGCATCCAAACCCATTAGCCTCGCTACGACACTGGATGTTCGTTGATGGCTTCCAATTTCTTGATTCGGATGGATAACTTGGCTGGATTTCAAACTCTCCACTTGCATTTCCCTGCCAAGAAAGTTCAATCTCGACTCAAAGGCCTTCATAGAATTGGTTTTGCTGTCTAAGGACAGTCTTGGCAGTTCTTTGGGCTTCATGGCCGACTTATACACCTCCCGCGATTCTCTTCCATCGTAAGAGAAGCGAGGAAGTGCAAGCCGCTCGTCCTTGGCAAGACCACGAGGCACTCCACTTTGACTTGCAGCTTTCAGCTTCTCGGTTTTAAATGGCTGCAAGGGCCTGGGGGAGTCGATGTGTTTCATCACGGTCCCTCTTCTTTCATCTTTGCTCTGGGATTTGATGGACAAACTCCGGACTTCTCTGTGCATCGAGTCCTTCACTACATCTCGAAGATCTTGTGATCCGGTGCCCTGAGTCGATGAAGGCTGGCGTGCTTTTGAGGATGGGGTTTGATATGGGCTTTCAGGGATACTGATTTGTCTTAGTGAAAGTGTTTCTGGCTGAATGGCTCTACTGAAATCGAGCGAGGAAAATGTCGATGAGCATGAAGAGGATGAAAAGGAGGCTCGGGATGATTCACTGGAGATTCTTGGTTTCTCTTTCTGCATCTCCATACCCTTTTCCTGAAAAATGTAAGTCGTTCGATTATCTCCAAAAGTACTTATAAATACTAATAGGTACAGGCAACCATGAAAGGAAACTCATTTCTCCCTTACCACAATGGATTTTGTTGCATATTGCTGCCCCATTTGGTGCTGCCCACCTTCAGAAATGCAAAAGGTGCATTCAATATTAGCAAAACTGTAAGTGAATAAGTGCTTTGAATGTATAAAAATTAATTGCTCTTATTTACATGAATTCTTAGAACTGAACTGATCACTGTCTGCTGATACTAAACAGTTTTGTAGTCTTAGTCTTAGTATTCTTTAACTAAATTCATCTAGTCTTACAAATGCCTCTGCTCCTATCCAGTAGTATCTTGCCTTAGTAGATTACCACAACTTACTTCACATTTTCATGCAACATTTTCACTTAAGAGTATTAAATTATTTTACATCTAATAGTGGCAAAAAACTAGGACACTTTCCCCTGCTATTAGAGAGACTAACACTACTTCAATTAAATTTCATACTATCATAAACAGCCATAGAGAAGATGAAATAACAAATTCTTGTGGCAATGAATTCATATATGTTATGGAGTTTTAAAAACTGAAACTTCAGGATTACCTTGTAGCAGCCTTTTGCTGTTACAGCTGCTAATACGCCTTCCGGTGATGAAATGGTGACGGTCGAATATTTGAAAAATCCCATTCATGCATCCCATCTGCTTCCGAAGATCTCGGTTTTCATCTCGTAGAGACGACGACATCTTCTTCTCCACTCCCTCTGCCGTACCTCTTCAATAGCTCGTACAGTCTCCAATATTTTTGCGAAGTTGAGTCACCTAAAAAATGCTGCCTGGTTCAAGAAATCATGCATTTACAATTATATATATGCAGGGATAAGCTTCAAACACATGCATCATAGATCTTTCATAGCTAAGTAGCTTCAGTTTTAGGATATTTCTTGTCAAGAAAAATCTCTGTCACCGAAAGGATATTAGTCTTGTCAAACATTTCTATTGTTTGGCCTTTATGAAAACTCTGAGAAAAAGAAAGAGAAGACAGTGCACTTACACAGAAGGTGCAAATAATTTGTATGATGACTTGAGATCACTGGTCTAAAAATGATCACTTTTTAAGATTCCAGTGATAAAGGCAGACAGTTTCCTCTGTTGAATGCCACCACCAAATTGAAGAGACTGAACAATGAACCTAGATCCCAATTTCTCACCTCTAATGTATCAGTAGAAAAAAGAAAAAAACAATCAAGAAAAGATGTTATTCCTTTTGGGTTTTTTTCCACAGAGAGAAATATAAGTTTGTATATCTTTTGGCTCTCAAAAAAGGCTGCTGGATTTAGAGGCTAGTTTGTAGTGGGAATGGGTTATTTATAAAAACAGGTTGTTTTATTTAATTGTTTGAGGTGAGAATGTGGGTCAGATCTAGTGTGAATAAGTGGGACATATTCTTTTGTTTTTTTTAGTGATTATTTTCTTGAAATTTCCATGTGGACAGTATGAGGTGGGGTGGGTCTGAGTTCTGGCAGGAGGACCTCTCTATATGGGCATGTGGGCTCTGTCAGTAATGCAAGAAAGTGGATTGGTGCACTGGCAGTCCCCTTTGAGTCTAAACCTGTTTTTTTCTTCCCAATCATCTAGAAAGCAACATGAACTTTTTTCTGAATAAAGTATTTAGCAATTTGTTCAATCATTACATGTATCCACTCCATCTCATGAGCTTTTGATTTGATGGTGGGATTATTATTTTCATTTTTGAATTGTGATATGGAGTTGAGTATCATGATCTTCAGCTGGCTGTAATAAATTCTTGCTGCAAACACATCCAAACTGGGCTAGCTGAGAGTTATTATTGGGTGGTTGAAATTTAATCTTCTGTCTCACATCACTTCTGCTGCCATAAAACAGATTATCAGTTTCTGTACAATGTCGTTGGAACTATTCAATGCTAGATTTCTCATCAGAACCTTCACTTGGGAGAAGAACTTCATTTCACTAGTCCCACTGGCCACGATAACGGGCCCGGTTGTGGTTCGGCCCCTGGCCCCCGTGGTCGTTATATGACTAAACCTATAATCGCACTGAGGTACGATGAAAGCCTAGTTAGATGAATCGTCGTTGTATGATTATAACATGTATTAATCACATTAGCATAGCATGATATCTACTTAACATACTCTTTCTGAAAGGAAATAAAATACTAGTACTATATTTGATTTTAGTTCTGGCATTTTCCTAAAATTCAATTTTAAATGATGAGAAATTGTTTTCTCAACTATTCTTCACATATATTTGGAATTCAATTCAAAGACTGACCTTGCAGTTTGGCATCTTCCCTCTGTGTATGTGTAAGAAGTAAGAACTGTAAAATCTGTGTCAGTTTAAGCCTTTCATCAATAAATGAGCAACTTTTCTTCTTACATATGTGGTCCGATTATTAGGTCCATCAATTCATCAAATTTATATGGCAAAGATTACACAATTTTTTATACACACAATTTTTTTCCCATTTATAGAAGGTTTTGAGAAGGTTTATGCAAGTATCATTTGTCTATGTGCCACAATCTGGAATTTTAGTTTACTTTTAGGAGATTGAATGTAATAATATTGGACTGCGTAACTTGCAGTAATATCTTATCACTTCACTTGCACTATTCATGAGTCTTTCGTCTTCTTTTACATTATCACTTGACAATCGCTACCGTATGGTCCGTATCATTATCTTATCACTTCACTTGCACTATTTTGGATCTATGTGAATAATTGATATGTTAATAATCAATAAACAAGAATTTCACAAAAAAAAATTAAATACATTGTAAAATTTTTGAAAATACTAATCATTCATTGAGCATACTGCATTGTGCCTAGATTTTTTAAGTTAAAATTAAATCTTGTCACCTTAGATGATGCGAGTTGTTAAAAAACATAAATGGGCAAAATAATGCAATTTTGATGGAGTTTGAGAGAATTTGAGAAGTATTGTATTTAAATTTGAGCAAAAAAAAATTGAAACACTTTTGATGGTATGGATGATGATATATAGCTGTTTATTGGCTTGTGCCTCTGCATATTTTGGGACATTATGGTTCCCCACCTAATCAAATATAGCCAAGAAATTGCCTACTTGTTACCCTCCATTTATTAATGCCATGTCTTACTTTTCTTTTATTTTCTGAATTTCACATACTAAGGAGTATTAAAAAAAATGAAATTTTAAATAGAGATAACAACAACAATAAAAAAATTTCGGAGAACTTCACTAGTTAGAATGTCTTGATAGTTAAGTTATTTTGTATTTTGAATTTTTGCAGTCGGAGTAATGAAGAACTTGCATTTAGTTTTAAGATTACATAGTCACTATCATTATTTTGCTAATTAAATGCACTGTTAATCTTTTTTTTATGGCCAACCAAATAGAATTGCAATATAAGGGAAGGCAAAGGGTTTTGTTATTAGTGCCAAAAATTGCATTTTTGGGGCGCCTAATGATTCGGCTTGTCAACTTCATAAATAATAATAATAATAATAATAATAATAATAATAATAATAATAATAATAATAATAATAATAATAATAATATACTTATATAAACTTGATAAGTGGCATTCATGTGTAAAATACTAAAATTGCATTCTCTTAGGATTTAGGACTGCACGTAATGCACTAATTATAGCATGCCTCCTTCTCTTGTGTATGTATATATTATTTGTCATTTATTAATAAGGACAATACGTGTGATTGCACTTGCAAAATATATATTTAAAAGAAAATATATGTGGAAATTGATAAGGATTTTAAATACAAAAGAAAATATATGTGGAAATTGATAAGGAGTATCAATTTATAAAATCTATATATAAGTAAAATTATTAACACAAAAACAAGTGATAATGCTGTATGTATAAATGAAATTAGTTAGCATAAATCAAATGTATATCTTTATAGTTTATAATGATAGGTATAGGCGCGCATACATATTTGCTTTCAATGGACGAACTCTACCCAACTTATTGCACCACTTGATTAAGGAATAATTAATAGGGGTTAACTATAAAAATAGGTATTCTAATTTTCATTGTCTAAAGATTAAAAAAAATAACAATGATCATTTTTAGCTTAATGTATTGTTTTGCCTTAATTGGCAAATCAGTGACTATGTTTTTGTTGGTTGTGAATTACTCTAATTTTTAAAAATAATTGCAAGTAAACACACTCTTGGTCTTAATGGTAAAATGTAAAGAGATTACTTTTATTTAAATAATTTTTGTTTGTGGGAATCCGCAACTAACTATCTTTGGTCTTGATTATTTTACACACAAACCAATTTGTTTAGTCTTTTTTAACTGTTGGAATCTGCATTGACTTGAAGAAGCTTTAACTTTCAATTTCATAACACAACTAAATAAATTAAGCAAATTCATTTAGTTCCTTAATTAGATACTCAAACATTACTTTCTCTGATAAAGTATAAAATAAAGAAAGTGAAAAGTAAATTGTTTTACGCGTACCCTAATCTCGATCTTATCGCCTATTTATTTGCAAGAACAATAGGCAAAATGGGAAATGGGCAAGTGGATAGCTTTCTAAAAGAAAGGGGTGTAATTAATTACCAAGAAAGACATCTACCAACTTGAGTATCAAAAATTGTTTACTCTCTTCAACAAGTATTTCTAATAGTCAAACTTTGTATAATAAGAAAAGAAATGGTAGATCGTTTGAAACAATCACCAAATTTGATTAAATTGGTGTTAATTTATGACTAATATTTTTTGCAATTATTCCATGATGCTGGACTGGGCAGTCGGAAATGTTACTTAGACAAAACGTTCAACCACTTAAACGATACCTTTTCGTTTGTTAAAATAAATTTCCAAAAAAATTACTATAAAGTTTGGTCAAATTCTATTCAGTTCTACAAGATTTAGAATCAGCTGATGATATTATGGTTTTGCCGGCAATAATATACCCTAAGAAAAATTGATCTTTTTATTCATATTATTCCTAATTATTGCATTTTTTAACATTAATAATAAACACTCCATAAAATAGAAGGTTTTGCTATACTTTTACAATGTAAAGCTTATTCGAATACTATGGGAATCATAGAGGGTCTTGTATGGCAATCATATAATATAAAATATATGCATATACTCAAAATGCAAATAGTACATGTATAGTACAAAAACTTAGCTTTCATATAATATGTAATTCTCAAGTTATTTGACTAGACATCCCAAATTACAAGAAATTTGAACAAAATTGATAGTTGAGAGGTTGGAAAAAGAGGAAAGGGGGTGCATTGTCACATGGGATAAAGTAGAAGAAATGGCATGAGGGTTGCCTCAAATTTATAAGGCAAAAACCAACTAACCTATCTTAATCAACTCAATAGCTAATACTATGTTCCAAGAACCCCCTACCCCATTCCCTCCAACATGATTGCCACTTCCCACCCCCACCAAATCAACCCACCATCATGCATTTTTTTTAAATGATTAATTATTGGGATTATTTTCACTTTATTTTTTAATTTATGGTTAGTCAAGATTGGGATAATTTCCTAATTATTATACTATGATCATGTGTATGTGATATTAATTAATCTTATCAGTATTGATGGGTATGAATAGCATTAGGCAAGAAAGGTGTTGAAGTTTGAGTGATCATTAAATAAGGGACCATTAAAGCATCACATGTGAAGTTTTGAAATCAAATACATAAATGGAGTGAAATAAGTTCTTGAATTCTAGCTCGAACTCATTATCGTTGTCATTCAAGTATTTATTTGAGCCAAACATTTGCCAAATTAATATAATGATGATTAATGCATATATATTACTCCACTCCCCAAAGTTTGGTATAGTGTATTATAAGAAAATATTTTTAAAATATAGTATGTATCTCCACGAGGTAGCAAAGATAATTAATCAGGTTTATGCTAGATGAAATCCATCAACTGGTGCAATTTGCAATTAAATAAAGGGCTCTGTGTACTTCCATTAATCTAGATACTATTATATTAATGACTTCGAAAATAGTCAATATATATAAAAGTACAATTAACTTGGTCTAAACGATTTTGGAGCCCCTTTTACATTCCTCTTAGTAACATTTACTAAAATCCAACAAGCAATCATAAAATAGTACCTGATCTAGATATTTTATTAATAATTGTCATTTCTGCAAATTACATTCTTGCCACCAAGAAATAAAATTTTAAAAATAAAGTAGAATTAGAATTGAAGGTGCTTGATGACCAAGAATTGTCAAATAAAAGTTAAAAATTAAATTATTGATTGAGAAAAAGTCAAGGAACAATTCACAAAACCAAGTTTGTGACAGATCATTGGATTTTGAATTGAGTTAGTCATCTCTTTGCACATGCCAACCTCAAAAAACACTCTTTCTCCTTCATTGTTTTCTGCACTGTAATCCATTGGGATCTGAAAAACAGAGCATATATTATACTTTAAATAATTAACACCTCATCCACTACTTTTAACTACTATACTAATTTAATTTTTTATCTTGAGATTAGGATGCAATTTGTGTTAGGTTGAATAGATATCCAAATGAGGAAAAAGATTGGAATATGGATCTTGGGACCATGCAGATTCTCAAGATTCAATCTCTTCCCTTATAAACTTTTGATTCTTTAATATCATCACTCTAATGGGATCTTAACCACCAATGTATTGGGAAAAAGTCACTTATTTTTTGTGGTTTATTTATGATTATGAACTATGTGTAGTCCAATTGTTAGTTATGAAAGATTCATAGGATTTTTGACAGCTAACTCAAGGTAAGATTATTTGGATTTTATCATATTTGATTTTGGAAAAATTAAAATTGAGATTGTACAGTTGCATAAGGCATGATGTCACTTAATTTGTATATTGTGTCAACACCTACTTCCTGTACAAGAGGAAAATAATGATGAAGAATCATGAATATTATTGAGCTCATTAAAGTCATGAATTTTTCAATATTGTGACAAGATGGTACTATGCACGTTATTTAATTTTTTTGGTCATATAAATTTGCAATTTCAGTTATTTAATTTTTCAATATTTGTGACAAAATGGTACTATGCACGTTATATAAGTGATGAATTATTTAAGATCATAAAATATAAGAACAAGCAAGTTCGAAGTTAGCTTATAGTTTAGATATTACTTGTACTTGATTGTGGATGAATGGATACGTACAAACTCCCTACATTTAAATTATTGGGCTCAACTTAAATAGGACTATTCCTAAAATTCCTCCACTTGAGTAGTTCAATGTTCATTAACTATTGCCATGTGATTTTGGCTTTGTGCAAATCTATTCATCTTTTCCTACTTTTTCAAATGGCATAGGCCCTCAACGCATAACATGATATGATTTTAACCAATATTGTAAGCTTTGTTTCACATGTGCAATTAGTGGGAATAGTACTAATTTGGTAAGCAAGTCTTATTGGTTCCCATAGTTAAGACAAGGGGTTAATTTTGGTGAAAATTAACATGTGATGACTAATCTTATTATGCGTGCGATGTCCTATTTTGGGGTAATACATTATAATAAGATTTTATGTCAATTCTAGTCTAATGAATCGGCGATACAAATAGTGAAAAATTGAAGAAATTACAGTTTAGGCTAGAGTAGTTCTGGAGTGGAAATTATTTTAAGAAATTGATAATAGTCATTTAAATAATTAATTTTGGTCAAATTTTAGTTAATTAGTTTCAAAACATTAAAATCAAAATATTTCCGTATGCAAAATTGCGTCTTTTTTATGATCAAAACTCCATTGCTTTATTAATTAAATAAAATAAGAAAATAACGAAAAAGACTAATACTTATACTAATAAAATGATTCCGTATTAAGCACCACTAAAAGATGGTGTTTCGTACATGAATGAGACAATTACAAAAAAATTAAAATTAGTAATTTAATATTCTCTTTTTAAACTTATTAAACTAAATAATATTTGACTAATTTTCATGATTTGAATGACTATTAACACTTTAAAAAAATGCTATCAATTAAAAACAATTTGTCTTTTACATGTACCAAATTGATATATGAAATTAATTTAAGATCAAATAACATTCCTCAAAATAATGAACCTTCAACTTATTTTTGGTAATTTCACCTTTTGCTTATCCATACATGAATGCAAGTGTGTGTTTCTCGTTAATTTTGGGACCAAAACTCATGCACCTTGTCCTATACATGTTGGCATTCATAATTTTGATGGACATCAACATCATAATTATCTGAATGTCTGCTCTCATATTTTATACTACCTCCTAGAAGCCAAAGACAAATATACATATTTTCTTTACATGATCCAAAATGCTCAAGCCAAAAATATGACGAGTTAACTTCCTGTACAAAAGCAAAACGCGAATATATAGAGACTTAGCAAACTATTTAGTTAAAAATCAATTTGTATATAATACATACATCCAAGTCCACCTATTACTTTCAATAGACCATTTTTTTATTGCCAATCTAAAATCAAATTTTCAAGATCAAAACTTGTACCGTACATCCGGATGGAGTCAGTGCAGCTGAATATTAAAATGCAAAATTCTTCTTAAATATGCATATATCCAAATCCAAACCTAACTTTCACATGATGACATCCATGTTCCATGTGAGAACAAATATGATTATTACTCCCAACTCCTTTAATATTGTCCAAACAACCAAGTTCATGGTTCTATCCTAGTACATGGGCTGCTTTTTTAGACATGTCCAAAATTTAGCCATATAGATTTCCAAAACCTATTTCTCTAATAATATCTCAATCATACATTAGATAGAGATTGGAATAGCACACCCCAATCTAATTACTTGCTTCATTTGCCCCAGCTCTCTAGGTGTTACATAGCAATCAGACAGTACTACGTAACAATTTATGATGGATTTAGTCTTCATGTGGGACATTCTCATCTGTGGTTTTCGCAACTGCTACGCATGCTTTGTCTCATGATTTGTACTCCCATTGCTTTCACCCTCTCTCCCGGGCACCCACGTTTTCCTTCTTGGGGGGCTGAAACGACATTGAATGTTGAAACACAAAACATCCGTTCCTGTCCTCTTGGGAGGCTGCGAAACGACGTTTTGATTTCCATGTATTGGTCTGCATTTATTCTCATCAGCCAAAGGCAACAGCTGTGAACCCCAAGAAAAGAGATTCTCAGTTCTCTTCTGTTAGAAAACATGATGTAATAGACCTCCAATTATGTCCCAACAGATCAGTTTCTTATTTCATCAAGATCAAGGCAATAATTAAAGAGTCAAGTACATTTTTCTCTCTTGAGAAGAAATCAAGAATTAGAATAAGTTAATTAGTAGTACATTTTATAACATTACATAAAGCAAGAATGGATGAATCTTCTCCAATGATGCTCCCACAAGAAAGAAAAACTCCAAACTCTATCTGTATCTATTCTTTCTATATCAAATATGCCTAGCTCTGCTATCATATTGGTTCCGAAACCTCCCCTAAAAGGAATATCAGTAAACAATGGAAGGTAATAAAGCGTAGTGTTTGTCGAGATCTTTCATTAAGCTAACTCAGCGTAGGTTGGGAACCGGGACTGCGTCTTGCAACTCTTTTGGCATACGCTGAAGAACGCCCGAGTAAAAGGCCCAAGACAAGTTACTCTCATTTATAGAACTTTGGCCAATAGGATGCTGCTCGACATACTTCTGCACGTTTTCAGTTTGCAACAGTCCTTCTAAATAAACTCGGAGATCGCCTCCAGGGCCTGTGATTAAATGTTCATTAGTTGACTACCAGTCACTCATTTACCAAGAAAATGAATGTTGGACGAATAAATTTGAGGCCATGTTTTGATTCAGTATCTGGTAGAAACAGAAATGAAGATATCGCACTTTCAGACTAAATTTTACTATCTTTCATATTTTAAGAACTTCAAATCTATATATTCAATGTTTATGATATAACCCTAAAATGTTGACCACATATTGCGACAGAGCTTATCCGACAAAATCATAAGCATAAACTGAAACAAGGCTACAGAACTAAATGAGCATGATCTTCAATAGAGCAAAAAGAACTACTATAAACGTCGGGTAGATACCCTTTTAACTTTTCACGTGATTATAACTTGTATGCTCGGTATAATAGATATATAGAAAACAGCATAGAATGAAATCGAAAAGATGTTAATAGTTGAAGTATAACCAATGTGATGTGATGCTTATATATGGGGAAGGATTGCCATACTAAAATACAGGTATGATAAACCTCACCTAATGAATTGTCATTTGAATCCTTGTAATGGTATGAATTCGGAAATATTGCAGTATGCACCTACAGAGTAATCAAGTCATACTCAGTTAGGACGCAAAATAAGCCAAGCAAGTAGAGTAAGAGACGTGAATGTATCTTACCGGGTTCAGTAGGGCCTTGTAAGGAGAATCATCTAATAATAACGTATTTGATTCATTATAATCTCCATTCTTCCAAGGCAAACTAGGATCGTCATTTTTCCAAATTTTCCTTAGCTCCTTGAACACCAAGGGCTTATAAACGTTTTCAAGGGTATTGAATCCTGTTTGAGTACTGTGAGACATATCCTGCATTAAATTATGGAACAACTCATGTATCATAAAACCTTACATTGGTTTTTTGTCAAAACTAAAAACTTAATTATCCAACCAACAAGACAAGACAGGTTCCCTCGGTTTGCATCAGTATAATTCATATCATACGTACCACAGCAAATATGGAGTATCAATTAATTTGATTGAGAAGGCATGAATACAATTGTAAAGTGATGAACTTTAAGGTTTTAGGTATTGAATGCATTAAAACAAGAAGAAAAATCAAGAGAAACTATATAGAATCAATCAGATATCTAGAAAAGAAGATATTTTGCACCACACCGATAAAGCAAAATTGTGTGTTGCTGAGCAGAATGCTTACCCAACAAAATAGCAACTTGTCTTTCTGATCTCCCAACAAATAATCAACAACTCTTTCAATAATTCTCCTACATACGAATGGTTATTTCAAAGGCATGTCCACATGGAAAATCAAAGGAGGAATTGTTGCATGAGACACAGACAGAAATAGATGAAAAGGATAGGCATACAAAAACATGATCACACACACACACACAGGTGAGAGAGAGATCGGAGAGACTCAGGAGGTCTGAGAATTACTTGGATCTTGATGACCACACAGCCACATCAAAGTTCTGGAAGCAAAACTTAAGAAAATCATCACAGAAGGGTCTCTTAAAAACTACAAGAACAAAGAAAAAGGAAAATACCAATTTGGTCAGAATGAATCTAATGGTTGGACATTTAATCAAGAATTATTCAGATAAATGTCAGTGCAAAATCTTACTTGCCCGTCCTAATATATGTTCGTCCGCTCTATAACCTTTCGGTGCAGGCATCACAATGTGTGCAAGTAAACCATTTACATCAAGGACAATAAGCTTTCGCTTAACTGAGTGTACAGGTGTTATTCTCGTATAAGATCCTAGATCATTTGACAAACATTCTGCTCCATTCACGCTAGAGGAAGAAACATTGGAAGTCCCCTCAACATTGTAAGTGGAGAAGCTCCCACCTTCAGCAGATAAAGCTGATAAAGATGATTCTTTTCTCACAGAAAGCTCAAAATCTTTAGCTGGACATTCATTTTCAGTTACCATGTCATCAGTCCCTTTGTGGTTGCTTTCCCATGAGTGAAAATATGAGTAGCCAGTGACCGGGTTCGTGATTTTGATTTCATATCTTAGTGGAGTCCCCCTTGGCCTTTTCCCATTCAGATTCATTTCAGCAGAACTTTCTGTTGACCCTGTATCAATACTACCCTGGTTCATATTTCGAATTTCACCCTCAGCAATCTCGTCAGGAATGTTCTCTGTTGACCCTGCAGATGCTTTAAGATTTTCTGCCAGCGATTCCACTGTTAAATCTGCTTCAAGAAGATCCTTTTCGACATCAGTATTCCTTTTATCTCTGGAAGCTTCCAAATTAACATCCATCTGGCTTGTTTGTGCTTCAATTTTCTCCATAGCCTTTCTATGCCTATGTTTCTGTCTCTCTTTTTAATGGCAACTGAACTATCTCAAGCTAGATTGTGCAAATAACTCTATGATACACCTTGTAAACTGTTCTTGACTGCAATAAGCTTATTACAATAAAATTTCAAGTAAATCCAGATTCCCTCCTACCCTTATTAAAATTATTTTGGAACTTTACAGATTGACCTGAATCATAAACAGTAAAAACCAAAGATCAGAACTTCCATGGCGAAAAAAGAAGAAAATACAAAGAGTGAGAATGTAAACGGCATAGAACATCAAAACAAAAATACTACTCTACTTAGGAATAGGAAGACATACGGAGATTCTACATCCATAACATTTGACATGATCATCAATAGAACGAAAACATTCATACGAATTAAAATTGACTCATATATTAAAACAAACTCCTTCGGATTCACAGGAGCATACACATTAACAAATACAACACAAAATAATACTGCGATATCGTAATTCAGCAAAGAAGATCAATTTTCATCATTTCTACCACATGTCATATGAAGACTGAAGAGTAATCAACTCAAAATAACAATTTACTTAATAGGAACACCTTTTTTCAAAGTATAAGCAATGCTAAAAGACATAACAAGAAGGTAGTTAAG
>NC_062966.1:33874200-33936162 GCF_023119035.1 Salvia hispanica | reverse complement strand
TTTAGATGCTAATTTTACTATATTGAGATTAATTTATTAGATTGCGAACTAATTAACCTACGGTTCAAGTGTTTATGCATTTCACAACTGAAGGTTAGTTAATAGTACAACCCTTCAACCGGCAAATTTTTTAAGAAAATACCCAGAAACTCACATCTGACATGGATATGGAAAGAATAACGTCCACAGAATATTCCAGAAATATATATTTTTTGTTTTATTACTATTTTATTTTTTCAAGCAGAATATTCCATCAATGTCTGCGCTGTTACTATTCTTCCTGCTTAAATAGCATCCACAATAAGGGTCAAATGATCAACTTCATTTCAATAACGACTCTATTTTTCAATGTCGTGATAGCATTCTTTTTACTTCAGTCACAACACTTGCAATAGCAATAATTCTATTTTCAGCTACAATTCATAATATTGAAAATAATGTTAATTTAAACTCCTAATTAAACTGTAAGTGTTACTTTTTGTTGGAATCGGCCATGAATTCATATCTCGTGGATGGAAATTTGTCGGGACATATACAAAATATAAATATAGTATCAAACATTTTGAGGAAAATATATTGTGGCCGCGGCTTAGGCCATGAATTCATCTCTTGTATGCTGGACCTGTCAAAGGGAGAATGAATTTTCAAATTTGAGTAGGAACTAGAATGAAAGTCTATCTATTATGACCGACATCGTTTGTATTTACAACTCAAAATGGTAATCTTATATACTACTGTATAGAGAAAAGATATGCTGCATAATGAATATGGGCGATTGTGAGCGACTAAATTACACGTAGGCCACTTTCCTTACTTTTAGAAATTTACTAACAAAATATAATTCCCTTTCATCTATTTCCATGTCAGCAAAATTATTTATTTTCTTTAATAGCTTTCCTTTATGGATTTGTCCCTTTTCATTATTTATCTTTCTACCAGCGCATGAATACTATTCCTAAATAACTTTCTTCTTCACCTAAACTATAGACTATTTCATGGTTAGTTTTTGTTCAAATAAAATAGCTTCGTTTTTTTTTTGTTTTACTCTTTAGTTTTGATGATCTTAAAAAATAGTGCTACATTTTTAATTTAATGATTTAAATGAGATTTAATTTCTCAATGTAAAACTACGTTTCCAATTACTTTTAACTAATATTGCAAAAGTTTTGGAAGAAAAATCATTAAGGACTCAGATTTTGAATACAATAGGCTTTGAAAGGATGAAATTAATTAGATGCACGAAGTACTATGAAGAAATAAGATGTATTCTTATAAAATCTGTTTCAATACAATAAAACCATCAAAAGATTAAAATATTGTCTTAGCAACACTAAGCGAACAGAATTAAAAAAATCACTAGCTATGGACATCAAGCTTTTTCATTTGCATATTCGTTGATGTCGTGATGGTCATCTGCAACTGATCTGAAATATAAAGATGAGAGCAAAAACAGTAAATTAAATTTATTGGTCATTAAAACAACTAAACAATGTAAATAATGGATCCTAACAATAATTCACATACCTGTCTTGCAACTTTGGGCAATTACGTTTATCATGTGATGCACCACGTAGTCCACAACCATGACAAGCCCTAGTCTTTAAAATTGACTTCTCTTTTGATGATAACATTCACTTACCACATCCTTTTGATCTTATCTTATAAGGATCACCAATGTTTTTGGTTTTATCTAAGCTCTTCCTTGTTTGACTTCCGTGCATAGTTGTTGGACTAATACCCATCTCCTTGATTTTACCATGTATGTAATCAAGTTGTTCATCCAAAAACTTTGTCCCCTCGTCAGTCAAAGATGCATAATCAATTAGTGTTGAGGCCTTATAAGATAACTTGGCTCGTCGTGAGATCAAAAATCTTGTTGGATCATCATTGCAGTTTTCATCATCTAATATATAAGCAACACCACTCTTTGCTTCTCGTGTCCATCGCTTAAGGATATACTTGTCAGGTAGTTCAAATATTTGGTTGACACGGAAGAAAGCTAGCATATGTCTGCACGGAATACCATCAAACTCAAATTTCCCACAATTACATGAGATATGGTCACTATTTTTATCATGCATCAGTAGCCTTGGTTTTGAGGACGAACTACTTTGGAAACTCATCACATTGTAAATCACAATATCATCTCTGATAGAGGTCTGTTGCACAAAGTAACCATGACTTCGACTCATTTCATCTTGAAATTCCGTCCATTTTTTTTTCGATTACACTTTAACCATTTGAGCTTCCATCGGCCAATTTGTTTTGATTTTTGGTTGCTCATTCATGTCAACATGGTCTGCAACTAACTCATTGTGTCTTTAGCGTCTTAGTGCCCGATTGAATCGTGTGATAAAATCCATCAATGAGTTCTTGTGAGAGACATACTTTTTAAAAAATGAATGCGAACTCTCTGATCTCTGACTACTTGACATCCATGCAAAAAAAACATGACTAAAATATGTCGGAACCCACTTATGCCGCAGTCCATACATCAACAATATCCAACTATTTTGTTCCAAGTTAGCACATCTAATAACCTCTTTCCATCCATTCTCAAATTCCTCAGGAGATGTTGAATTTTTAATAACATTCCTTATGCTCTGATAATGATCTCGGAAAGTCACTGGAGAAATCTTCTCTGGAAATTTGTTCAATATGTGCCATAAACAATAACGATGCACTATTTCTGGCAGAACTTGTGCAAGTGCTTTCGTCATAGCAGGATCTTGATCAGTAATGATTGCTTTTGGTGCATCACTTGGCATAGCTTCCATAAACTTATTAAGCAACCAAATATATGATTCTGTCTTCTCATCACTTAGAAATCCACATCCAAAAACTATCGTTTGATGATGATGATTAACCCCTACGAAAGGTGTAAAAATCATTCCGTACTTATTAGTGTTATAAGTGGAATCAAACACAACAACATCACCAAATGCTCCATAAGCCCTCCTTGATTTAGGATCTGCCCAAAAACATCTTTTGAATATATTCTCTGAATCTGTCTCATAGTCAAAGAAAAATGATGAATTTTTCTCCTTCTCGGAAGTAAAGAATTCTATAAGAGTTTCAGCATCAATCCCCTTTTGTTCATCCCTTAACTCTCTCTCTAAATTCGTGATATCTCTTTCTGTGCAACCTACACTTTCGGGCCCCCCAGACTCCATCTCCAATAGTTGCATTTGTTGACAGGTTGGTATATTAGCTTCTGAAAATTGTTGAGTCAACACTCTCTTCACAGCAGAAACACTACGATGTGATCGGAGTAAATGCACCTTTGACGGAGTAGAGAGTCCATGATTATGACCTTCCATAAAGACGCTAACACTCCAGATCAGATTCAGTTTGTTGCTTGACAATGGAGATCTTTGCCTTACAATTAGTTCTAACTTCACCACGAGCTCTTATCTGAATCGGACCACCAGGTGGTGCTCGATTTTTTGAACGAGCTTCATCAGTTTGACCAGCTTTAAAGCATACAAATTGTTTCCAAACAACTTCATTTGTCATCTTATTCTTTCTATTATAGTTATATCTAGCACTAAAACCAGCTTCACGTGCATACTGATTGTAGAATTCAAACGCATTATCTATTGATCCAAATTTCATTCCAATTTCCGGCTTTCGGTCATTTGCAACTTCAGGAATATATAATTGATCGTTCATATTTTCACTCAAAACACTAAGAAAATACATTCAAAATATTAATATAAGCAAACAGAATAATAGAAATAATTAAAAAATACAAATTGATAATTTTATGATAAGCCGGAGGTTCTTAATTGGAGGTTCCTAATTGGTATTATTACAAGTATAGATTCAGTCAAGAGACAATTAAAACACGAAATTATTTAAAAAATTAATCAAGCATATAATATAAACAAGTAAAACTAAAAAACATGTAAATTACTACCTCCGTCCCCCAAAATTTGCTACACTTTGACCCGACACGGATTTTAAGAAATGTAATGCAAAGTGAGTTGAAAAAGTTGGTGGGATGTGGGTCCTACTTTTAAAATATTAGTTTTATAATAATATGTGTGTAGGAATGAGTTAGTGGAATATGGAGTCCACTACCAAAAATGGTAAAAATGAAGTGTATCAAATTTTCAGGGACGGACCGAAATAGTAAAGTATATCAAATTTTCAGGGACAGAAGTAGTATGTAAGAAATTCTAAGCATATATGAAGATCAAGGCTTAAAACTAACCTTATGCTAGCACTCCTCGAGAGAGACAGCACTTTGAAAGTTGTGGAGAAATAAAAACTTAGGAGAAAACAAACAAAGATACGATAACTAAAAAGAGAAAAAAGGAAAGTTAAAAAAGAAAATAAATAATATTGCTGACATGAAGATAGATGAAAGGGAATTATATTCTGTTAGTAAATTCTAAAAATAAGGAAAGTGGCCTACGTGTGATTTAATCGCTCACAATCGCCCATATTCATTATGCTGCAGATCTTTTCTCCTACTGTATAATACTATAATGTAATAACAAAGCAATTCCAAACATATTGTTTGTTGCTACTCCTTTTTTTTTAGTTTATAAGTACCACTACTATATTTCTTTCTTATTGAGTGCCTCAACTGATGTTACTAAATAGTTGAGTTTAATTTACAAGGTACTAGTATCTTTAATATTTACACCGATAATTTTGTTGTTATGTTGGAATCTGATTATTATTGTAGATATTACTGGTTGGTGTTTTATTGTTAGTACTGTATTTTTCCAAGATATATGAATATTAAGGACAATTAAGGTATATCACTATATGATCAAGACGAAGATCAATTAATATAGTTATCATGAACAAGTACTCTCTTTTAGTAATTCATTTGTTCAAAAGTTCGACATTCTCATAGTTGATCGTAAAATATCCAAAATTTAAACAATGTACTAGTAACTATTATCAGTTTCTAATTGTATGTTTAACATTATAATACTCATTATTTTCTTGACCCGAAACAATGTTCTTGCATCCGTCAATGTCTTTAATATCATTACAAAATAGAAATATTTTTTGTTGTTTAAATTTTATTTTAAAATTAATTTTAAAGAATTATAAAGCTTTTAGTTAATTTCGTAATAGTACTACTCTAAATGTGACAAATGACATAATATTTGAATTTTTTTTTTCACATCAATTTGATTAAGATTAAAAAAAAGATCTTGTCAGTCCTCCAGCTCTTACTTATAATCAACCCTATCTTATTTCTCCAGACCTAAACCAAAAAAAACTTGTTTAGCACATCTGTTGTCACCCAAAATTAGATATATAGGCTGTATATATGGGACCTTATGGCAAGTGTAATTGATTTGATTTAATCATACTATATCAATATAGGTGTTTTTGAATTCTGAGCCCCCAATTTCTCAACAACTACACTCGCCAGTTATCATCGAGCTACTAGACTGATGTGATTGAAACTATTTTATAAATTATCGGAAAATTATTAAACCTCACTTCATTCATGTTTTCTGAATATTTTCGAACTCTCTATTGCTAGCTATGTGGAAGAGGATGTACAGCTAGTGAATTCCAATAATACTGATATGAGGTTACTCTCATATACTAAGAAATTAAATTAAACGAAGATGACAAGCAGAATTTGCAAGATTTTATGGAGACAATATCATATCTTTTCACTCACCTATCACTCTTTCTAGCAAACAGTGGATTTCCTGGTACAAATATCACCAGTACTACCATACCCTATATGCCTGCAAAATTTGATCAAGAAAATCACCAAATATATATTGGTCAAACTTTTTTACACTTGGCTCCATGTTACGACCAAGGTTGTAATAATTCTACCCAGCTAAGGAATAAACAAATTATATAGATTGTCATTCCACAATTGAATACCTAGCTACTTACTATCAATTTTTATTCATATCTAGCCTTTTTTTCCTATTTTTCCAACTCTTTTTTGGGTTCTCGAAACTCCTTAGTCTCTTCTTAAAATGCTTGATCGATACTGGTGGAAAATTTACTGTAACTATTGCAAACAAATTAAGGTTGTCAAAAATGAGGGCAATCTAATCATTAAAAACCTTTTTTTGGAGTGATACATTTACACATTTGTAGGTTCTATTTGCTTTCATTCATCTATCTTTTTCCACATTAAATATTAATCATTCTTGCAATTGCATATTTATTAGTTCCCAGTCATCCTTGATCAATTACAGAAACCACTTCCTTTTATATACAAGAAATGAGCAATGAAGGAGGCTTTTTTTCATCTGAGGTAAGTGAATCTGACAGTACAACCATATTTATGAAGATTTTATATACAGGTGCAAATTTTGAGGCTTTGCTTCTTGATTTTTTGTTGCAATTGATATTGATCTTTATCATCATTCATAAAAGTGAACCTTAACAATTAATTCTTCTGAGATCATCCATATGTACAACCTGAGACAAGTCATATATATAACCATGAAAGTCAGTTGAAATAAGGCATCAAGATGAAGCTGGTGATATTTATTTTTGTTGAGACATATTAACTGCAAACTTCTTTATTGCTATTCCCCCAATAAAAAAGAGGTAACAACAAATTTGACAATTTGGAAAAGATATTTTTAACTCAACCACTCACCACTACTGATGCATATATGGACATAATTCTCCCACTAACTCATTAATGCTATCACCATATACATCACAATATATCATCTTTTTCATTATTCTCACAGTAAAATTCCAAACTGGAGCTTCAGAATTTGCTAGCTGTTGTTCACATGATATGTTTTTTCTCAAGAGTAAATGTTGAAGAATAAGTGTTTGACAGCAATAGTTTGAGCTTTCTCATTTTCCTATAGCGATAGATGTCTTTAAATGTTGTAGCTGCTAAATTAAGCAGGTATAGTTATTGTTTGGAATACTATAAGATTAATAAATATGCATTTCTTATACTAACATTTAATAAATCCATCTTTTCATTAAAATATTGTGGGGTCATTAAAGCTTGTATAGAATGAAAAGTAACTGCCAAACTTTAACAAACATTCAATTCTGCATGTGAATATAAATGAAATCATGATTTTGCTGCTATTCCACCCCACATGTTTAGAAAAGATTCATTTAATAAAGTTATAGAATTGTTTTTCTTTTATTTCGAGATATAAAAATCTATTGAAGTTAGCATTAGGTGTGCAGTGAAATAGGTCACTTGACCTAATGTGGGTGTTGAGTTTTTTCACAAAGAAAGGACTTCAACAAACAATTTTTTTTGGGATTTCAAACTGGTAAAATCATTTCTAGTTCACATAACTTACATAAATATGTTAATGCAACAGTCTGCAGAATGTAACAAAAGTTCAAACACAACAAGGCTAGCTCATAGCCTTAATTTATTACAGAAAAGATGTATGCTGCTAGCTACTACTGCAGATGAAATTATATTTTCTTAAGAAATGTGGTTGTAAAGAAGATTCTCCTATAAATTAACATCTTCCCAGCATGAGGAAAAAAACTCAATGAATTTGGATGAGATTAAAATCAAACAAAGATTTTTGGAGGTCTAGAGATAAGCTATCATGTTGCAAACTTACACGAAACAGGGTTTAGGAATCTGTATATTGGCTCTTCCGGCTCTTCGTAAGTGACAAAAAATGTAGTAATGCAATAGTAATCTAAGGTGAAGTGGTAAGTGTGCTTCCCATCACAAAGAACTACTTAGTTAAGAAACAAGAATAAGAAACTCACTTTGATTCTGTAATGATTTTGAAAACTTAGCTGAAAATCCTACTATTGTGTATTTTGTACTAGTTAGAGTGAAGATGGAAAGGTAGGAAAAATGAGTATAGACATACACATTTTCCCCTCTTAAGATTCAAGCTATCAGAAAGTTGAAATGATTCTAATTAAGGAGTTTCTAGCTAGCCAATAAATTCACCCCCCAATCTTGAATGAATAGATGGGTTTCTAGCTGCAACAAAATGGGGAATTAGAAGGTGTAGCTAGGTCAAAATCAGCCAAGGTTCTTAACTTGCAAATAATAACCAGAAGGTTTTACATTCTTAATAATCTGACATGACAAATACATTAGAATCTGTTATCATGGTCTCTTTTAAACTGATAAATATCTGCTTTTCTGTTAAGCTTGATTTGAAGTGTGTAACTTGATGTGCCATTTTGATCATCATCTGCTCCAGTTCTCTTAAATTAACATGTTCAGGAAAATATTGGTTAAGAATTCACATCGAATTCAGACACATCTTGATGAAGACAGCTCCAATATTGAACATGGACTGCTGAGTTTAACCTATGTCCATGGGTTCTATGCAAAAGGTTACTCATAACAAAGTAAATTTGCATTCAAAGCTAGACATTAATTCGACAATCAATTGATAAATAGTTTATATACTTGGGAATTAAGTTCAGAGACAAAAGATATTACATCAATTGAGGTTTCAGATATTGGAAAATTGCTCAAAACCAAAAACTTACACTACTTGTTTAAACACAATATGAGCAACATTAGTAGTCCTGTGGATTCCCAAAGAGTTTCTTCTTCTTCTTCTTCTTACTATATGTTTGAGCTGCTGCAAATCGAAAATCAACATCATTAATTCTTAATCTAATTAAGACAACAAAATATGCACATGATTCATACCTATTGAAGAACTTGTGCTGATCAAAAGAGTTGGATTGCGAGGAGAGCCCAAAAACATCCCAATTCTCATTAGCAGACGATGGGATCATGCTATAGTTTGAACTCAAACCAATATTTTGCTGAAACCCCAAAATGGAAGAAGGGTTCTTGTTCTTGCGTTTGATCACAGGCGGTTCTTGAATTAGGTCATGCCTCGCCCCTTCACCGAAGTGATAAACCGGGTCTCGAAAACCAGCAGTGGCCCTGCCGGAGAGCTGCAAAAACCCCAGCTGATTGCATTCAAACGATGGAGGGTTGAGATCAGAACCGAGCTGCTTGATGCACATCTTCTCCAGCGTCCTCTCCCTCGCCCTCGCCCTCGCCTTGGCCCTCGCCTCCCTCGCGGCCTTATCCTTGTCCCTCCTGCTGGAATCCCCTCCTCCTCCGTGTTGCTGATCAGAGGAGGCCACCATCTCACATGCAGAGGGAGAGGAGTAGTCGCTCTTGTTGCTGTTGCTGGTCTGCACCAGCTCCTTGATGGCTGCTTTGGACTTGGTGAGAAGCCAATCAAGGGTTTTGCTGGGCTTGTCGAAGCCCAGCATCTCCTGGAGATCGAAGAACTTCCTCGCAATGCCGATGGAGAGGCGGACTCTCCGGTCCCTCGGCCCCTGCGCCGTGTGTATCTTGCTGTGCCGGTCCTTCTTCGCCGCCTGCTTCCTCACCGGGGCAGCGCCCGAGCCCTCTCCGTTGTAGGCCTCGGGAGCGGCCAAGTAGAGCCCCGAGAAGGCGGCTGCTGCTTCCGGGTGGAGATATTGGTGGTGGTGGTGGTGGTGGAGGAGGATTTCCACGCCGGAGTCGAGGTCGGCGGGGGGGAGGTAAGTGTTTCTTCCCAACATGGTGGTGAGGAGTTGTGGAGGTGTTGGGAGCCCTAGCTAGTGGTAATTATGGAGTGATGGAGGAGAGGAAACCCTCATATTTGAAGAATGAAGCATTTATTTCAGCGATCAAGCTCTGCACTTTTCCGAAACGGAGGCTCATGAACCGGAGAGGAAAGGGATGTTCGCACAGGGTAATGCCTTTGTTTAGCAGATCTGTTTATTGGGGTTAGAAAAGACTTGTCTCTTTCTTTTTAATTCATCATGCCAAGGCCCCATTCATGGAGATGATTAGGGATTTCCACACTTCATTTGCAATAATTATACAGAGTTAGTATATTTGCTGATACAGACCCTACTGTTTGATTTGTAGGGAATGAGATGCAATGGCAAATACTACTTGAATTTATTGGACTAATCATAACCACGCTTGTATCAAACCTAAAAATTTGACTAAGCCTTTATGAGTGTCACATTTTTGAATTGGTAGAGATTTTGTGATTAATTAATTTTAAAATTTAAATTTTTAAAAATTAGGGCCGTGAGGTTTTTGTAGGGGTGGGTGACCATTGCATGTGTGGGGAGCCAAGAAAAGCTGTGTGGTGATTTAAAAAACAAGTATTTTGGAGTCTAAAACCGTACCTTTGTCTATAACTCTACGCAATCGACAAAATTTTCTTCATTTCTTGTGCTTTAAGAAGGGCCCCATTTATCTCGTGTCCGGTTGAGCACATATTGCTCTGAAAAAAAAAAAAAAAGTGAAAAAAAAGATGAGGAAAAATCACCATTTCCGGCATGGCTCAAAGCAATCTAGGGGACCTCTTCACCCTTTTTGTGCAACTGGGAAAGGTGCCTTTCAATTTCTTCTCATTGATCAGTGGGAATTTCAATAGTAGTAGATCTGGAAACCCTATTTATTGAAAGAGGAAATTGGAAGCCCTAATGTTGAGCTACAAGGGTTTGTGTCTTGTTTGTTTGTTCTCCTTGGGTAAAAAAAAATCAACTACTGCTCGTCAAGTGGAGGAGTTTTTTATCTTTTACTCATAAATATTAGTGTGCAAGTGAAACTGCTTCAGAAGCTTCAAGTGCAGTTGGAGAGGAAAGCCATGGCAATTGAGTAAGTAGAAAAGGACACTCTCTCTCATCCTCTCTCTCTCTATCTATCTATCTCAATTGTGGATGTGTTTAGTTCTGTATATATTCTTGATGCTAGTGCAGAAAAGGAAACCCTAATACAGTGAAACTGGAGATATTTGAGAAAAAAAATGAAGTTTTCTTGTAATTAATTAAATTAACTTTTTTTCAAGAACATAATCAAGAAAAAGAAGTTAATCTTTTATTAATGCGCCAAAGCTATCTTGAGTTGATTCAGTCTCTATGGGACTTGATGTCTTGCAAAAAGTGTACTTGTTAATGTTTTTATATTGAGTCTATTCTTAATTTTTTTTAATTCTAATAGAAGTTGGTATGCTCAATACATAAGTATTTTTATGATAAGGGTTCTATGACAATTATTCAAATTTTAGCTGCATGGTGATTTATGAAAATTAATAGTTTCCTTTTCTCCAGTTTGCTAGTACAGTTTTATTGAAACTACTGTAGTATTTACTCATATGCAAGTGAAGTACAAATTTAATCATTATTGATTTGGGAATACGAAATGTAAGACAATCTTATTGCTCTACTAATTTACACACATCCAACCCCATGGGCTGGATAATTAATAAACACTGTCTAATTAGTTAGGAGGTCAGTACTATCTTTTGGACATTTGTGAAAAAATAAATACGTACTTATACTAGCAAGATGTATAGAAGTACAGTATCTGTTTACATGTGATCAGATGCCTGAAAAATGTGATGAAATATTGAATTGATATAGTTTGGTTAAATGTGATAAACATATCATTTCACAAAATAAACTCTTGGACACACCTTTTAGTTAATTAGTAGGAAAAAAGTACCATACATTTGTGCCGTGGAACAGAATCATGATATAATTATCATTAAACTTTGGAAATTTTGTCGAAGAATGTGATGAAATTATTAGAGTATTAATCAGATAATGAAGGGACAAAAAACTAATCTTAGTATATAGGTATAGGCCTTACTTTTGCCGGTGTACCTTTAATTTAAGCTAGGGCCACTTTCTATACACAGCTCAAGTGCTATTAACTAGGGCAAAACCCATTAAGGGGGTAAATTTTTATTTAATGTTACTGAATTATGTAATCTATAGTATTAATTTTAAAACTAATATCCCATCCATTTTAGTTCTCTGGTCAACTTTAACATAAGTTGCAGTTGAAATAGCACATCAACCGCCACATATCTCATATTGTAAAGGTGAGTTTGTTGTAGTTTTTAAATTAATGTTATGTACATATAAATATAAAATAAGAAATTCTATAAAAAAGATGAAATATCAAACAATTGCAATCATCAATAAAATGAAATTCAAATTACCGTATTCAATTTTAAATTCCTAACGTCCAATTTGATACAATTAAATTAAGCAATATATATTTTTCAGTATCTTAGAAATTAGAGAGGGTAGGTTAGTAAACTCTAATTAAGCATGGTGCTAACAAGAAAATAGACAAACGTTTTCATTATTTTGAAGAAATATATACGGAGTATTTGATTCGATTGGCAATCAGGCCACAACAAGTCCCTTTCACTAACTTTTATCCATTTTTACTGTGTAAGAGACATGATTTAACGTGAATGCATGCGGCGGTAGAAGTTTTTATTTTAAAAAGAAGCATAATATAATCGCACCAAATGGTGCAAAATTATTGTCGTCACATCATAATATTTGTAATTTATTCTGCTCACTGAACACGGACACCAAATATTAATTGTCCTGAATTTTTAGTTAATCACAGAGAACCACAGTCTTAATTCTTTATTACAGATTTGATTATGTCATCAATAACATAACACCGGATAGAAAAATATAAAAAAAAATAGCAAGATGATAAAATATAGAGAATGCCGTACAACACAAGATTCAAATGAATATTCCAACCACATAAGGCAGAAGACACAATATGGACAAACATGATTTAATATTTCAAAAGAAGATATAACAAAAATGGACATATACATATCCTTCAATTGAAATTATAAGTATTGATTAATGATCGCATAAAGATTGATGTAACAGATTATGTTGGTTATGTATATATCATTCAAAAAAAATGAAAAATGGTGGAATCATTGTCTTTTAATAATGTATTTTATGCATGCCATTGTCTTTTATAAAAAAATCTACAGTTGCATATTGGAATAATCTGTGCATTTGTGCTGACAATTTTGAAGATATATATAGTATTTTTTTTTATTAAGTTGAAGCTAGTTAAGAATGTTTCACTAGTAGTGCTAGTAGCTTGGGAGGGTAATAATAGACTAATAGCATGTGATTTATTTGGGTAGGGTTTGGGTATTATACAAACAAATTTAGATAGCGGATACTTGTATTTTATACTTATTCATTAATTATACATTTAAGTAAAAAGAGAATAGAAAATAATTGGAGTCTTAGCTTATTAGTAAAGTAACAATTTCATCATTTTATGCTTTTTATAATTTACATGTACATAGACCGTACGGATTCAAATTATTGGGACGGATGGAACTAATTAGCGGAGCCAGATATTCTATACTGGGACCCAAAACATTTCACAATTTTCTTGATAATATTTTCCTTAAAATCAAAACATAATTTAAACTCAAACTTACAAATTTCTGAAGTCCTATTTCTATAATAGTTTTTTATACTACTTATTGATCTAAAGAGTAGAAAGAAATTACAGTATGACCTTGCTGATTCAGTTCCATCTGGAGATATAACTCTAAATTTTCTAATCTAGCTTATTAATCGCATATTTTAAAGATTAAATTTAAAATATTAATTACCAAAATATCCTTAATTGTTTTCGAAATTTTTGGGTCTCATGTACAAGTTTGTTTGTGAAAACTAATTAATTAGTATTTAGCCCATTTCGAAATTTTGTCCAATATTAAAATATTTTGGGCCCAATTAGAAATATCCTCAATTCTCTAAAAAGGGTCAAAGGAGCTCAGTACACGAGAACAGTATTTAGCCCATTTCCAAATTCTGCATGGTATTTCTAGGAAACTTAAAATAAGATCTTGAGTAGTAAATAATGAAGTGATAAAAATTCTCAAATATTTATTGACTAAAAACAACGACGTATACCTTGTGCTTATATCTGTTTTGTTAAAAGGAGTAATACACAAATTACTTCTGATTTTACCGACTAAATACATAGGTTTATTTTAACGGAAAATTATACATAGTTTTACACTTTTACTATACGGTATTTCTGTATATACGATATTAATATCCTTCTAACATTTTATTTGTGACTAAAGAGTTTAATCCGTTTTAAAAAAAAAAGAGTTTAACCCGTATTATAGATTTTTTCTGAATTTCAAATAAAAACATATTTCAAAATTCATAACTGCTTGAACGATGGGCCTAATTTTTTTTAAATAGTAACATGCTTGTTAGAAAACTACTCCATAATAAAGTGATTTATCAATAATTGTTCTCTGTTATGTTATCCTGTGAAAATTTGAACCCTAACTTATTGGATGGAGGAGAAAAGTCAGGGTCGCAATTCAGCAAGAAGATTAAGAATTTAAAATTAGCTAGTACACGTATAGGATATGTGAAAAAAGTAAGTTTCATATGAAAATCACATCTTTGAAAACTTAATTGGTGGGCCTAACTTTTGTGTAGTGTTTATAGAAAATTAGCCTCACCCATAAATATATCCTTATTTACTTGAGTGTCTTCAGCACATAAAATTAAAAGCATTTAATTAGATCTACTCCACTTCTTATACTTTTAGCAATGTTTTTCTTATAATATTCATTTCAAAATGAAAGTCAACATTGTTTTTGTAGATCAATTGTACCATAAAATTGAAATCTGCATTTTATTGACTTTATTTATAGGCGGTCTATTCTTGCTCCTCCGAATATGTAAACTTTAAAAAATGGTAAATACACAATATGCATATGGAAATGTTTAAAATTTTCAAATAATTGAAATACGGAATGAAAAATAAAGTGAAACATCACATCAAATACGCACGAAAAGTGTGAATGTCGACTCATCTCATTCTGTCATCCCCGCACGCTTTAGAAAGTGGGGCAATAATTCTACTATATCAATGAAAACGAATTTATGAGCATGTACTATATTACAAGATCATTTTACTGTTTTTACGCATACGAACAATTTTGGCCTCAATAATTTGTACCGGTTTTATTATGACTGCAATCACCACTTTGTGCATATATTTCTTAATTAAGTACTACTAAAAATCTACATGTTTCAAAGTTTAAAAAGATTACTATACAAGCCAGATCAAAACGGTGCCGTTAATTTAAAACAAAAAAATAGCAATTCAGAAGTATAGGGATGTTACCGGTCCGCAATCATGTACATGAGCCCACGGCCCACGGCCCACACCTCAGAGAAGGGCTTGAATGCAGAAATGATTTTGAATTTAAATCTTTTTTAAAATATATCATGCATAATTGAATAACTGTCCTTCCACACTTTTTCAACACCATAAATAAATTACTGTATATTTCCATAGAAATAAAGTTTTGGAAAAAGAATAGAGCATAGTTCAAAGAACAGTCTCAAACCATGATTAATTGACACTAGCATTTTAATTACTATTTGATGTAATATTTATATTTATTTATTTCAATATTTAAAATTAGTTAAATTAATCTACCAAGGAATGAAAGCCAATGTATTAATAGTTTTGAGTTAGGCTGATATTATATTATTTTACACGAATATTGCTTAGATTTGTATAGGAAATTTGGAACCGATTGCGGGCACCACTTGTCCTAGATTCAGGCAACAAAATTAAGTTACATATATAGGAACAAAAGAAAGGGAATTAAATAATTAAATAGATTAAAATGGGATGAAATTGATTATGTTTGATGGCTGATGAGTGGAGCTAAAAGGCAATAATACAAAATATTAGGGAGCAAAAACAAAGATAGAGTTGATCAAGTAACGACATTTAATAGTCCTTTCATGGGGAGCAAACCCACATGCTATTTTATCCTTCAACTCCTCTTTTCAAAAAAGGAGGTACCATTAAATTCTATACATGAGAGTACATTCATATTTTAATTTTTTCGTCTTACTATATGTATTTATTAGAAAATTTTGACTTTCATTTTGTCCGTCTTTTCGATTTAAGCTTTTGTTAATTAGTACTATCACTTATAATTCACATTCTATAATTTTTTCACTCGCTTTTACATACATTAATTTTTTCATTCTTACATATCTTAAATCTATGTTAAGTCAAAATTGGATATTTAGTCCTGCAGAAAGTTAAAAAAAAAAAAAAGAAATAGAGAAATCGGATACATGCAATGAGATGAGACAAACAAAAGATTTTTTTTTGAATGATACACTTTGCTTGTTTTTACGATATTCATCGGTTCCATAGTAATTGGATTTACACTTTGCCTCCTAAAATATCTCATATGTGGGACGATCCTCTCATTTGTGCACTTCATTAAATTTATATGTTTGGTTTAAAAAAAAAACAAACTGAAAGTGGGAGGTCTAGGCTAGTCTAAGAAATAAAAAAAAGTCATCAGTTTTCAAGATTTGGTATATATATACTCTAGTAGATTATAGTCACAATTAATTTAAGTTTTAAATAAAGAAAAAATATAAAAAAGAGAAATAAATTTAGTTCACGTGCATTTCCTTGTAATAGGAGTATACGCGAAGAGGAATTGATGTCTCTGTTCACGAAAAAAGGTGTATATATTTTCTAAAGGAAAATTCATTTATGGCAACGGAACAACAAATAATAAATTTCTATAAAATGTTATACTAGTATATATAGTAATTTTAGTTGGAGTCAAATATGGTTAATTGTGATTGATTCGCCTGCAAATAGTAACATATCGCCACGTTTCATTGGGTAGGTGAGAATTTCTCATTTGGGAGTAGTAGTAATTTTATTTACTTCCATCTTGAAATAAAATGAGAGAATATAATGTTGAACGATAAAATTACCAATACTGAACCATTAATAATACTAGTGCTAAAAAGCTCATTCTTTCATAAATACATAGTCAAACTTATTTAGGTTGTCCTAATTTAATAGCCCCATGGCTATATAATGAATTCTTTGGTGTGACTTTCTCAGACTCTTATGTACGAGTCAAGATTAAGAGTATTTTGTAATTATACATATTAATAGAAGGATAAATAAATTATAAAAATCCATTTTTACATAAACTCTTGTGGCGCCCACTTTCAGTTGATGATAAGAATAATTATTGTGGTATGCTAGTAGGAGTATTAACTAGGCAAATGGAGTAGGTATAGACAGTTCAATTGAGCTTATAAGTTATAACTTCCGACTTATGTGAGTCACCAAAAAATTGTGACTCATATATTTATATATAAGTATTTATAGTGCAAAATGATTGTTAAGTCAAACGGAACAATCCCAAAAAATGCATTTAATCAAAAATTACAAAGAAAAGGGTACTGAACTAAATGACTGGGGCGCTGCAGTTTTTCTAGCCCCTACTAACCTTTCTTATCTTCATTAATTTTGTCATTTAATTCTGCGATTGCAGAATTTTGTTTTTGGTTGATTCTGATTGTCAGTCATATTTCCTTTTGAACTGTCTTCCCCCTTTTAAGGCAAAAACTGCATCACCTATTCAATTCTCACTCACTGCCACACATTTTTGGGTTTTTCTTATCTTTTTTTGCAATATGATTTTCAACTGGTTTTAATATTAAGCTCAACAGACTGACAAGAAATTAAGACCATGACTAATTTGGTGCAAATAATTTAAAGTATATATAGTTTTAATATCATCAAATTATATTTTTTTAAATTAGAAAGTGGAGGAGAGTGGGACAAAGGAATGCCATTAAAACTAGGAGACTTCTGTCTCATGAAATTTTACTTTTACCTTTGGAATTTTAATAAATGGTTTACTATAAATATGCACGTGGTGGTTGAGAGGCTAATTCTTCGGCGTGATATTGTATAGTGGAGTATTAACTTTTGATGGAATAAAAATATAGTAGTAGTAGTAGTAGTAGTAGTAGTAGTAGTAGTAGTAGTAGTAGTATTTATATTGGTCACACTTTGGAGTGAATTATAAGACTGAAAATTTTTACGAACCAAGGGATCATATTATAATATGGAAATGCATGATAAATTTGTTGAAAATGGTACTAGTAGTTTATAATTAAAAGGTGTCAATTTGTGGTATGGGAGCAAATTTCCCAATCATATTATACTCTCAGCCAAAAGAGCCATCATTACTATGTTGAAATTTATGTCATAATTGTTTATCTTAATTAATAATGCAACCTCCAATTATTACATACGCGATGCTATTCGAATTTATCTAATTTGTTGCTAGAAAATAAACTTAAAAACAATATGCAATAGTGCCAAACTGCTCACTAGCTACCATAATCATCATCATATGAGAAATGATAGTACTACACTACTAAAATACGAAAAAAATACCATGCACAAATGGAAAAAGACTCATGATCTCACTAATGAGGGAAAATGATGGTAGGATAGATATTTACAGTAAATAGAGGATAAAATGACAGTAAAATTAAGGCCAAGAAAGAAACTAACTGAGAGCAAAATCCTTTCCTGGGGATGGATACATTCATACATACACAATAATTCACTAAACCTAATTAATTTAGAAAAAAAATTCAGTCATGCCAGCAAAGAAGCATAACTACACATCTCCTCATTATGTAGAGCCTTCCTCTCTGTTCCTTCATGAATCTTCCCAATTTCTTGCTTGACAATCGCTTCTTCGACGACTCGTCCCTCATTTTCATCTCCATTTAAGTTGAATCTGCTTCAACAACAAGAAAATTTTGATTTCAAGAAAAAGAAGAATTTCTTGCTAGGTGATTCTCTCTCAAGAATGATGAGAATTGAGAAGTGGTTTGAGTTTGAAATGAGGGGGCAGAAGGGGGTTCTTATAATGGCCCATTTTCTGGTTGCCACGTTGCATCATTAATGCAGGCATCATCCTCCTACATAGTTGCTTGGCCCCAATACATTATAATTTATAACCTATCATATTTTTGAGTTTGCTTTAATTTTTTTTGTCATACTATATTTTCCACACAGTTATATGTTTACTGAATTTTCAATAGACCAGTCGAAACGTTACATGATCGAATCTACCAAGATTTTTTACATAAATTTGTACTCCCCATTCATACATAGGAGAATTGTTATCTTCTTTTATTTGATTTAAATTTTTTTATTATTATTATGGAAATTGGTACGAATTTTGTTGCAATAAAGGATGGTAGTTGTAGTTGATCAGTGAGTCAGTCAAACATTACAGCAGAAGTGATACTTTCACACAGCTGAAGTGGTGAAGTGATTATTTTAATGCGCAGTTTCACAGTGAGATTCCTTAATAGGGACAGTAAAGGGACATTTGATAAAATCTAAACTCTTAAATAAAGCTTAATTCAAAAACATTAATGGTGTTACAGAAATTGGCATCTTTAATTCCAACCAGGGTTGAATTGTTTACAAGCATTGCTCTTGGAATTTGAGGCAGTGCTAAACATGTTTTGCTTAGTGTTTCACCATGCCTTAAGAATTATATACCTACAATAGTCCCATTTTTTTTCTTAATAATTATACTATGTGTAACATTAAATTATGTATATAGTGTAAATCTGACAAAATTGAAAGATCTTGGAAGATTGCACACGAGTGTTTTCACAGAAGAAAATATCCAAGTTGAGGACAAGAGAAGAGAGTGTATGATTAGGAGTGGGGTCTAAAATAGAAAATAAAATAAAATAAAATGAAGGGGACAGTAGAGGATCAAAATACACTCAAGAATGCCTAGAAATTCAAACAGTGGACCAGCAGGTTTATATGGTCCATTGCTAATTCATGAATGTGTAGCAAATTAATTTAAGTATTGTTTGCACTAAGACAGCCCTGCGCGATACAAGGAAGAGATGCTGTCACGTGACAGCCACATGACTGGACATTGCCCATTATTATCATCTCTTTTTATTAGCTAGTGGTAAAATGAGTATTTGAATGAAAGCTTATTGGTTCGAATTCATTAAACCTCTACTAATTAATCACATGCGGTTCATGAACATTATTTGCTTGATTTTTCAAATATGATGCGAAATAGGTTTTGAAAAGTTATTTCTAGTGAGTAACAAATTACAAAATTATATATGCTTCCACGTTTAATTTTCACTTAATAATTTGGGATAACTACATGGACTAATGAGTTCTCTTTCGTATCGTGAGTTCCCTTAAATTGGTAGTAGTATTTGATTTAACAGTAAAAAGTTATGTTTTACGTGGATAAATTATGTGTCATATAAAAAGGTCGACTTCATAAAATTAAATGCAGCTAAAAACGACGATTATGTGTCAGCCAAGTCAGTCTCAATATCTCACTCAAATTAAGAATTAATATTGCTGTCACAACTACAAAAGTTGTTAACATTAATTTAATTTGTGTGTCTATTTGAAGGAACTATAAACGTTTAATCATAATGCAAATTTGGTACTAGCATTCGTACAAAGTCTTACTTTAACTTTAAATTTAAATTGACTCTTCCAAGCCCCTGAGGCCTCAAGGTTTCTTGGAATTTTATTAAGTTGGATAAGCGGACTGCGGGCACTTCAACGGTATTTATTCTAACTTGATGACTCACATGACGAGTGGCCAGAACGAGCACATGGTCCGAGATGAGGCCATCCGGATGTATAGTAGCCAGTACTTGTCGACGAAGGGCTTCAAGTATTGGAACATCTACGATAAGGCTGAAGGATCTCCCCAAATTCCGGACGGGAATGCACGACGCGCTGCACGGGAAATCGGTGCGCTCGCGACTTAGCGTTTCGGAGAGCGAGGGGAGCGCGGCCCACATCGACTTGAGTGGGGATGGTCCGCACGAGCGCCCGGAGGGAGTGAAGAAGGCGAAGGGGAGGCGGAAGGGGAAGGGCGCAACGTCGGAAGTCGCGTCGGAATCCGTCATCGACTTAGAAAAAGCCACTTATTCGAGCAATGTCGCCAATCTGACCCAGATGTACACGCTGTACTTCACCGGCGGCGGGACCCCTGAAGAAAAGGCGGCCCTCTGGAAATGCATCCAACACCTGCAGAGTACGCTGGGGCTCGATCCCGACGCCCCTCCGGCCCCTCCGTCTTAGATTTTTTTTTTTTTTTTAAATCTTTGTTTATTTGCGTTTTTTATTTGTAGTTTTTTTTTTTCTCGTTGTATTATATTTTCCAATGATTAATACAACGATGAATTGTTCATTATTAGTCTATTTATTAAATACATTTGTAGGGAAAATTAAATAATATAAAAAATAATGATGTAAAAATGAAATGTTGAGTTAGGGAGAAATAAGGGAGAAATAAGGGAGAAACCAATGTAGCACTTGGCTAAAAACTGGGGATAAATTTGACTCTTCCAAGCCCCTGAGGCCTCAAGGTTTCTTGGAATTTTATTAAGTTGGATAAGCTATAGGAATTATAATTGACCCTCAACAATAAAAAAAAGTTAGTAAACCATATTTAATAGGAAATTAGGCGTATTAATTATTGGAAGAAGATCTTTGTTTTGATTTCTACTCCAAGACAGCTCCGAAATTCACAGTTAAATTAGCGCATGTGAGTGAATGAAATGGGGGCTGTTAATTTGTTAATTAAGAAAGGGATTAGTCATGAAATCCTCATTGGATTTCGGGGTGTCTGAGAATCCGAAATTTCGATTTTGTTGTCCAATTTTGTTCATTCACCTCTAATATTCCAAAATTTTAATTGGTAAAGATTCATCCTTCTCTATTAATTATTTGCGGAGATGAAGGTACAGATGAATAGATTAAACCAAATTCTCAACTTTCTAGAACCCTAGACTATATGGTACTGTGTATGTAGCTCATATTTCAGTTTATATGTACACTCTTATACGGCTTTGAATGAGCCTCTGCCTTATGTATAAAGTAACATACAAATACAGTAAACGTATACATACATTTTGAACGATGCTAGTCATAAATACTCCTACACATTGCAAAAAAAAAATTACTACTACAACACACCATCTAACCAATCTATATACTGTCCGAATGTTAACCCCCAATGTTTAGGTTTTGAGTTAAATATTATAACCCGATAAAAATCACAATCGATTAGCTCTAATTCAAATAACTCAAAGCCACAACCTAGTAGGATTGGCCGAAGTATGTTAGGTTGACTTGATTGACAACAGTAATCCCACTAGAAATTGAGTTGGCTTCTAAGATCATCTCCAACCACCAATCTCAAACTCATTTTTTGAGTATATGTCACACCAAAAGTAATTTTACTCCAACCATTTACACCAAATTCAAAATTTACACAATTTTTGAGTTATTGTCTCACAAAAGATTTGCAGTAACACCAGATTTGGTGTTGTTTCAAAAAAAACATAAAAAATGGGTTAAGTTTGGGGGAACGGATCCCCTGCTGTGGAGAAATCACAGCAGGGGCAGCTGTGCTCAAAACGCAGCGTTTCGGAGTTGGCGAACGGCGTCGTTTTCGGTTTCACAATTTGATTCACAATTTCTTATTCAAACGGCAGCGTTTCGGAGAATTGGGGAACGGCGCCGTTTTTGGTTTCACAATTTGATTGACCAGTTTCTTCCACGTTTTCATTTCACTCTAATTCCTCTCTTTCTGATTTTTTTTTTCTTTACTGGAAACTAAATCAATTAAATAAAAATAAGAAATCTGATGTTACTTAGATTTGTTATAAACTAGACTAATCTGTGAAGGAGTTGCAGAATTATATTTGGTCGATTTGTATGAGGCAATGGAGTATGTATGCTTGCAAATAAAACCAAGTGTTCCAGGTAATGCATACCAAGTGCTTGAAGAAAAGACCAAGACCAAACGGCACCGTATTGCATGCTTAATTTAAAATAGTAAAAAAGTGCTATAATTTTTAATTTTCTGCACTTCCTCTCTCTTCCGAAATACGCTATTTTGAATATTTTCCTTTGCCTCATTTTTCTGGATATTAGAATATAGAAATTGAATCATTAACTTTTTCATCTTAATCTTTCCCAAAAAAAAGGCGCGCGCGACTTTCTGCTCTCCTCTTTCTCTATGCAATTTTCTTCTCAAAGCTGCGCGACTTTTTGCTCTCCTCTTTCTCTATGCAATTTTCTTCTCAAAGCTTCTCATTGTTGATAAGCATCAGGTATTCAATTTAAATGTAAAATCATCTATACATTTTTCTATTATTAATGTTTTATGGGGATGGAGACATTCTGTAGTGAAATACTCTATTTTCTCAATATTATTTTCTTATGAACATATTATTGGTTTTGATTGTTATGGAGCTTGCTATCTAGTACAGAGGAACATAGCATTGCATATGTATTATGTGATTTCATTTTTTCCTTATATATTTTCTTTTTGTGGCTTTTACAGACTTTTGCAATAATTTGTCACCATGAACACAAGTCCAGATATTGATTTGAAGCCTAAAGTTGGTATGGAATTTGATAGCTTAGATGATGCTTGGATGTTTTGGGTTCAATACGGAGGGAAAGGAGGCCAAGAAGACAAAAGAGATTCTTTAAAAACCCTTATTTGAGCCCCAAAAAATTTTAAAGTAAGATGGGGGTACGGGTGTGTATAAAGTAAACAGTTTATTAAGGCATAATCATCCTTTTATCTCCCGAGACAAGACATATGTTATCTTCTCAAGCCGATTCGGGGTTCAAGCCCATGAGATAGTTTTCAAGGAGTTAAATCAAATCGTCTTTAATTTGATAAGGGGGGGGAAAGGGCTTTGGTTACAAATAGGATGCTAAGAATTATCTTCTTAAGACAAAGAAGCATGGTATATGGTAAGTCTTGTCTAATGAAATACTTTAAATCAACATAAAAAACCCTATTCTATCATAACCAAAGGATGGAAGAGAGATAACTAATTTTTTTTTGCGATGGAAGGGACGACTTATATTTTGGCAGGGTTTGTCATTAGATACCACTTTTTGACTAATGGGATAATAATTTCCGGTTCTGGGGTTTCAACAATGGAGCCCGGATTTTCGGTGCACCCTTTTTTTATGATGAAACAAAGTTTCATTTAAAGGTTGTTTAAATTTTTTTGGGGGCACACAAAACAAAAGGCCTCTCATTTTAAAAGATCAAGATCAAAAGCAATGGCAAAAGCTTTTTCACGAGGTAATGCCGAAAATTTAGGGAAGCCAGGCACTTAATGCAAAATGGAATCAAACATGGGAAATCTTTTAAGGAAGGATCGTGGTTTTCGAAAATTTTTAAAAGGGGATGATGGCTTTGAGGATGGGGAAATTGGGAGGTTTGAGTAACTTTTCAAAACTTTTAACAACACGTGGTTGAAACATATGTACAACGTGAAGGAGAAATGGGCATGTTGCTATTTAAAAGCCTTCACCCTTGGTATGAGAAGCACACAACTTAGTGAAAGTGTCAATTCTACTATCAAGAATTGTACCATGCCAACCTTAAGCATTGCACAATTTTGTAAGAATTTTGAGCATGTCGTGGAGGATAAACGGTATAACGAACTAAAGTGTGATTTTGAGGCACGCCAAAAATTGCCTAGGTTGAGGTTGGAGAGTTCTCCCATGTTACAGCAACTTTCTAAGATTTATACTCCATCCGTTTTTGATCTGTTTCAGAATGAGTTCATCTTGTTTGCAGCTGCATATATAGAGCATAAAGATGAGTCAGGATCATTATTCGAATATGTCATCAAACTAATCAATCATGATGGAGAATGGAGGGTGACCTATGATCCTAATACAAAGATGATTCATTGTAGTTGCCGAAGGTTTGAGATGATAGGATTGATATGTTGTCATTCTGTGAAAGTGTTTGATGTGTTAGACGTGAAGTTGCTTTCGGAGAATTACATTCTTAAAAGATGGACAAGAGAAGCTAGAGCTGGTGTAGTGCACGACTATGTAGGCAATGAAGTTGAAGAAAATTCTAAATTGCAAAGTGCTGAGCGGTATAGGAGACTATGTCAAATGCTTATAAGGTTGGCTAATGAAGCTTCTGTTCACCAATCAACCTTCTCCTTGGTGCATGAAACGATGTCTGATCTCTATAAAAAGGTAATGGAAATGCGTTCAAAAGAAGATGACCAAGAAAATAGGAGCAATGCGAAGATTTCCCCAGTTGTTTCTCATATGATGGTATCAAAAGGATTCAAGAAAAAGGTTGGTTCAAAAGGTTCGAAACGATTGAAGAGTTGGGTAGAACTTCAATCAAAACGAAGAAAACCAAATCACAAAGCACAAGTAAGTAGAATTATTATACTGCTATAGATTCGAAAATGAGTTAGCTAATTACATATTTTGTAATAATTGTAGGTTGTTGGAGCACAAAATTCATTGCATGTTGCAAGTCCAACACTTCCAACATCTAATGCATGCCTTGAAAGGACTGGAAATTATTTAAGTTTCACTGAATTGTTAACGGTATAACTCTACTTATACTACAGCTTTTAGGTGTAATTTGTTGCAATTTATATTTTTCTATTTTTTAATGTAGGCACCATTAGATCAAACCTTATATTCTGTTGATGGAACAAATTCCAGCATAACAAGCAGAACAAGCAGCTTAAGTCCAAGATGGTACCCTCTTTTATTCTTTGTTATTAGTTGTGCCCCTCTATAAACTATATCTTTTCTTCTTAGCATGCACATGTTTAGTTGATCCAATTATTCGATGCAGCATTGAATGGAGCTCTGGAGGCATATCTAGCATCAACTATCAAGATCAAGATCATTGAAATTCATGCTTGTACTTTTTGATATAATAGATATCTCATGCATTTGAATATATATTTTGATGTAAGCATCTCTTGAAGTGCTGAATTATAATTGTTATATCTAATGTTAACTATGAATGGAGTATTAATGTTTTAAACATCTACTCTGTTTGGATTATGACGTATTAGAGAAATGGGAGAAGACTTACTTTAGAAATGAAAAATTAGAGAACTGACTTGTTTGTTCCGTGGACGTATGTATTTCGTATGCCAAACCATATTTCATATTTTATAAATGAAATTGGGAAATATATATTATTATCGAACATGGAATAATTAATTTTTACTATTATTTGTTTTTATATTATTGGCTTTGGGCAGGACTTATGAAACAGATATTGCAGGTTTCTAAATAAATCTCAAGTAAATTACTTCCCTTGGTCTTTTCTTCAAGCACTTGGTATGCATTACCTGGAACACTTGGTTTTATTTGCAAGCGTACATACTCCATTGCCTCATACAAATCGACCAAATATAATTATGCAACTCCTTCACAGATTAGTCTAGTTTATAACAAATCTAAGTAACATCAGATTTCTTATTTTTATTTAATTGATTTAGTTTCCAGTAAAAAAAAAAATCAGAAAGAGAGGAATTAGAGTGAAATGAAAACGTGGAAGAAACTGGTCAATCAAATTGTGAAACCAAAAACGGCGCCGTTCCCCAATTCTCCGAAACGCTGCCGTTTGAATAAGAAATTGTGAATCAAATTGTGAAACCGAAAACGACGCCGTTCGCCAACTCCGAAACGCTGCGTTTTGAGCACAGCTGCCCCTGCTGTGATTTCTCCACAGCAGGGGATCCGTTCCCTAAGTTTGGTATATAGTTGGAGAAAATTTCTACACCAAAATTCATTTTTGGGTATGATTGGAGATGGTCTAAAGATACAGAAGTAGGGTATGATATCTACACTTTATATTTATTTATTTTTTCATCTAAACAAATACAATTAGAATGATAAAAAATTACTTTAATTTGATATGTTTTTTTATAATAAAAAAATTTAAATTGATGGAGTTAAGTACAATACAGAAGTTTGAGTTATTTTTTGAAAAAAAATGTAATTATATTTAATTAAGTGCTACTAATATTTTCTCATTTCCATTTTTAATCTTTGGCTGATATGTATGTTTAGTCAGTAGCAGCGTATTCATGATTTTTGATATACACCCAAAATAAAAGCAAATAAAAGCCTATATACAATAAAAATATCCACAATCGTAGTACTACGTACTAGGAGTATAACGTTTCATACATTCTCTCGATCTAAAATTTATAAGCCGATTTCATTATTAGAGCATCCACAATGAATGTCTTAGTGAAAGCCCTAGTGAAAACTCTAGTGGTTGTCATATTAACATGTCCTATCTTTCTGCAAAGGTGGAGTCCTAGTGGATGCCCTATCTCTTATCCACTTTTCATTTTAATTTTAAATTATTATTTTTTAATTTTATTTTTAATTACTAAAATACCAAAATATATTATATTAAACACCACAAATGAAAAAAAAAACACTACATTACCTAATTTAAAAAAAAACTACATCATTTAGCTAAAAAAAAACTTCATTAAAACTAAAATACTAAATTAAAAAAAAACCAAACTAGTCATCTAAATTTAACCTCTAGCTCAAATGGGCATACCGTCGTCGACACTATGGGGGTTTGGAAATTGACTCGGATCCATTGTTGAAAGTGTGGATATTGAAGATTGAGAAAAGAAAGTGAAAGGTTTAGAGGGTTGGTGTGTGAAAAGTGAAGAAAAATTGAGTATTTATAGTGGTTTAAATTAGGGTTTAAAAATAATTTAAAATTTTTATAGAAAAAACGGAAAATGGTCCTATCGGGCTCGGGCATCGGCCTGCAATGGGAGCCCGATCTCACGCCCGATGGATCAGTGAGAGATCGGTCGTGACCGAACTCTTGGTCGTCCTCGGGCATGCCCGACGCTTGCAATGGATGCCCAATCAAGCCCGAACCTGATCTCGGACGATTGGGCGTGAGATCGGACATTCATTGTGGGTGCTCTAAGAATACTATATTAAATGAATTTCGAACTGGTTACAAATTAATACAAATATCAAATGTATATTTTCACTTTGACGACACAATAGAAATTTAAAACTGAATTAAAACTTTTGGCTGAGGGTACATGCATTAACGTCAAGTAATTATATACTGTTATTGTTATTATTATAAAAAATAATTTAATAATGTTTGTAAAATAGAATTCTGGCCATTCAGTTGGTAATATAGTACTAATGACTATTGACTAGTAGGAGTATTAGTAGTTCGAGGTTGTTTCTGCATAGGAAACCTTAAAAAACCTTAAATTTTCAGAAATAAAAGCAAACGAAAGAAATCTTAATAAATACTTCCACTGTTCCATTAGAAATAAAACATAGTCATTTTTGGTCTGTTCCATTAAAAATGAAATGTTTTTAAAAATTGAAACAATACCCTCTTTACTTCTTCTTATCTCTTACTTTACTCTCTCTTCGTTAGTTTACAAAACAAAACTACATAAAATCTCGTGCCGAAAAATAAATGTTGCATATTTAATGGGACGGAGGGAGTACAAAATTAGAAGTGGAGGAAGAAGAGATCCGAGTGGAAATATAAAAAAATTAATTTCTTAGAGAGACAATAGTAGTTCTTCATCAGAAGAGGTTGATTATCTGAATATTTGCGGCCATCGATGTTTCTATTTGGACATAATTATTCTTTCATCACGATATTAAACATAGGGTCACGGTGTAATTTTTCTCTTTAATAATGGGCTAGAAGATCGGCCCAACGTCCTTTTCAACATCTTGCATTTTTCAGATTAATCGGCCCATCTGCACACCAATATTAATAAGAAGATAATCAGGCCTTCTATTTTTGAAATATTAATGAGATCAGCATCTGGGCTATTATTTTGCTCATTATTTGGATATGGTATATATATGGGCCTTCAACCAATCGAATTCAGAACTTACTTTCACTCAGTATTTAGACATTAAGATTTTTATGCACTATTAAAAGCTCAATTAAATGCACTGGTCATAGTATAATAATATAACTAAATGCACTTGGATGGACTCTAATGTTCTTCATATTTCAGGTTGCTTATATTGTGAGGACTGATATTTTCAGCTAGCAAATATATGCATCTCTTGTTAAAGTTTGACGCTGAAAAACACAATATTCGACGCATAGATTAGTTGTACTCCTATTAACAATTGTAATGTCTAACTAAAGTGTCTAATATTGATTTTACGATCATATTGATGTATTTTAGCATTGAAATGATTTATAATGAAAACATGTTTATCACTATATTTTTGCATATTTTCTACGTTATTATTGCGTTAATTTGTCAATAATACGAATTCTAGCAACTTAGAGAGTAGTATCTTGCAACTCATAGTATAATTGCACAAAATTATCTAGAAGTGCTGATAGTGTGAACGTGTAAATAGATTAAGAGCTGCGGAGGAATTAGTCTTGCATATACCAAGTCAAATAAAATTAAGATGGAATCTACTATGAAGATGATTTACATAATCGCATTTTCCGTGTTGTTTCGTTATTCAATTCTATGTTTTCCACCTTCCGTTTTCTCATCATCCATAGCAAGTCAAAAGTCCAACACTACTGTCAACTGCTCCCTCCCTCTCCCTCAATCACTAAAGAGAGAGAGAGAGTGCTGCTCCAAAAATCTCCACAAATGGGTATTCAAATCAGCCGAATCAACCGCAGCCGTAGCGATTCCCTCCGCCCGCAGCCACACCCGCCGCCGCCTCGAACCATCTCAGACCCCACCCCGAATGCTTCCTCAGCCGCCCCCGACCTCATCTCCTACGAAGCCGCCTGCCTCTCCGATCCACAACTCCGGAGCTTCGACTCCTCCGTCCAGCTCCGCACCACCCGCGCCATCAACTCCATCGCCCTCTCCCTCGACTCCCGCGCCTTCTCCCTCGATTCCCTCACCCAGGTCACCGAATGCCTCCTCGAGACCAACCAGGAAGTCGTCAAAATCATCCTCCACAACAAGCGCGACGTCTGGAAAAATCCCCAACTCTCCGATCTCGTCGACGATTACTTCGAAAACAGCCTCCTAACCCTAGATTTCTGCACCGCGCTCGACGCCTGCCTCAAGCGCGCCGGCCACATCGAGTCCATCGTCAATGTAGCCCTCCGGAAGTTCCAGGAGGAGCACTACGGCGCCTCCGAGGAGAGGAATTACGCCAGAACTCTCGAGGAATTGAGCAATTTCAGAGCGGCGGGCGATCCATTCACGGAGGAGTTTTTTAGGGCTTTCAATTCGATCCACTCGCGCCAGTCTCAGATGCTCGAGAGATTGCACGCCAAGAAGCGGAAGCTCGATCGTAAGCTGAAGTCGCTCAAGGCGTGGAGACGAGTCTCGAACGTGATATTCGTAGCAGCTTTTGCCTCAGTGCTGATATGCTCTGTGGTGGCCGCCGCCGTGTCTGCTCCTCCGGTGGTGACTGCTCTAGCGGCTGCGGCCGCCGTGCCCCTGGGCTCGATGGGGAAATGGCTGAACTCGTTGTGGAAGAACTACGAGAGGGATTTGAGGGGACAGACAGAGATACTCACCTCAATGCAGATTGGTAGCTACATAGCGCTGAATGATTTGGATAGTATAAAGAGGCTGGTGCAGAAGTTTCAGATAGTGATCGAGTCGTTGCTGGCGAATGCTGAGTTTGCGATGAGAGGGGACGAGGCGGTGGTGGTGGCGGTGGATGAGATCAGGCAGGAGGTGGATAGCTTCATCAAGACTATACAGGAGCTCCGAGACAGAGCCAACAAGTGCACGCAAGAGACGAGGATGGCCCGGACTTTGATACTGCGGAAGATCATGAATCATCCCTCGGGTTCCAGTCAAGATATTGGTATGTTTTCATGACTGAAGTAGAGAGGAATCAGCAGTCTATGTGCATTGTGAAATATACATGTCCTGATAAATGAGGGCTGGAGATAGATACCTATATATTGGCCTTATTCTTGTGAGGCATAGAGTTGTCACTTGTCACACATGTTACTAGAAAGATGACTGGATACTACATAATAGTATATATTCTAAATTATTTCATTGAATAATGACTTGGTTTTGCATTATGATTGGGCAAAGAGCAGTCTTTTGAATTCCTCAAGATCAACTGAGCTATGTAGTGTTGGAAAGTTGCAAACAAGAGAGTGGCATTTGGCAGCAAGCATGATGAGATTGTTGGAAAGTTGATCAACAAGAGAGATGGTGATCTATCTCTCTACTCAAGTTTTCTTTGATAGTTTGCTCAAATTGTGTTAAAACGAGTATCATTGATTTATTATCAAAGCATCTCCCAATATGAGAATTGGTCTTTGACTCTTTGTAGTCTCTGCTTGAGCTAAGTGTGTATCTATGATATAGGAAATAGAAGATGAAATACACATTTGGTTGTTATAGATTGCATTGCTTCTGATCACTTCTCAAAAGACTAATTTAGGAAATGGAAAAGGCAGTGACTACTTATGATAAGAGTGAAAGAGGAAAGCTATAATCTTTTTAGATGAGAAATGATGCAGTCAGACTCAGACATGCAGTATTTGCTAAATGAGAATGCTACTAGTTTCTGGTTGGACAAGAAAAGGTGAAAGAAGGAAATCAGAAAAGAATTGAGTGAGAAAATGTTGCACTGCCTAGGTTGGTATTGATTGTAGATTGCAGGGATTTATTACATTTCCTTGGAGAGATAGATCAAGAAAATGTGGTTGCTTGTAATTGGCATGATGCTATTGCTAGTAGTAGTAGTAAAAGATAGTATCTAACTCTGCTTGCTACTTCATGGATCATCTAACTTTGATCTTCTCTGCTCTTCACATGTTTCAAAAAAAAAAATTAAAAAGGAAGTTACATTTTTTTTGCAGCTATTTACATGTGTTAATTTTAATGAGGTGACACATACATGAACTAAATACTAGTAGCATTGTTTATTTATGAAATTAAAAAAGTAAAAAAGCAAAAAAAAATAAATGAAAGAAAAGTCTATCCCCCAACCCTATTAAATAATGTTCTCTACCAACTACCTCATCCCTGCAACCTGTTGACAAGCAATTTGGATACAAGTCATATAACGAATCTACCTGTTGACAAGTCATCTACCATAGTCAAATCCCTCCTCCTCTCTAATCCACCCAGAAATACTCTTCTCCACCCTCCGCCTCATCAAAATCCTCTCCGGTTAATGAGAGACCAGATCACCAGATGATGAGTTGTACACGTGTACTTATATTTTCCCACAAATTAACAATTGTGCATATATTTTAATTTAAGTTAAATATTTAGCACATGAAAACAAAAAAAAAACGACAATGTACCTTCGAAATTTTATGGACCGGTAATGCTCCTATAAATATATTCCCTCTCCCTTGTTAAATAATGAGTTAAATTTTTGACATGTTTGTTTGATTTTTGTAATAAAAATTAATTCAATGGGAATTCTGAAAATAAGAAAAATAATATGAATTTCGGTACTAATATTAGTACTACTAGTATTTTAATTATTTGACCAAAATATATTAACATGACATCAGTTGGACTAGTGAAGAATAAGGCCCAACAAAAAAAAACTAATACACTACACAAGACAAGAATAAAGCCCATTTCGATTCATTTCTTTTCTAGAGAGAAAAAAAAAAAGAAAAGCAAAAAAAGAAAATTGAAATACAAGAGAAAAAAAAATAGAAGAAGGAAGCCCGAAGCCGAAGCCGAAGCCGCAGCTTCTTCTTTGAAAACCAAGTGTAATTGTGAGCCATGGCTTCCTCCTTCTCCACGCTCAACAACCGATCACCTCCCTTCTAGCTCACCTTCTAACGGCAGCAACGGCAAAACACAATCCCCCAGTTCCCTAGTGAGGCCCAGTCCTCGACTACTCAAAACGACCCGCTACATTGGTCATGAATAAGCAGGTATCCGAAAGTCCCCAATCTTTCATTTATTTAATCTGTTTCTGTTTCAAAATTTTAATTGTAAAAACCTCCGAGTAAGCAAGATTAGTTGTTATGCTTTTGATGACAATGGAAATGAAACCTCAGCTTAAGATTGTAAATTAATTTTGAGGAAGAACACTTAATTGAGGCCACTGTAAACGTTTTCTCTTTTTAAAAATTGTTCCAATTTGGCCTGATAGCCAGTGAAATGTTGGAGAATTTGGCCTTCTTTTGATAATTCCAATAAATACTACTCCCTCCCATTAGGAGTCCCATTCATGAGCGGCACGGATTTTAAGAAATGTTAAAAAAAGTTGGTGGAAAAAAGTTAGTGGAATAGGGGTCCCACTTGTATATATTAGTTTTAAATGAAATGTGAGTGGAATGAGTAAGGTGAAGATGGGACCATGTTACCATTTATGGTAAAAGTGAACCGGGACTCTTATTCGCGGACGGAGGGAGTACCAACCAACAATATTATGGTGTTGTTTGAATTACCTTCTGTAGCTTAAATTGTAATGCCATAAATGAATAGTATGTTCAAGTACCAATGTATTGTTGAAATTAGCTTCTTTTTTTCCAAAGTTTATTTGTTTCTCTGTGCTTCTTCTTTCAGTTTTGTTCACGACATCTGCCTTCTGCGGCTCTTCCAGCACTACTCTCATCGGGCCACCACCTTCGTCTTGTTATTTTCTAATATTTCTCCTCTTGCTCTTTTGAAGGGTAATGTTGGAGAAAGTTTTCCTGTTTTCAGAGTGCTTTTAACTGTCACTCTGATAAATGGCTGCGTCCTATTAAGGAATTCCCTAGAGTGGTCTCTCTATGTTTTCGTTGAATGTTTTCCGTCAATTCCTCAAAACGATTCCCCCTTTCTTGAATCCAGTGAACTCTAGGGCTTTTACCTCACAGAAACATATCCAGCAGAGAAAACGTGTAAAATATTCCAGTCCAAAAATTAAAAAATCTCCTACCTCTGAATCATCAATCAAGAAGCATGATGTGGAGACAGAAAATTATGCAAGACAAAGAATCACCAAAATCTACAACCTTTTGAAGTACTCAACCTGGGATTCTGCTAAAGAACAGCTGGAAAACCTCTCTGTGAAATGGGATTCCTACACTGTCAACCAAGTCCTCAAGACTCACCCTCCAATGGAAAAAGCTTGGCTCTTTTTCAACTGGGCTGCCAGCAGGAAAAGTTTCAGGCACGATCACTATACCTACACTACTATGATTGATATTTTTGGGGAGGCGAGGCGGATTTCTTCGATGATGTATGTTTTCAATCAAATGAAGGAGAAAGGGATCAAGATTGATGTTGTTACGTACACTTCGCTGATGCATTGGATATCGAATGATGGGGATGTTGATGGAGCAATTGATTTGTGGAAGGAGATGAGGGTGAAGGGCTGCCGACCGACTGTTGTTTCGTACACTGCTTACATGAAGATTTTGTTGGATAGTAAAAGAGTGGATGTAGCTGCTGGTGTTTACAAAGAGATGCTGGAGTCTGGCCTGTCGCCAAATTGCCACACATACACGGTTCTTATGGAGTATCTTGCATCTTCTGGTGAGTGATCTGTGTTCATATGCTTATACAGTCTTTGTTCTGATTGTTCTTGATGTTCATTTCGTTATAGGATATTGCCTTCTATATTACTTTATCACAAACATTTTATGAGCTTTGTCATTATCATGGTAAAATTTCTGGAAATGTATAATCTGATTAATTTTCACTTATTAAGAAATAGGAAAACAGCATTCAGTGTGACCACTATGCATTTCATTTCACAGATTTTCCTTAGCTAAATCATCTCATGAAATTGGCATACCATTCATCTTTGGCATAATAATGGATGGGATGTTCAATAGAATGCTTCTGAATTTGAGGATTTTTACCAACTACTAGTACTATTTATTTGGCTTATTTGAAATTGTGGCTTAAATGAAATGCAGAGTTTGCCCTCCAGACTTGATAGCTACCCTGTATCGCTTGAACTCTTAAGTTCTAACATAACATCTCACATGTTTCTTTCTTGGTTTGAATGATTTGTAAATAGTTACATTACGCACATCAATATCTTCCACATGGAATGAGAAACAATAGTAGTATTATAATTTGCTGATACCTCTCTGTAGCCACCTGCAGACAAATGCCACAGTTTCTTTGATGCAGGTTGTTTTCGGGTAGAAAATTTGTATACATTCCAGTTGGGTTTGGTGGAATTGTCTGGTAGAAGTCTAGAAAGCATGGAATCTCATAATAACAGGAAGTGTGTTGTAATTTTCTAATATATAGAGGGATCATGTTATGACATCATTTCATGAAAATGTTAGATATCCCGTAGCTTTATTATCTAGTAAACGATTCAAAGCTGTTCTTGTTTTTTTTGTTTCAGGTAAGTTTTCTGAAGCCATTGAGATATTTTACAAAATGCAAGATGCTGGTGTGCTACCTGATAAAGCTACATGCAATATTTTAATTGAAATCTGTTGTAATACTGGGGAAATATGGGCAATGGTGAAAATTCTTGAATTCATGAAGGAAAATTTCTTAGTCCTCCGAAATCCTGTTTATCAAAAAGCACTTAAAACTTTTAAATTTGCTGGGGAGAGCGACACACTTCTGAGGCAAGTCAATCAGCACTTCTCTGCAGAGTACTCTGATGAAGATGATATAGTGTTGCACAATAGTGAAATTGGTGTGGAGAATGGCCTTGTATTGAACTTCATGAATAAGAAAAATCTTGTTGCTATTGACTCTTTACTTACTGACATGGCGGATGAGGGTGTTCAGTTAGACTCTAAGGTGGTCTCTGATATTATTGAGGTAAACATTGCTCGGCAAAGACAAGATGGAGCTTTATTGGCATATGATTATAGTGTGAAATGGGGCATTAATATTGAAAGAAGTGCCTATCTTGCTTTAATAGGCTTCTCAATTAGAGCAAATTCATTCAACAAAGTGGTGGAGATTGTTGAGAAAATGGTAAAGCAAGGTCTTTCTCTTGGCACACAGCTGAATTCTCTTTTGATATATCGTCTTGGCTGTGGAAGAGAAGTTACTCCTGCTGAGAAAGTGTTTGATTTGTTGCCAGACAAAGAGAAGAGTAGTGCTGAATATACAGCTTTGATTAGTGCTTACTTTTCTTGTGGGAATGCCAGCAAGGGACTCGAAACATTCAACATCATGAAAAGCAAGTGTGTAAAAATTGCCTTGGGAACTTATTGTGTCGTGGTAGCGGGTCTTGAAAAATGTGGTAAGGCTCGTGAGCTAGAGCACTACAGGAAAGAAAAAAAGAGTCTGGAGGTGGAAAGGTGCTCCACAAATATTTCAATGGAGGAAACCATATGTAATCTTTTATTTGCTGGGGATTTTATAACTCGTCGTGCTCGATGAGATATACCTCCTGTAGACATAGTTTATGACCTGGGATTTGGTGTGCTGCAATTGATTAATCTACTGATGCCAAGATTCAAAAAACAATCCGCTTTCTTGACAATGCCTTTAGTCTACAAACAGTCCCAGGAGGAACTTTTTGTAAGGTCTCTTTCTTTTGCTGATATACATAAGCATAATGCATTTTGTAAAACATAGGTTTGATATTTAATTTTGATAGATAATGGAAACTTGCAATCATGCGGCTGCTCAGCAGAGTGATGGTTTTGTTGAGTTACTTGTGTTTCAAATATAATACTCCCTCTGTCCCACAAGAGTGCACTTTTGATTTAACACGGGTTTTAGTGCACAATTGGTAAAGTAATAGAGAGATAGAAAGAAAAAAAGTAATTGAAGTATTGTTAGTGGAGAATTGAGTCCCATCTCATTAGAGAGAAAAGAGTTTCCAAAAATAGGAAGTGTATACTCTTATGGGATAGACTAAAAAGGAAAGAGTGCATACTCTGGTATGGAGGGAGTACTAAATAGCATGAAACAACTAATGTGAGTCTTTTGTTTTTCATTTTCATTCCATGTGATTGGCTGGATGTAGTGGAGAATGTAATGATGGGCTTTTTTTTAGTGTAGGTATCCATATATTACAGTGATCTCAGTGGTTGGGATTAAGTAAAAGGATGGAATTTTCTTGGCTGCTAATATGGGAGGTTGACTCTAAAACATGCATCTCTAAGTTATATCTGTGAAATTCATTTTTAATATTGTTTATTTACTCAAAATGCCTAGGGCGCATGAATACAAGTTCTGAAGCTAACTTTGTAGCATAGAAAAAGCTTTTGGTCTGTAGAAACAATAAGCTATTTTGATCTCCTTTTTCGATTGTTGTTGATTCCAGCCCTTATTTTTTTCTCTGTGAATGTGTGTTATTGCCCTCGTAGAATCTAAGTTATTAGTCTGAATTCTGAAAGCTTACATTTCTAATAGATATGGTGTAGTTGCACAATAGGTTCAGGGTTGAATATTCACTGTTCTAGTGATGCTAGATGTTGAAAAAATGTGATGCTGATCTCATAGTTTGCTTCTGATTGATTCTCTAGTTGATTTTACGATTTTGGTCCATTAGTACATGGTAGTTGCTTACTTGCTTCTGATAGCTTCCTTGCTTAAAATTCTTATTCTCATACCATTGGTATGGCCGGACATATTGGTCTATACTTCTTTACAAGTCTGGAAAGACTAAAGTCAGTGTGGGAAAACATTCTGTTATTAGTGCTACTGCTAGTGACAAAATCGCTGATTTCCAAAAGATCATGTGGTATCTTGATTAGCTTATGTAAGGCATCTCTGTCACTGGGAGAATACTCTTTAAACCGACTCCAGTTGTATATACTGCTTTAGTTTTCTTAGACTGCTCGTGTTGCTTTGCTTTAGGCATCTCTGACTGGGAAAACAATACTCTCAATTCTACATCTCATTCTGTAGATGAAACTTGAAGTCCAAAATAAAATTGGTTCCTGCATTCTTACAATAATATTTGTCTCTATTCAAACTGTTCTACATTTTATTTCTAACAATGGATCTTCGTTCCAGATTGCAAAGATGGCAGAGGTGGGCATCGCGGTTTCTCAGCCATACTTATCAGTTCGTGCTAGTTCCATTGGTTCTCATATCATTGTGTAAGATATACGCTTTCTTTGCACCTACTTATAGTGTTCCTTATCTTCAATGATAGGGGACTGATTTGCTGCTGAGTTAGAAGTTGAAGCTTGAGTTTTGAGGAACTCTCCCTGGCTACGACACCGGTGCTTTGTAGGCTGAGGCATCAGTTCGAAACCTAATTCGATCATCCTTTTTTTGTAGTGGTTGTAAATCCATCAAATAGTATCAATGTTAATATCAATAGATGAGTGTTGATGCAAAACCCTTATCAAGATTTGATTTGATTTATGGTGGATACTTTTGTACCCTATGTATGATCAAAGGTACATACTGTAGAAGGATGTGAAATGGGTCTTTGAAAAAAAAAAAGAAAAAAGTAGTAGGATGTGAAATGATAGAAAGAGGGAACTGAATTAGGGAATTATAAATTTTATTGGACCACAGCTCTTAGATAACTACATGGCATGGTGTTGAGTATCGTTTCCAGAATATATGCATTGCTTCCTAAATTATGTGCAAAAACCAGGCTATCTAACTCACCACCATCAATTTTCCCCACCAATATTCCAAATAATTCCTCTCCAAAAAGACTTAAATTATGAACCTATCTAAATATCCACTATTCTGATTTCTTCACTTTTCTGTAATGTAGAATTTATTCCAGATTTTATTTTTTTTGGTGAGGGCATTTCGCATGTTTGAAAATAATATTCCAATTTGATACATTTTGCTAAATCAAACACAAATATATTGGTTTATAGTTATGTTTTTAATTATAAAAAACGTTTAAGTGATAAATAAAAAACAAGATGGTAAACAACGTGAAAGTTTAGTTATCATCCAAATCCATTTATAATAATAAAATCCCTAGATAAAAAAGTAAAAAGAATCGGCTCATGACGACGAATCCACTGAGAATTTATCTTACAAGATAATTGATAATTTAAAGAATGAAATTTTGAAACCTACGACTAAATGTGTAGTGGATTTATTCCTCTATCTAATATTCCAATAAAACTATCACTTGTAGTATTATTGTATATATTCCGCAAATTATTCGATTCTGGTAAGCCCTTTGATTTATTTTATCTTAAATTTTATTTTACTTCATTAATAATATGAAGTGTTATAAGCTGCTCGTTTTGAAGTGTCCGTTTTAATTCATATATCCACATTTTATTAATAGAGAGTGTTATATTGCTAACTCATAACTTAATTGCTAACTATAACTAAATAATAGCCATTAGATATTCAAATTAAGGGCTTAGATCATTAATCCCTAAATGTCAACACGATCAACGAAAAGCATCAATAAGACCATATTATTAATTTAAAAAATATCAATAGGGGTATTAATGTCAATTAACTACATGTTCATTTATAATTAACTTTTAAAAAAATCCCAAAACTTTAAATTCATATAACATATGTCAAATTAAAGATAATTTCATAAGGATTCCAATGATATCATACATGCATATATTCCGACGTCAAAATTTGAAAAAAAAATTAAAATTTTTTAATTTTTTCGTACAAGCAGAAATGTCAACATACTATATAAAATATGTCAATATAATACATGTAGAATGTTAATATAAGCAATGAGTTAACATTCTTAAAGCATTATGTTGACATTCTCAAAGCATTGTATTGATATTTTCGGAACACTATTTTGACATTTTCATCCAAAATCCTAATTTGGAGTGTTTTTTATCTTTTTCAATTTAATTAATAAAAATAAAAATTACACGTGGCAAATTGTAGACCACATAGTTATAGTTAGCAATTGAACGATGAGTTAGCAATTGATCACTCCCATCTTATTAAATTTAATAACTTGTATGTAAATGAACTAATTCATGGATGCTACCGAATAATGAAGAGAATTTTGGCATCATGTAATATTTAGTACTGCAGTAGTAGTACTATTATATATACGTTTGACTCATTTTTTTTAATAATATTATTTTTATTACATGCGGTGCATAGGTGCAACAATTTATTATTTTCGGTTTATGGCATGATATGCGAGTCATAATTTACTTATGCCACCTTCTTTTTGCGTGTAAATATATGTATTTCACATCATAAGGAGTTTCTTTTATTCAATAATACACCATATAACATCTCTACGATACGTCTATACCCCAATTACTAATAGTTATGTTATGTTAATCCTATTTTGGATCGCATCCCCAATTGGTAACAGTTATATTAATCTATTTTGGATCGTCCACAAATATTAGTCATACAAAATTCTATCTCAAATAAGATAAGTCTCATTATCTAACGACATACCCATAATCATTTTAATTTGTCTCCACCTCTATTTTATTAATTTTTGTATTTAAATTTGCACAATCAAAATTAATAAAGTATTGTAGTTGAATATGGAGCTATTATTATTTTGCAAACCAGAGGTGTCCAACATAACAACGATGTTTTAATTGCGTTGAAAATCAATTCAAACAATTTTATTATGTAAAGAAAATTAATTAGTCCCTACGTCCTTATATCAGTAAATGACAAAATTTAAACATTTAAAACGTGCAACCTGGAGAATAAAATAATGTAAAGAACTATCCTCACAGGCAATGAAAAAATAATATTTCATTTATCTGTTGGTATTTTCGACACGGAATTATTAGGTTTATGTCAATTCTAGGTTTATGTTCTTATTAGGTTGATCCGTTATGAACTCAATAATTTTGGATTTGGTGGTGTTTCGGTAACCTATTAATTTTTTATTATTTTATTCTTTTTTAAAAATACACTTTAGTTTCATTATCTAGGTTTGTGAAAATCGAAGTTTAAATCTTGTAAAATTAGGTTTTTATCGTGCAAATCAAGTTTTAAACTCCGATTTTAATAGTGTATCTGGTTTTAATTGTGTAATCAAATTATAATTGTGTAAATCAACTTTAAAATTATGACGTAATCGTGTATTATCATGTTTTAATGGTGTAAATCAAATTACAATTGTGTATATCAAATTTAAAATTCTGATGTAATAGTGTAATATCAGGTTATAATACTATTGGTACCTAATTTGCCGTTTTTTATGTCTATAAAAATGCATTTTTTACATTTATCTCATATACATTTTATCCTCATATTATATAAAAATAATAGGAGTATTTCTTTTTCTGGTCACAAATATTATTTTATTAAAATTGGGAGTAACTCTTTCGTGAGAAATGGAACTATTTTCAGACTAAACGACACACGCAGAACATGTTGGCCATCTTACGCCGCACGATCAGGTTCGCCGCGTAACAACGGGTCGGATCCGGGCCTTCCATTTCCATATTTCGGTTACGGGTCTTCGGATGTGTATCCGCTAAATATTATGTGGCGACACGTTTGCGCTAATAACTTCAGCTTTGTGGTTGCCAAATAACGCTATTTTCTCGGATTTACTCTCTTTTCCCTTTCCTTTTGAATTAAATTGCTCTTCCCAATACTGATACTCTGCGCTGCGGACTACGTGTACCCTTCACCCCAACTTATCCGTAACCGCCACGTGTAAGACACTATTAATTAGATTGCATCAATCAACGGTCGAACATCATCCTTACACGTGTCATCCGATTAAGGCAATGAAATTCTCGTGAAACTTTTTTCCCATGCTGAGTCACGCTCGATAAGATTGAATATATTGCGCAGCGTCTAACTACCATTTTAATTATTTTACCGAATATTAAAATAGTAGTAACTGAAAATTGGAAATAGTTTATTCCTTCACGGCCAATGCCACGGCCCACGGGCCATCTATTTAGGAAAATTTCCTATTTTTTATTTAATTATTTGCCAGCTATATATAAGACTGAATCTGTCATCCCAAAAATTCATTACCCATTTGGCCTCCATCGTTTCCGCCATTCTCTCTAATCTCTATCCATAATCAGATTTCCATTCATCAATGGCGTTGAAGAAACTGTTAGCTCAGCGCTTCTTCGGCAAATCTACGATCACCAGCGCCGCGGTGACCAACTGCCGCGTCTCGTCCCCATGCACTGCCGCGCTCTCCAAGGCGATGTCGTCGAAGAATCTGGCATCCGATCCCGGCGACGACGGAATATTCCGACGATATATCCACCGGAAAGCGGGGGAGGTGTCGTCCGTCGCCGCCGGCCTGCGGCTCCTCCCGACCGGGGAGAAGCTTCTGGAGAGGATCCGAGAGATGGACATTGCTCGGAGCCGGATCGAGCGCGATGGCGTGAGGCTGGAGACGGCGGCGGAGAAGGAGGAGGAGGAGACGCGCCTGACGGTGAAGGACGCTGTGAAGATTCTCAAAGTTTCGCAGTTGGAAATTATCAAGGCGAGATTGAGGGAAATTGAGAAGGATCAGATTTCGTATTCGGAGTTGGTTGCAATATGTTCGACGGAATGCTCAAGCGACGATCACGCGATCGAATTCGCTCAAATGCTCGATCAATCTGGGACCGTTATTGTGCTCGGCAATACCGTCTATATCAGGCCCGAACAGGTTGGTTTCTTTTATGAAAATTTCTCCTCATTTTCATGTTTAATTGTGTTTGCGTAATTGATTATACGATTTGGATGAAGGAAGATCATAGGATTGTTAATCAATTCAAATTTATCTAATTAGGATTTAGGTTTGTATTGAAATTTTTAATTTGGACTTGATTATGTGTGTGCTTCTCTCTTCCACAGGAAATTGAAACACATGTTTGGCACCCAAATCCCTTAAAACGAGAGATGGTGACTTTTATTTGAGGGTGGACCCACACTCATCACAGCAGATATTTTCCATAACATAAATTTAAAAACAACAAAAAATTCAAAAAACCATCTCTAGAGGCTTAAATTCCTCAATTCTTGATTGAAAAAGTTTCCAAAGTAAAAAATATTTGGGTGGCATAGATGGTCTGATATGATCATGAGAGGAATGAGGGGAAAAGTGCTTTCATTTTATGCTGTTTTTTGGGGTGTGTGTGTGTTTCTTTGAAGATACAAAGGCAGATAAAGGTGAAATGGAGGCATATTTACCAAAATGTTGTGTGCAATTGTTGTTGTTGTATACAGGTGGTGAAAGCCATCCGAAGCCTAATCCCAGTGTCCCCACACAGCCTAAACGAATCAAGAATGTTCCAAGAAATGGAGAAGCAAAAGGCAGCCATCGACAGAGAGGCTCGAACGTTGGTGCAACGCGAGCTTCACTGTGGATTAGTCTATTTTGCAGTCCAAACAGCAGCCTTGATGAGGCTGACATTCTGGGAGCTCACATGGGATGTGATGGAGCCCGTATGCTTCTTCATCGCGTCCACGCACTTCATGGCTGCGTACGCCTTCTTCATACGAACCTCCATGGAGCCCACCTTCGAGGGCTTCTTCCACAGCCGCTTCGTGGCCAAGCAGAAGCGCCTCATCAAGGACCACAATTTCGATATTCACAAGTATAATCAGTTGAAGAAAGTTTATTATTGCAAGCCTAAACCTTCTCAATCAGATGATCATGCTGCTGCATTCGCTTACTAGTTCTGGATTTCGCACGTTTTCATCGGGCACAACACAGCGGTTGTGATGTGTTTAGAGAAAATGATGCAATATAATTCAAACTGTTAGATCATAGTTATAAATTGTATCGTCTTGGCGGCTCTTGTATCATGTAGATTGAAGAGGTTTAGGCTTTAGGATATCTTTACTTTTTATCTTTTTTTGGGGGGTGCATGTATGCATTGTATTCAAATGAATCATGAACTTGATATGTAGACAAGTTCAACAATGAAATCTAGGAATTAGGAACTTTATAGATTATAGAAATAAATAATTTTTCTCTTTTATATATAGTAGAATTTCCAAATATTATGTAAATTGTTATACAATAACCCTTATCAAATTATCTATATTGAAATTTAGGAAATATAGCTCATACCAATTTATTTTGACTGTGCCCATATATATGTGTGTGTGATAGTACTATTTCTTAATTCTGCACATATGCATTATATTATCCCCTTGTTTAAAGAGTTGAGTCATTAATTTGTTTGTACATTTCGCAAAATTTGTTGTTTGTATACTGGTGTTGAGTCACGTGAAATAATTCGTGTGGGGGTTATGAATCATTGTATAACACATATATACTGCTATTTTATATTCCCTGATATTAATTAGAATGAAAGTCATTTACTCAATTTTTAATTTAAGGATCTTTTGTATTTTCTCGGTAGGTGGTTATTTTGTAAACAGCTTGAATTTAATTTAGTTTATCATGAGATTAATTTGCTTGTATGTATGGAGAAATTTAAAAACTTGTAAATGTGTACAGGTGTACTTGTATAGCTGTCTATTTCTTGGAAAATATGAGCATGTGATAAGTGTCACATTCATTTTTGTTATGTCAAAGCCCTACTATAGTAATGTTTGTGACCTAATAAATGTATTGTGTGAGGAGTAGTTAATGTAGTAGGAAAAAAAAGAAGAATCACATGCACAGTGAATATGGCCGTGACCATGTACTGGTTCATTATTCTTCATGTTAGATAGTACTAAATACTAGTATCTTATACTGCTGCTAAATAGTCTTTAAGAAAATGAAACATCAACTCAAATTTCACGAGTTTGATTAAAGCCTCGAACTTGATTTTTAATTTCTTTGAAACATGGATTTTTATTTATAGTTATTATTATTATTGACTTGATGCACAGAAGAAATGAAGAATTATGGTATTAATATTTTTTTAATTTGTGTGACTGGAAATTGATCAAAGCATACCATATAGATTATTGATTATTCAGACTTTTCATTATTGGTAAATAGTATACTAGTAATTGAATTGGAGCCTCGGCCCCAAACACGCATTCTTTTATTTCTCTCTTTCTTTAAAATAACTTTAGTTGTTTTTTGGTGTGGACTGGATAAAGTCATGTTCATATTTACAAGGATATGTATTTCCTAGATGTGCAACTACATTTTGTTCAAATTAGGAAGATCATTTTTGTAGATTTGACATTTGAATTTATGTCTAAATAATCGACATTGCTAGCTAATTTTTATGACTATATAAACAAACGAAGTACATAAAATTTAAAATAATATAGTGGTGAGTAAATTTGGGGAAAATTAGGTCATAATATACTTATATCTATAATCATTAGGCAGACAACTTGGAAATAGATAACACAAATGAAAGAGTGCACATATATCAGATAGAGCTTCCAGCCATATTGCAAGTCATAAGATTCGAATGTGCATGTCAATAATATGCAAATTTAAATATTGAATTTCAAGCTAGCTAACTTCATTTATTTATTTTATAGTAATATTGATAAGAATGCCACTCCTACAAAGCTACTATAACATATATAAATAGAAAGAAAGTCAAATATTTACTTGAAACTATTAAAATAATAGTAAATCGCTTCATGAACCACAAACAAACTCCATGTGTTCCATGACGCAATATTATTATAGAAGAAAAAATCATAGATATATTTGATGCATTATCGAGATATCAATTAATTTTATTGTATTAAGACTATATCTAAAAAAATTTTAATGTTATTTCGTCCCATTGAGATGAGCTATTTTATTAGAATAATTCGATCTCAAGCAACTAATAATTATTCTTTCGGAAATCTGCGTTATCTGGATAAATTTGTTAGTAGGCTTGCTTAAAGTCGGCAATGCAAATTTAATTCTTTTTTTTATAATTATTTTTCTAGTAATATATTTTGAATATGAGTTTTAAAAATAATCATTACGAATAATTAATACTTTAGTCGCCTTCTATTTTTCAATGCTGTTCCATTTATGTTTTGAAAAAAAATGGTCTTATGAAATTATGAAAGTCGTTTTGGACGATATCCCATATATACACACGATAAAACTCTTCATTAAATGGAGAGGTCGCGTATTGACGACTCACCACGCCTACTTCATTACCTCAAATAATAATAATAATAACTTAAGCGGTAGTAGGACATTTTAGAACACGATTTTTCATAATATATTTGACTTTGTTTAAACATGAATCAGACTCTGAAAAAATCGAATAAGATTTTTTAATGAAAAATGAGAAAAAGTGTTACTCCATTTGTTATAATTACAAACTTCATAGTAATTGTTTGAGTAAAATCTCATGTAATATAAAAGAGAAAAAATTCATATTTATATCTTAAGGAAAGAATCCGTAAGAAGAAATTATATTATGTGCTGTTGAGGGAATGGAGGCTGTATTTCGATTTGGATGCCACGAACCAACATTACTTTAATCTCAACCTTCATTACTTTGAATGATAAGCTTTTTAATCAAAGGTAAAGCCCAACCCATTTGGAAAAGATTGTCCATTAGTGTGGTTTAATGGGCTCACGTTAATTAGATTCTCCTTAGCCGATACCTTAACAAGAACAAATCTTGAAGCAAATACCAGTGGACTATCCCAATAGGAATACCTAATTAACAAATAGCTATGACAGATATTATCTAAAATACAATCTATCCTGCTGATTGATCCATGATAGCATATGTCAATTGTCAAACCTCCTGTTATTCCAAAGCAACAACATTAACCTAATTAATATTGGTCTTCACATTTGTTACAATGTTTGAAGCGAAAGTTAAACTAATTAAGATTGTAAATGAAGGTTATACTTGTCACAACCAACGACCTAACCTGATAAGCAATTCTCTCCAACTTCCGATTCTTATGAAATCTAATTAGTATTCAACAAGAAACACACAAAAAGATGGAGATTGTATATTTAATTGCCAAATTTTAGAATTAAAATTGAAATTTATAAATCAGAGTAAATTAGTTCCAACAGAAAATTCATAAATAGTTTGTGATTGAACCTCTTTCGCCACAAGATTTTCGTTTTCCAACAACTACTAACAATATTCAGACTGATTTTTCTGCAATTCCTGTGAGAAACTCATGAATAGGAGTGAGAGGTCATTATTTAATTTTGAAAACTAATATGTTAAACGTGAATAATAATTTTTAAGTTTGAGATTGAGCGTTAAAAGGAATAAAAAAAGATGAAAAGAAAAGCCTAGTGGTTAGTGAGTGCAAGTTTCATAGACAAATGCTGACACCGAAACCATATAGTTTGTCTTCGTCGTTATGAATCATTCGCAGGCCGACATATATACTGCACGAAATATCCCCTCTTCCACACATTCATCACATATCTAATCCATACTTTATTATTATAATCAGCATGTTATGACATTAATTTGCATGCAACAAATGCTTTTGTTGCAATTCATGAAAATATGAGACTTGTACCCACATAAACCCATAATTGCAAAATAAGGGGCGAGGCCAAAGATCTCAGACTCAAATAAAAAGAGAGGGATGATCTTTATAGAATTTACAGGCGCGGCTACATCGATGAAAACAAGTTAATTTGGTGGTGGAGGATTGTTACATGTCCTTGTCTTTGACGATGGCCGACATCTCCGCCGCCAAGCGGCCGGCGGCGGGCTTGAGCTTGCGGTGGTGCACCTTGAGGTAGAAGTTGAGGAAGAGCATCATGATGGCGCCGTTGAGCACCGAGTTGAAGAGCCAGGCGCCGATGCCGTTGCACCCGCCCGTGACCAAGTGGAGCAGGAGCACGCCGCAGTGGCACACCAGATTGCACCCCAGCAGCACCATCTGGCAGTTCACCACGAACGGGAAGCACGCGCCGCGCATCCCCAGCGCCGTCCAGAACCGGTACGCGTACACCGCCGTGTAGATGAGCGTGGTCAGCATGATCCCGATCAGCTGGAACGACTGCGTGAATTCCAGCCACAGGAACGACACCACGATCGACGCCGAGTGGCTGCACAGCTTGAACACCGAGATCCGGCGGTGGCGGAGGATCGTGATGAACGATCTCCCCGCGTGGAGGAAGCGCGTCAGGTAGAACGCGTACGACCAGAAGAACACGCGCCCCGACGCGCGTGTGCCCAGGGGGAAGCAGAGGAGCCACTGGAACGGGGTGGTGCGGGAGCGGCGCCACAGCCAGCGCGTGTCGCGGATCTCGGCCGCGGCGGAGAGGGCGGTGCCGGCGAGGATGGTGGCGGAGAGGAGGGCCATGCAGAGGGAGTGCGCGGCGGGGAGGGGGCCCACGGGGAGGGGGCGGCGGTGGCGGAAGGCGACGAGGAGGAGCGCGTGGAGGAGGATGGCGGAGGAGAGGTAGAGGCCGATGGAGGTGAAGAGGAAGGACCACGTGGAGCCCCAGGATTGGCTGTGGCTCCACCGGAAGCTCACGATGGAGGGGTGCTCCGAGAGGTAATACCTCAGACCGGCGGCAAACGGCGTCATTTTTTTTTGTTCACATTAAACGACGGCGTTCCAACACCGGCGGTGATACCGTTTCTCTCTCTTCTCTATTAATCGAGCGAATTGTGGAGAGAAGAAGCAATACTCTCCACTAGAAAATTGATGGAGTTTAGAAATAAATGATGGACTAGTAATTTAATTTTTTTTCTAATATTTGGACGGTGAAAAATATGGATATTCTGAAAAACAGTTGCGGTGACGACGACAAGTAGGGAAGTGGTGAATGGCTACGTGGAGTGTTTTGATTGGGTTCCAATATTTACTCGAATTGCGTTGTTTCCAATTCCAACATATGCTTATTTTCTGTCACTTTCCAAACTTTGATGATTCTGCTCAAACTGTACTAGCTTATATCAATGAATTAATTATCAATAATGGTGTATTATCATTTTGATGATTAATGGTAGATAGGAATCATAAGATGGCAAACAAGTCAATTTTTTTTATGTTAGGTAAAATGATTTTTGACATATTTAATGGAGTTTGTTGCTACATTATTAATTTTATTAGTTCATGAGTAAGTTGGTATGTTAATTAAATAAATGAATAGTAGTACTATAATAATACTGCTACAGTAGTAACTTATTTTTCAGTTTTGAATCTTTCACAAAAAATTAGGAATTTTCTTGTTTTTGATAAGCTTCGATCTTATATATATTTTTAAATATATGGAGAATCTCATTTTTCAATAACAAGATTAGTTATTTTCATATGTTACTAATTCGTCTATAGTATACACTAATATCAAAACTATTGGTAATCGATGAGGTACAAGTAATCTAGTGTAAATTAGTAAAACAAAAACTGAGTATAAAATTATTAACTTATACTCCTTCCGCTTCATATTAGTAGTGACATTTTTTTTCGGCGCATAATTTAAGAAAGGTTGTGTTAAGTAGAAATTGAAAATAGCAGAAAGATGAAGAAAGAATAAAGTAAAAAAGTGTAAAGTAAGTGAGAAGAAATATGTTGACTTTTACTATAAATAAAAATGACTCCACTACTGAGGAACGTATTAAAATGACAAAATGACTGCAAATCATTGTGTATGTTTAGGATACCAACGTGTTTGTTTTTAGGAAAATGAGGATATTAAAATATTTCAATCTAAGTTTAGAAAAAAAATATACATCTTCATTAAAATTGTACTTCTCGAAACTTTAACTAATTATTAAATTGAAAATGTTTGATAATAAGGACTATTTTATAGTATGAAGTACTGTTAATTTTATATTAATAGTTTCATTATATTCTTTCTGCAACAATCAAAGTCTGTCTGATAATATTATAAGATTGTTATATAATTATTCTGTTAAATAAATTATCTACCTACCAAATCACGAGTAAGGTAAAGAGGGATACGCTGTGACTGAGTATAAAATACTCTTATTAAATAATTAAGTATTACTTCTCTTTAATTCTTTAACCGCATGCAAGTACAGTTGTCTTAGGTATTCAGAATAAGATTGAATTTTTTATTTTTTTAATGTCCGTTTTTCTTATAATTTATCCTTGAAAGGGAGTACAATTTATTCATACAAAATTTGTCTATAATCTTATTTTTAAAATTTTTATCATGAACAATACACTTTGTCCATTATAAAATTATTTATCTATTATTTAACAAAATTAGTATTCCCTCTCTCCCATATTAAGTGATTGACTGTTTTTCGTCACATGTTTGAGGAAAATGATAAATAATAGTAAAAGTGGGGAAAAAGTAAAATAATTAATAGAATAATGTATATACGACTCCCTTCTATATTATTATATCTATACTTTTTCTCAACTCTAACTATTTATTACCATCTTCGCAAAACAACGGTTAAAAAGGAATCAATCACTTGAGCCGGGATAGAGGGGCATATAATTTCAAAATTTGCATATTCATAATTAATTGTGGTATTACAGTATTACTCCATGTACCACAATATTCCGTCACTTTGGCTACGGCAATAATATATTCCATTGCCCCTTTTCCCGTAATTACTGCTCCCTCGGTTCCATAGTAATAGAGTCATTTTATTATTTTGATACGTTCCATAGTAATAGAGTCATTTCCTTTTTAAGTAAAAGTCAACACATTTTTTTACACCTACTTTACTCTCTCTTAATTTATTCTCTTTTCATTTATCTACCTTTTTCATTTTCCACTTTACTCTCTCTTTACTTTAACTCATCTAACACAATTTTTCTTAATCTTCGTACTCTAAAAAACGCCTCTATTACTATGGAACGAAGGGAGTATTACTTAAGCTATCGAATATTCGAATAATTGGAAAACGTGGTAAACTAGAATTTTGTAGCTTTCGAAGGAATCACTACGTTTTTCACTGTATTTTATCGAAATTTTAAATATGTCTCATTATCAAGTACGTATATATCTCATTGAACAATACAATGAAATCTACTGATTATTAAAACAATCTAGTACGTATATATCTCATTATCATGTAGCAGTAGTATAATATTTTAAAAGATATCCACATAATTTTTATATAGACGGTGTGGTATGGACGGTGATTATTAAAAATTAATACTAGTATATGATTTAGGTGAGTTATTATCGATTTTCTAAAGTAATCAGCCAGACCAAAGTTGATCATTAATTCCTTGATTATGCTGGTCGGCTTGTCATAATGTCATTTATATTGTTATGATGATAAGTCAATTTTGAAAGTGATTGAGCCTTTAATTTTACATTGTTAAGTGACATGATTGATGAGTGAAGTTCGTTATTTATTTGCACTCCATTTTCTAATCTTAGAATTCATTCCTAACCAAGAAGTTTAGCTACCGGAAAATTATAAATTTATAATGCACAGCTTTTTCTTAATTCACAGTTTAATTATTAACGCTTTCTTGTTTAATTAAATATATATGTACTATCTTAATATTTCTGATATAGACTATGAATCAGTTTCGGTCCTTAGATCATGAAGATCTAGGCTGAATATATGATATATCCAATTATTTATATGAAATTATAGTCTCGAATTTGAATCTCATAGTGAATTTTAATTTCATTTTTCTAATTCATATAAAATTCCTAGCAATTCATGCATGATCTACATCGATTTTATGAATGTGTCACGTCCAGTCCACAAATTCACACAATTGTAGAATTTTATGAGCTTGTAAATATTATTTTAGTTAAGCTACCCTCATATGTATTAAAAAGATTTAATAATTTGCGTCAAATGGAATTATGGGTTTCTCTTTCCTTTCATTTGCCCACTGAAAATACAGCTTTTGAACTTTAAACCAAAAACTAGTATCTCTTGTCTATTTACATGTAAAACATGCCATTGTCCCGTTCCTATGGGAAATTATTTAATTTGATTTACAATTACTTAATCACTTTATTTTAAATTTGATTCACAATTTATTAACTAAACGAGCTTTTATTAATTTATATTATTTTCAGTTTCTATCTCAGTTTTAATTTATCTATATAAATTAATACTAACAATTTTATCGAGCCCTTTTAATGCACGAGACAATATTAATTTATTCCCGATTTTATTCTTGGCTTTTAATTTAATAATAATAATAATAATAAAAATAATAATCATCATAATAATGCTTCAAAATGAGCCCTTAGATCTGGTCATTTGGACATGTTGCAGCCCGGCCCGTAAAATTTCAAAGCCCATATAATAATAATCACGAGACTAGAGTATCCTGAAGTGCGCAGGAGTTTGAACATGTTGTAGCCCAGCCCGTAAATTTCTAAAGTCCAGTTTACATAATAGCAATCCAAAAATTCCACATATTTAAATTTCAGTTCTACAAGTATTCATTTTCGATTTACATAGTTAACATTTTGGATTCACGTAATCCAAATATATTGAATTTTATCATTTCTCTCCGTATTTGAAAAGTATGATCATTTAATTTGGCACGACATTATTAGTAAGTAATTATATAAGTTATAAATAAAATAAAGTGCAGGAATAATGTATTATTTTAATATTCTAAAATAAAAAAATTCACACTTTTTTAAGAACAAACAAATAAGAAAATAGTCTATACTTTTGGGACGGAAGATGGAGTAAATCATTTTTGAATATACATAGTAGCATTTTGGATTTACATAATTCCCACAGAATTCAATTACATAATTCCCCCCAAAAAAAGGACAATAGTCCGTGGTAGATAAAAAAAAAAAGAAAAAAAAGAACAATAGTCTATTATCTAATCTACGCGGACTATCGTTTTTTTTATTTTTAATCCTTTTAAAAATAAGAGTAATTGTACTCAGTAAAAATGGCAACCATCGTTGTGAAAGACAACAAATGTCAAATTCTGACCGAGACAAAGCAGCGCTCAACAGAATAAGCTGGAATTTTCTGGAATTTAAATAGCTATGCATTTTCTAAACACTTCTCTTGATAATCGTTCATCATTTTGATTCTTCGCTGTATTCATCACTTCACAGAGGTGAGCTTTTGCCTTCAACTTTACAGTTTTCTTCTTTCCATTCCTTTTGTGCTGTTTGTATGCGTTTTATTTTTCCGATTTAGTTTTTAAAGTACTGTTTTTGATATTGAATTCAAGCTTATAGCCATCAATTCAGATATTGATTTCATATCTGTATAGGGAGGATGCATTTTAATGGAATATCGAATTAGAATTAGGGTTATTAATAGTTTAACATCGAAACAAATGTCTCTGTAAACCGTAGTGTCAAATGTCAATAAGAGTTTGGCGTTTAAACAATCCGTTGAAGGATGACTTCTATTGCACATTTATTAACCAACTCTTGTGATATCGGAATAGCTTTTTCTTCATCTAGCTTACGAAATTTGTTAGTTTTAATGCCGTTTCAATCAGATTTGGAATACATGATTATAATTCTTATCAATTTTGGTTATTGTGGGAGTTTTGTTATGTGTGTTTCTGTGCTTACTGAATCTAAATGCTTTAGTGTAGATTGATTAGCTGCAGTCTGAGTTTGTAATCAAGATTAATTTGGTTCACTTTTGTGTAGCATTTGGATTTAGGTGGGCTGCACAGATGGCAGAGGCTCATCATCCGACTACCAGTGCACCGGAAAGCTCATTTTCCTCACAGGGCGATGGGAATGGAGCTGCTGGTTTTGAATGTAACATTTGTTTCGATTTAGCACAGGATCCGGTGATAACACTCTGTGGGCATCTATATTGCTGGCCATGCCTTTGTAGATGGCTAAAAGGTCACTCTCAGTCCCATGGATGCCCTGTTTGCAAGGCCCTGATAGACGAGGAGAAGGTGATTCCTCTTTATGGCCGAGGGAAGACCCCAGTTGATCCAAGATTGAAACCTGTGCCAGGCATCGAAATCCCTAATAGACCACCAGGGCAGAGACCTGAACCAGCACGATTTGCAGATAATAATCTCGCTAGTCTTATGCTGGGACTCATGGGAGGATTTATACCAGTCGCAATGTCTGCTGGTTTTGGAGGGCTAGTCTTCCCTCTTTTCAGTGTTCAGCTTCAAGGGTTCCCAAGTGCAAACGGTCATGGTAGATCATCAGGGTATAATTATGGATATGCTGGTTCGTTCCATGATAGTGAAGGCCAAGTGAATCAAGAAACTAGTCAAGCTTCTCAGGCAGATGATGAGAATCTGAAGAAGATTCTTCTTGTAGTCCTTCTCTTGGTATTGTTTGCTTTTTTGACATTGTAAAAGACTAGTCTGCCCAACCATTGTGTAGAAGAATTTGAAAATACCCAGTGCCAGTTCTTTGTCATGGGATCCTTGGAGTGTGCATGCTTGATATTTGTATACACTGTAAATTTATATGAAATTCGAATGAATTGCTATTTGAAATGAAAGATTTGGTTTTATATATTATACCCATCAGTGAAAACTGAATAGGAAGTTTGCTAATTTAGACATACCATTCTAGGCAAAATGTATGTTATTCGTTGTGACTGAATGTAACTGGCTGCTGCTATTTATCAGGGTATTATGATGTACTACCAAATTGGTTGTAGCTGATGAAAGCATGGGATAATACAAATATGAGTCTTCATAATCTACATTTAGATTAGTTTATACTAGTGCCGACTTCTGATTCTGGACTTGCTATAGTCAATACTAACAGCCCTGCCTGTTTCAGCTAATGTTCCAGGATATACGGTTGTTCTGAGCCCGAGTTTATGAGGAGATCTTGTAGTATATTATGTGGTGAATGCAGATGTCCAGTAGATGCCTCTAGTTAAAGTGATTCTCGTGTTCCATCTGAATGCTTTGGCACTTCGGCTTCTACCACTTTCTGTCTATGTCCATACCAAATATGGAATGAAGGCTAACAAGGGGGAGCCATTTATTCGTTCCTTCTACCAATTTGATAATGTTGATTTTGGCCATGGAATAACAGCTTCACCTTTGCGTAGCTGCCATCCTTGTTAACTTGATTCTCAGGGCAGTAGGGGGAGCTAAAGTTGTTTTGCTCTTTTTGCACTTATTTTTCAAGATCAGACGTTGCTAACATCTCTCATTTCTCTGTCCTTGCAGTACTCCTGCAAGATTTTTTCCATCAGATGGATTGCTTTCATGACTACCATTTATTGAAGATGATGATGCTTAGATAATTCAATCTCAAGTTCTCAACAATTGTGAGCCATAAAGTACTCCAAATGAAGGTCACAAATATAAAAGGTATCAGTAGTACATTGTTCCACACTTCTGCTACTTTTGATTTCAAATAACAAGGGATTCTTAGCTATGACCTTTCACCTAGTCTTGTTTCATCAATAACTGTCATTATCATGCTATCACCTGTTTCATGGTTTCTTTTAATGACATTAAACATCACAAGTAGTTGGCTTTGTATTACTTGTCAATACCGAAATGAATTGGAACGAGAATCACAAACTTGCTCCGCTGTTAGACAGGACTTCCCTATTGCGTTGGCAGTTGCTCATGTGTTCACTTACTCATTGCATTCATTTAGATTGTACTACTGCATAGTATCTTATTTCTGTTAGAGATATTTACTCCTTACAATATCACTTAGATGTATATGCTGAGAGATAGGTGCAATTGAGTTGCACTTACTGATATGCACTATTGATCTGCTTTTATCTGTTTTGGGAGCTACTTGTTAATGAATTATGATGCATGTGGAGAACATGGTAGTGTATGCATGGACAGTGGTGAATGTGTATCAATGGACCCTAAATAATAGGGGTTGATTCTCCACCTTTCTAGTTGGGCAGCCACAAATTTATGAACTGGGCATGTGAGACTGCACATGCTTAATTATTGGACTAATAAATCAATTCAATCATACATTTATTGGCTCTACTTTCTTGCATTGGGGAAATCAGTCAATGTTAATTCCTGCAATTAGTTTATTACCATAAATGTATGAGATAAGCCATCGGTTTCCCATTGCACATGAATTAGTGTTTCATTAATGCAGAATTGACACATTGCTACAGACTCCTAACTGAAATAAGATGAAACTCATTGCTAACAAACTACTCCTAATTAGACTCCTTAATATAATTAATTAAAAACTAAAATACAGGTGGAACGTCCTCTATCACACATTCACGTGATTTTATACATGATTGTTCATTTATATATGAGGTGTAATGTCTGTAATTACTCGGACAATGCACGAGAAATGAAATAGAAAATATCTTAAAAGCAGTTTGCCTTATATGTTGAGTTTGAGGAGTGAAAGAGACTAAATTAAAGAAGAAAAAAGTGCAGTGGCATCTTCTTTACAGACCATTTATTTGGCCCTTGTTTCCTTTACAAAGAGGTCATAGCTATGGCCTATGGGTTTACATGAATACACAAAAACAAAATTAAATAAAAATATTGCATTATAGTTTGATGTGTATACCAAGACCTGCCAGTTTGGAAAAATATTTGGATTTTAACTTTTAAGTACATATCGAATTTGTAGTATTTAAATCCAGCTTTTGTCTTAGAATGTGATGGATTATAATATTATGGTAATCATTAATTATTACTATACGAGATTATTGAGAAAATGTGAACTCCTACGATTGGCTTTTCAGTTAGTGCTATGGCATGTAGAATTGTTCTTTTTAAGTACTTAGGTGCATTTTTTTGCACCTTAGGAATATAGAATCTAACATATCTTTATTTGAGTGTCACGTTGTATTTTTATAACTGTACAAAATGTGAGCAAATGAAGATTGACATAAGTGAAATGGGAGTTTGGGAGTTGAGTGCTACATAGTGCACAAGCATATATAAAGGGAAAATGATGATATGTCGCTAGCTTTGATCTAATTTCTAGCTCCACTATAAGTCAAATTTATTGCAAGAAAAAGAGTAATAATTAAATGAAATGGAGATTTAGACGAGGCAGAAATGGCCCACGACGAAGACTCGAAGCATCTGATAAAAGGTAAGAATTAATGAGGTAATAAGGAGTAGCGTAGATTGTGGATCAAATATTTGGAGAGGAAGAAAGCAAAAAAAATAAAGTGAGATTTGAAAATGTTGGGATTTGAATGCTATATTTAACTACTCAGCAGCTAGTTAGGTCTTGCTGCATTTATTGTTGATACGAATATCAGCAACAGTCTCTATTTATTTTCGTTTCTTTTTGTATGCTTGGATTTGCAGCAATCCAATCTACCTTCCTATGTCGGTGGACTATCTACGTTTTTGTTCAGGGGTCTTTATTAATTATTACTCACGTCTTCTTAGAATTAAAATTATTTTGTAGGTAAAAGGCTAGATTTCGATGTAAATAAACAAAAATAGAAAAGGTCTCCACTTGGTCCAATTAAACAAAAAAGGGGTCAATTTTGTTATTGTGTGTAATTAGTCATTTTCTTGAAATATAATAATATATGTCACTTTTTCATTAATGCTTGTATCAAAATAATCTAATTTGAGGAGAGTCATTGACTAAGAGACACTTGCCGACTATATCTATCATTTTCTACATCCTTGCTTGCTTACACGTTCTATTCATTCTCATCAAATATGTACTATATGCTTCCAAAATAATGTACTTGGTTTTAAAAAAAACAAATACACGTTTTTCCCAATGTTTACTTTCATTTAATATAAAATCTTTCCATTTCACATAATCGGATCGAATCTACACTAATATTGCATGGCATTGATAACCAAATTACAAAAAAGGAAGACGCGTTTTACTAATTAAGTTGCGTTTAGATATCAAAGTGGGAGGCTATATGTAAAAAAAGATTTGAGAAAAAGAGATGTGGATACCTCATCTCAATATCTCATCATCTTTGATAAAAGGCGCTAACTTTGAATTCAAGATGAGGTGGGCGTGGGGCCCGCCCACGAGCTCCCTACTGCTTACGCTTTCTCTCGCTAGATTTACGCATTCACAGCCACTTAATTATCCGACTCATCATGTTTCAACGTCCAATTTTACTAACTTTTTGTGATATTTTTGTTTCAAGTGTTTCTTAGGACGTTGAGGTTGTTAAAGTGGTAATTAAGGTATCAATTCAGAATCTTAGATTGGATTTGTCTATTTATTTACTATTTTCCATGTATCCTCTTCATTGACTACAAATGAATTGACATTGTATAGTTATTAAAAATGAAAGAGGCAAATGTTACTGCAGACGATAATTTGACACGAATGCGCATAAAATTAGTTGCAGACGATAATTTGACACGAATGCGCATAAAATTAGTTAATTTGAGTAAAGTCTACTGATTTCAAATTCTTATTAGATTGACTAGTTAGGAACAAGATAATATTGAGTTGGGATTAAACAACCCAATAGTGGATAATATTACTATTCTTTTTATTATTTTTCTTGAAAAAATTACTTACTTTTATATTATTCTCTATATATTTGTGTAAATCAAGTAGTATATATCATGTAAATCAAGTTTTTGTCATGTAATACAACATTTCAATCGTGCGAATCAGATTTTTATCAAGTAATTTGATCGTGCAATACCAGATTCTAATCATGTAAATCAGGTTTAAGCCATTACAGTATTGTTATCGTGTCATGTCATCTCATATCATAGCTTGTCATTAACGAGTTCATATCGTGTTCGAGTCAAGAATTTTCTCAACAGATCAAGTTTGGATTGAATCAAATTAACCCTATAACAAGCTAATTAAGTCACACGACTTACCACTAACCATGACTCGCTCCTCATAAATTTAAATAAGACCATTTAGTTGACTCAAATATACTCCCTCTGTCCCATTAGAAATGAAACGTTTTTCTTTTTGGACTGTCCCAATTAAAATGAAACGTTTCCTAAAATAGACATAACTTTATATTTACTTTTTCATCCCTCTTACTTTACTCTCTCTTTATTAACTCACAAAACAATTCTGCATAAAATCCCATGCCGATTCCCAAATGTTGCATATTTAATGGGACGAAGGAAGTATATATTAGTAGACGCGAGAGTGAGAGACAATTTCCATATGTACTAGAGCGAAAGGGGCCCTAATCTTATTACTTCTCATATGAAAAATCTCATTTCACCAAAGCAATGCTACCAAGTGCTACACTATCCACATTCTTGATACCAATCCTCTTCCTCTTCATCACACCACCAACAAATGCCGATGCCGCTGCCGCTGCCACCGCCCCTCGGTTCCGGGAAGCCCCCAAATTCTACAACTCGGCTCGCTGCCCCACCCTCTCCCCGTCCCCCTCCGACCCCAATGCGATCCACGTGGCCATGACCCTCGACGCCGCCTACCTCCGCGGCTCCATCGCGGCCATCCTCTCCGTCCTCCAACACTCCTCCTGCCCCGAAAACATCGCCTTCCACTTCGTCTCCTCCTCCTCCCCCGACCTCTCCTCCACCCTCTCCTCCACCTTCCCCTACCTCCACTTCCACATCTACCCCTTCGACTCCTCCTCCGCCGCCGGCCTCATCTCCACCTCCATCCGCGCCGCCCTCGACTGCCCCCTCAACTACGCCCGCAACTACCTCGCCGACCTCCTCCCCTCCTCCCTCACCAAAATCGTCTACCTCGACTCCGACCTCGTCCTCGTCGACGACATCGCCAAGCTCGCCGCCACCCCTCTCCCCGACCCCGCCGTCCTCGCCGCCCCCGAATACTGCAACGCCAACTTCACCTCCTACTTCACCCCCACCTTCTGGTCCAACCCCTCCCTCTCCCTCACCTTCGCCAACCGCCGCCCCTGCTACTTCAACACCGGCGTCATGGTCATCGACCTCCGCCGCTGGCGACAAGGCGGCTACACCACCAAAATCGTCGAGTGGATGGAGCTCCAGAAGCGAATCAGGATCTACGAGCTCGGCTCCCTCCCCCCCTTCCTCCTCGTCTTCGCCGGAAACATCGCCCCCGTCGACCACCGCTGGAACCAGCACGGCCTCGGAGGAGACAACTTCCGAGGCCTGTGCCGCGACCTGCACCCCGGCCCAGTCAGCCTGCTGCACTGGTCCGGGAAGGGCAAGCCGTGGGCCCGCCTCGACGCCAACCGCCCTTGCCCTCTCGATGCCCTCTGGGCTCCTTACGATTTGCTACGCACTCCGTATATTCTTGAATCTTAAGGTATGGATTAATTAATTAATTAATTAATTAAACTCCTTATTTTTTTTTATAATTATATTATGCTAATTAATCCAATTTTTTTTAATAGGATTTTGAGGGATGCAAGAGAGATGTGAGATCTTGAGAGGTTGAGATCCTGCTCTGTTGTATGTGAATTGTGAGAGTAGTATAGGGCGGTTAGGAGATGAATATGATGCAAAGATAAATGAGGTGAGTGAGAATTGTTTTGTTTGTACATCATACTTACTATAGTCTATTGACAATTTTTACACTCTTACTAAACTCAACTACAATAAATACATATATTCCACTTCTTTATGCATGGGAAGACATATGTGTTTGTAGCTACAAATTTCTTGTCACATCAAATCAAATGTAACACAAATGGGAAGATTTGGTGGTGAAATTTCTCCTATAATAAATCACTTGGGATCTACTATCCTATTTTTAACTGTTTTTTTTTCTAGCTTTGAGTAATTTATTCTTCCATTTCATTCTCAGGTGTTTTGTTTTAATGTTTAAAATGTTAATTGGGAATCATTATTTACTTAACAATAAATTTTCATTTTTATATACTTAATAAATCTTGTAAAAGAATGGGACACTTAGTAGTTATCAGCAAATTTAATTAGCTAGAAAGAAAGCATTACACTGTTAATGCATGTTGGATTCATAAATAGGATTCCAACAAAATTTGTACGTACTTTGCATTTTTGCAATGAATGTCATAGAATTGAAATAAATAGGGAGGGAATGGAAAACGTATTTGATTGGAAGTATAGTAGAAAGGTAAAGTAATGGAATTAAATAAGGCATTTGTGGAACTACTTTAAAGTTTAAAGCATGAGGGTTGTTTAGTGTTTGATTATGTGCCGCAATTCTTTTTAAAAAGTTTTGACCAAATTGGATTACCTTTTTACCTGTCAATCATCATAAACCCCTTCTTTCATGGTTTCATATTTGGTGTAAATTAATTGTCGGTAGCATGGTGAGGAGCGAATAAATTTAGGGTAAAAAGGAAAAAAGGACAAAGAAGAATATTTGTTGTCTGTTATTCACTTTTTCAAAAATTTCTGATAGGGTTGTAGCATTAGGTTAAAACCAGTATTAATTCTAAAAGATACTAGTAATATATGTCAACTGTAATAATAGTATGCATACTCAATATTCATTTATTTCTTTATGTAAATACTAATAAAACTCTGTTACAATAATAATATATACTCCTTCTGTCCCAGTATAAGTGACTACTCATCTTTATTTTTGGGAAATCTAATTATCTAAAGTGAACATTTTATTTTTTTTGGCAAAATATAACCCAACTAATTCCTTTTACTTTATTCTCGCTCATAATGTATTTGTCATTCACTCTTTTACTGTATTCTATCTCTTATTTTATTATCTAAGCAATATTTTTAAAATATTGTGTCTAAAGTAATGTCTCGCAGGAGGAAAGAAGCATTATTTGAGATGAAACTAGGAGTCAAAGTATGAAAAAGGGGTCGAAATCGAAGGCATTAATAAACCATGCTTTAATTACAATGCAAAAGTATTATCAAAATTAATACGCAAGTGGCCCTAAAGGAGTTCCCATCATTGATGAGTGACGGTGAGATTGATTGAATGGCATGTGCGATTTTGTTGTGTAATAGTAAATCGAAAGGGAAATTATTGAATAAGATACTATTCAAATTATATTTTTCCTTTGAAAAATGATGTTTAAGTGAATGTGGGCTCAAACCACACATGGCTCACACAACCACTACTAAATGAGGCACCAATTCCATGTTCACACGCTATCCCCATACCCTATGGCTTAAATTCCTAAGTTCAATTAATTTCACGATAAAACCGCATTTAATCTTGATATTTCATTTTTCCTAGAAATTTAATAAAAATCAACTTCAATATTTGAATAAATTTTCAAAAATTAACTTATTTTCAAATTCCTAATGTTACGCATTTTTTCTCGATTTTCAACGTTTCAACTTTCATGTTTTCAAACAAAAATTGAAAAATTTATCGTCCAATACTGCTAGGTTGGACTCGTCAATCTAGACGTGGAACTCACCTCCCCATTGAAAGAAAATGTATGGTATGAGAATAAGTCAAACCGACGTAGTTATAAGTACATAACATTTCAAAATCGATTCGATTAACTATGAAGAACTTCAATACACAATTTTGGATATATGTGTAATTATATTATGTCAATAGACGGTGTTTGAATGAGATTTATAGGTGGTGGAGCCAAAATTTCACAGCCCTTTTAATAGAACGAACAATGTACGTAATTAAAGATAAAAATAAATAATGGGTAGATGACAACCAAACTACAACAGTACTAATTCCATGACATTGATGAGTTGAATTTGTTAATTTTTGAACATAACCCCAAAAACTTCTCTCAGTGGTGACATGGGAAATAATCATAGACGGTGGTCAAACAATAAAGAGATATACACATGACATGAGGCATTGATTTCTTCATTTTTTTCTCCATGTTCCAATATGTTTATGAATTGTACTATTTGACGTAAATACTAGTAGTATAATTGTAAGATTTATAAATAGTAACAGAGAACCGTGTACAAGACGATGTATAAACAAAACAAAAATCTAATCAGTGGATCTAAATATACTCCTATTTAATTAGGAATTACTAATTT